>NC_044039.1:195100742-195407695 GCF_901765095.1 Microcaecilia unicolor | reverse complement strand
CCTTCCCTGGGCCGACAGGCCCTTGCTCTGTTGCTGCAGCTGGCACTAGCCTTCGGGAGTTCGGAAGGCTTGCTCTGGCATGACCTCTTTTCTTCTTTTTTTTTTTTTTCCTGTCATTGGCCTTAGTCCGTCTTGAGAGATCCAGGCTTTCTCAGTCTCCAGGCTTGGGTCTGGTTCCTTCAGGTGGATGAGCCTTGCTTTTCGCCTAGAGGTCAGGCCTTGCTTCATTTTTTGGATCAGGTTGCTTGTCATACCTTCCTCTGTCTCAGCTTAGCGACCCGTGTTCCATCTTGGGATGGTGTGTTTGTTCCCTCTCTGAAGGGTATGGTTTCTTCCCTCCTCTGGGGTTGTAGCGTTGCTCTTTTTCTCTCTTTCTCTGTGGGTCTTGGCCCCTAGTATGCTCCAGGTGTGGAGTCTCGCTTTGGCTTTGTAGATTGAGATTTCTGTGTGGCTGGTTCGTCCTGTGGCACTTCTGAGGTCCCACTCCACTTGGGACTTCTTTGGTACATCCCACTTGTCTCTGGATTGATCTGTGGGACGCTGCGAAAGGTAAAATTAGTCCATACCTGATAATTGTCTTTCCATTAGTCCCCAACAGATCAATCTAGATCTAGACCTTGGATTCTGTTCCAAGATGGGGTACCCTTCGGAAGTCTTGAGTTGCATTTTCTTACAGGAGTTTTCTCCATGCACAGTTGATGTAGGGGAAGGATAGTGATTGATGGGACACTGTTGCTGCTGGTTCCTCTCTGGTGGTTGTCAGAGGCAGGAGTTTGATACACTAAGGATCTCCTCACTGCTTTTGGTATCAAATACTGAAAATTAGGCTGCTGCACAATATCCTTTATGGCAGAGCTCTGGCGTTCTATCTCCACTTGCTGGTAGGAGGACATAACCCACACGTCTCTGGATTGATCTGTTGGGACTAATGGAAAGAAAATTCAGGTAAGGACTAATTTTACCTTGTATTCTCTAGTCAGTTGACTTAGTTTAAATAGTTCTCCGAGGACAAGCAGGCTGCTTGTTCTCACGACTGGGTTGACGTCCGCGGCAGCCCCCACCAACCGGAAGAAGCTTCGCGGGACGGTCGGCACGCAGGCCACGCCCACCGCGCATGCGCGGCCGCCTTCCCGCCCGTGCGCGACCGCTCCCGCCAGTTACTTTTTTTCCGCGACTGAGAGAGTGGTGCGTTTGCCTCTCTCTCTGTTCAGCCGCCGGATTTTCGACCGCGTTTACGCGGATCGTCGCTTGGATTCCCGTTCGGTTTCCTCTGATTTTGTTTGTATTGTTTAAAAAAAAAAAAAAAAAAAAAGAAATTTTTTGCGCATGTGGAGCACGCGCTCCCCTTTTTCCCTCGCTTTCTAGCGGGGACGCCACGTTGCGGCCTAGTGACCGGTCGGTTGATTTTTTCGTGGTGTGATTTTAGCCACCATTGCCGACTTTGACTTCGCCGACGCGATTTTTCCGTCGATGTCCTCGAAGGTCCCGAGTGGATTTAAAAAGTGTGGTCGCTGCGGCCGGCCGATCTCGCAGACCGACACCCATGCTTGGTGCCTCCAGTGCCTCGGGCCGGAGCACAATCTCAAGTCGTGCGCTTTGTGTCTCGGTCTCCGGAAACGGACTCAGGTTGCGAGGCAAGTTCTGCGGGACCGTCTTTTTGGAACTTGCGCCGGCCCCTCGACGTCGACCTCGACGGCATCGGTATCGAAGGCCGGTTCTTCGGTACCGGTATCGATGCCCGAGACATCGGCACCGATGGCAGCGACCCCAGGAGAACAGGTCCCGTCGGCCCGCCGGTCCGCCGGTGAGAGTGGGGTTGAGAGGCCGCGTGGGCAGTCGGCCCCGGTCACTCCCTCAACTCGTGAGCCACGGGACCGAACCCTGTCGGACCCGGTACCTCGAGACCGAGGGGGATCGACCTCCTCTTCCTCCATGCCCTCCGGCGCCGGTGACGTGCACCGGAAAAAAGATAAGAAGCGCCGTCACCGGGAGCCCTCGGTGCACCCTGAAGAGGAGTCGACGCCGAAGCGTCATCGCAGAGAGGAGAGATCTCCGTCGGTGGTGGAGGTACCGACGCGTCGGGGTTCCGGCACCTCGGTGCCGTCTCCTGGCCCCCAGCAGCTTCTGGCACCGACACCCTTACCGGCCCCACCGCCTTTCCCGGCAGCGGGCCTGGACGAGTGCCTCAGAGCCATCCTTCCGGGGATCCTGGAAGGGCTGATGCGCCAGGCTGTGCCGGCGTCGGGGGTGCTTGCGCCCCCGGCGCCGATGACTGTGGCGCCGGCGAGCTCTAGCCCGGCGCCGGGGCTGTCGACACCGCCGCCGCTTGCGGTGCCGGTTTCGACCGCCACGCAGGTGGAGTCCCCGTCGACGTCGATGGAGGGAGCTCCGTCCCCGCCGGCGCGGGAGTCCACCGCTCGACGACACCGAGACCTTGGTGCCTCGACGTCGAGCCGGGCCCGGTACCGGACTCAGCTACATGAGCTAATGTCCGATACCGAGGATGAGGACTCGTGGGGGGAAGAGGAGGACCCGAGATATTTCTCCTCAGAGGAGTCTACGGGCCTTCCCTCGGACCCCACGCCGTCACCGGAGAGGAAGCTCTCACCTCCTGAGAGTCTCTCCTTTGCCTCCTTTGTGCGGGATATGTCTATAAGCATTCCCTTTCCCGTGGTCTCTGTGGAAGAGCCGAGGGCCGAGATGCTCGAGGTCCTCGACTATCCATCACCACCTAGAGAGTCCTCCACGGTACCGCTGCACAATGTCCTGAAGGAGACGCTGCTTCGGAACTGGGTGCGACCACTAACTAACCCCACCATTCCCAAGAAAGCAGAGTCCCAGTACAGGATCCACTCTGACCCAGAGCTTATGCGGCCCCAGTTGCCCCATGACTCAGCGGTCGTGGATTCTGCTCTCAAGAGGGCACGGAGTTCGAGGGATACCGCCTCGGCGCCCCCGGGGCGGGAGTCTCGCACTCTGGACTCATTTGGGAGGAAGGCCTACCAATCCTCCATGCTCGTGACCCGCATCCAATCTTACCTGCTCTATATGAGCATCCACATGCGGACCAATGTGCAACAGCTGGCGGACCTGGTCGATAAGCTCCCGCCGGAGCAGTCCAGGCCTTATCAGGAGGTGGTCAGGCAGCTGAAGGCGTGCAGAAAGTTCCTGTCCAGGGGGATTTTTGACACCTGTGACGTGGCATCTCGTGCTGCGGCCCAAGGTATAGTGATGCGCAGGCTCTCATGGCTGCGTGCCTCTGACCTGGACAACCGCACCCAGCAGAGACTGGCTGACGTCCCTTGCCGGGGGATAATATTTTTGGCGAGAAGGTCGAGCAGATGGTTGACCAACTGCATCAGCGGGAAACCGCTCTCGACAAGCTCTCCCACCGGGCGCCTTCAGCACCCGCCCCCGCGGGCGGGCGTTTTTCCCGGGCTCGGCAGGCTGCACCCTATTCTTTTGCGAAGCGTAGGTACAACCAGCCGGCCCGAAGGCCTCGTCAGGCACAGGGACAGCCCCAGCGCGCTCGTTCCCGTCAACAGCGTGCGCCTAAGCAGCCCCCTGCGCCTCCACAGCAAAAGCCGGGGACGGGCTTTTGACTGGATCCATGGGAACATAGCCGCCCTACAAGTGTCCGTACCGGACGACCTGCCGGTCGGAGGGAGGTTAAAATTCTTTCACCAAAGGTGGCCTCTCATAACCTCCGACCAGTGGGTTCTCCAAATAGTGCGGTACGGATACGCCCTGAATTTGGCCTCCCTGCCTCCAAATTGTCCTCCGGGAGCTCAGTCTTTCAGCTCCCATCACAAGCAGGTACTTGCAGAGGAACTCTCCGCCCTTCTCAGCGCCAATGCGGTCGAGCCCGTACCACCCGGGCAGGAAGGGCAGGGATTCTATTCCAGGTACTTCCTTGTGGAAAAGAAAACAGGGGGGATGCGTCCCATCCTAGACCTGAGAGGCCTGAACAAATTCCTGGTCAAAGAAAAGTTCAGGATGCTTTCCTTGGGCACCCTTCTGCCGATGATTCAGAAAAACGATTGGCTATGTTCCCTGGATTTAAAGGACGCATACACTCACATCCCGATACTGCCAGCTCACAGACAGTATCTCAGATTCCGCCTGGGCGCACGGCACTTTCAGTATTGTGTGCTGCCCTTTGGGCTCGCCTCTGCCCCACGAGTGTTTACAAAGTGCCTCGTGGTGGTAGCGGCCTACCTACGCAAGCTGGGAGTGCACGTGTTCCCATATCTCGACGATTGGCTGGTCAAGAACACCTCGGAGGCAGGAGCCCTCCGGTCCATGCAGTGCACTATTCAACTTCTGGAGCTGCTGGGGTTTGTGATAAATTACCCAAAGTCCCATCTCCAGCCAACTCAGTCTCTGGAATTCATAGGAGCGCTGCTGAATTCCCAGACGGCTCAGGCCTACCTTCCCGAAGCGAGGGCCACCAATCTCTTGGCCCTGGCTTCGCAGACCAGAGCGTCTCAGCAGATCACAGCTCGGCAGATGTTGAGACTTCTGGGGCATATGGCCTCCACAGTTCATGTGACTCCCATGGCTCGTCTTCACATGAGATCTGCTCAATGGACCCTAGCTTCCCAGTGGTTCCAAGCCACCGGGAATCTAGAGGATGTCATCCGCCTCTCCACCAGTTGCCGCACTTCACTGCTCTGGTGGACCATACGGACCAATTTGACCCTGGGACGTCCATTCCAAATTCCGCAGCCCACGAAAGTGCTGACGACGGATGCATCTCGCCTGGGGTGGGGAGCCCATGTCGATGGGCTTCACACCCAGGGTCTGTGGTCCCTCCAGGAAAAGGATCTGCAGATCAACCTCCTGGAGCTCCGAGCGATCTGGAACGCACTGAAGGCTTTCAGAGATCGGCTGTCCTGTCAAATTATCCAAATTCGGACAGACAATCAGGTTGCAATGTATTACGTCAACAAGCAGGGGGGCACCGGATCTCGCCCCCTGTGTCAGGAAGCCGTCGGTATGTGGCGTTGGGCGTGTCGGTTCGGCATGCTTCTCCAAGCCACGTACCTGGCAGGCGTAAACAACAGTCTGGCCGACAGACTGAGCAGAGTCATGCAACCGCACGAGTGGTCGCTCCATTCCAGAGTGGTACGCAAGATCTTCCGAGAGTGGGGCACCCCCTCGATGGATCTTTTCGCCTCTCAGACCAACCACAAGCTGCCTCTGTTCTGTTCCAGACTTCAGACACACGGCAGGCTAGCGTCAGATGCCTTTCTCCTTCATTGGGGGACCGGCCTCCTGTATGCTTATCCTCCCATACCTTTGGTGGGGAAGACCTTACTGAAGCTCAAGCAAGACCGCGGCACCATGATTCTGATAGCGCCCTTTTGGCCCCGTCAGATCTGGTTCCCTCTTCTTCTGGAGTTGTCCTCCGAAGAACCGTGGAGATTGGAGTGTTTTCCGACTCTCATTTCGCAGAACGACGGAGCGTTGCTGCACCCCAACCTTCAATCCCTGGCTCTCACGGCCTGGATGTTGAGGGCGTAGACTTCGCTGCGTTGGGTCTGTCTGAGGGTGTCTCCCGGGTTTTGCTTGCCTCTAGGAAGGATTCCACTAAAAAGAGTTACTTTTTCAAGTGGAGGAGGTTTGTCGTTTGGTGTGAGAGCAAGGCCCTAGAACCTCGTTCTTGCCCTGCACAGAACCTGCTTGAATACCTTCTGCACTTATCAGAGTCTGGCCTCAAGACCAACTCAGTAAGGAATCACCTTAGTGCGATTAGTGCTTACCATTATCGTGTGGAAGGTAAAGCCATCTCTGGAGAGCCTTTAGTCGTTCGATTCATGAGAGGCTTGCTTTTGTCAAAGCCCCCTATCAAGCCTCCTACTGTGTCATGGGATCTCAACGTCGTCCTCACCCAGCTGATGAAACCTCCTTTTGAGCCACTGAATACCTGCCATCTGAAGTACTTGACCTGGAAGGTCATTTTCTTGGTGGCAGTTACTTCAGCTCGTAGGGTCAGTGAGCTTCAAGCCCTAGTAGCTCATGCTCCATATACTAAATTTCATCACAACAGAGTAGTGCTCCGCACTCACCCAAAGTTCCTGCCGAAGGTGGTGTCGGAGTTCCATCTTAACCAGTCAATTATCTTGCCAACATTCTTCCCCAGGCCGCATACCCGCCCTGCTGAACGTCAGTTGCACACATTGGACTGCAAGAGAGCATTGGCCTTCTACTTGGAGCGGACACAGCCCAACAGACAGTCCGCCCAATTGTTTATTTCTTTCGACCCTAACAGGCTAGGGGTCGCTGTCGGGAAACGCACCATCTCCAATTGGCTAGCAGATTGCATTTCCTTCACTTACGCCCAGGCTGGGCTGACTCTTGAGGGTCATGTCACGGCTCATAGTGTCAGAGCCATGGCAGCGTCGGTGGCCCACTTGAAGTCAGCCACTATTGAAGAGATCTGCAAGGCTGCGACGTGGTCATCTGTCCACACATTCACATCTCATTACTGCCTCCAGCAGGATACCCGACGCGACAGTCGGTTCGGGCAGTCGGTGTTGCAGAATCTGTTTGGGGTGTAAATCCAACTCCACCCTCCAGGACCCGAATTTATTCTGGTCAGGCTGCACTCTCAGTTAGTTGTTCTTCGTAGGTCAATTTCTGTTGTACCCTCGCCGTTGCGAGGTTCAATTGACCTGGGTTATTGTTTTGAGTGAGCCTGAGAGCTAGGGATACCCCAGTCGTGAGAACAAGCAGCCTGCTTGTCCTCGGAGAAAGGGTATGATACATACCTGTAGCAGTTGTTCTCCGAGGACAGCAGGCTGATTGTTCTCACCTACCCTCCCTCCTCCCCTTTGGAGTTGTGTGTTTCATATTTTATTGCTTGTCATTCAACTGGCGGGAGCGGTCGCGCACGGGCGGGAAGGCGGCCGCGCATGCGCGGTGGGCGTGGCCTGCGTGCCGACCGTCCCGCGAAGCTTCTTCCGGTTGGTGGGGGCTGCCGCGGACGTCAACCCAGTCGTGAGAACAATCAGCCTGCTGTCCTCGGAGAACAACTGCTACAGGTATGTATCATACCCTTTCATGCCACCTGATCAGCCAGACGTGACTGTTGTAATTCTGGTCGGCATCCCTACGAAATGTCGTAGATCAGTGGTTCTCAAGCTTGTCCTCCAGCTGTCCTTTTGGGCCAGTCCGTATGGAGAAAGGAGGGCAAACTGGAAATATGTGCTGCAATGGAAATGCAGTGGGAAAGGACATGTGAACTGCTCCTTCTTTAGAAGAATTCTACAAGAAAGGGAAATGGGACTTGATATACCGCTTTTCTGTGGTATTTTGCAACTACATTTAAAGCGGTTTACATATATACAGGTATATACAAGGAGCTGCAGTGGGAATCGTACCCAGTTCCCCAGGATCAAAGTCTGCTGCACTAACCACTAGGCTACTCCTCCACTTAATTAAAATGCTAGTTCCTCAGTGTACAGTTGCACAGAACTCCTACAGGAATAGAGATTTTTATGAAGTAATGTGGCTGGCAGTTTGACTGGTGGGGGGGGGGGCTTGCAGTATCTGGATGGCCTTATTTTGCTTTGTATTTTTGGTGTTACATGTTATGATGTCTCATGCAGTGGATGGATAGTTACCACTTTGTGTTTAAGCAATTTATTTCTTATCCTGCTAGACCACTCAGCAGATGGAGGCAGAGAACATGGACATTTCATTGACATCACCAATATAAGGATTGGTTCAGCACTGGAACTTGTCAGTATTTCTCTGCCTCTAGCAGATGAGGCAGGTTGGACGCCCGACTCCAAAAGAGTGTGATCCACAGCCCGTTCTCGGGTGAAGCCTGGAAGATTCCATGTCCTTGAGCATTGATCTGTGGGTCTCGGAGCCTTTAGCCACCTCCCCACTAGATGATTAAAATTAAATAATTTCAAATGAGTTCAAGGGGTGAGAGTAGTCTCTCTGCAACAGCCTGGGTTTAGCTGGTTCTTGTTGAAGGATCTTCGGGGGTGGGGGGGACCTGATAGTTTCATACTGTATCAGAGTGGTTGCCAGTTTTTCTCAAGCCACTGGAAGATTTGCGTGGTTAGCTCCAGTGGCCGCTGCAAGGTTTGCACGTTAGACTGGGTTTGCTGGGCCCTCTGGAGGAAGTTTGAAGAGAGCTTCAGCTTCCTTGTCATCAGCAGCAGATGAATCCACTAACTGATGGGTTGTATCCACCTACCAGCAGGTGGAGATAGAGAACACTGAAAGACCATAGTGCCTCTAGGATGGCTAGCCCCAGCTGCCTTTAGTATTTCTCTATCTCCCAGCAGGTGTGGACCTAGCTTGATCAGCTCCTGGATTTCAGACAGCCTGGGGTGGTTCCTGTGCTTTGCCAGTTGAGCAGTATTTTCTATCTCCAGCAGTTGGATGAACACACTTTTCAGCCTTTGGTACTTTGTGCTTTCCTCCTGGTCATAAGTATTGCCATACTGGGACAGACCAAAGGTCCATTAAGCCTAGCATCCTGTTTCCAGCACTGGCCAGTCCAGGTCACAAGTACCTGGCAAGATCCCAAAACAGTACAATACATTTTATGCTGCTTATCCTAGAAATAAGTAGTGGATTTTCCACATGTCCATTTTAGTAATGGTCTATGGACTTTTCTTTTAGGACACCCTTTTTTATAACCCTGGTAAGCTAACTGCTTTTACTTCTTTGGCAGTGAATTCCAGAGTTTACACGTTGAGTGAAGAAACATTTTCTCCAGTTTGTTTTAAATTTACTACTTTGTAGCTTCATTGCGTTCCCCCTAGTCCTAGTATTTTTGGAAAGAGTAAACAAGCGATTAACGACTACCCATTCCACTCCACTCATTATTTTATAGACCTCTATCATATCTCCCCTCAGCCGTTTTTTTCTCCAAGCTGAAAATAGTGGTTAAGGTCACTTAGCTTCTGAACTTGTCTGGCTGTTGAGCATCCGGTGCCGATACTTCTGACGGGGACCCATTTCGTCCACCGGCTTTCTCAAGGGAGATATTGGGGCTTTATTTTGTTCATTCAATCTTTCTGGCAGACTGTTGAGCACCGAGTGCTCAACAGCCTGACAAGTTCAGAAGCTAAGTGACCTTAACCCTTAGCTGTATAACTTAAGGTGTTGGTTTGAAAACGTTTTGAATGAGCAAGTGGAAAAGTTAAAAAAAAATGTTTTTACTTTAAATAAAATAGCACAGGGATGGAGGAGGTTTTTTGGCTAGTGATGAATTAAGGTCCGGAGAGTGCCTTGAAGCCATTGGGCGTGGAGTAAGCCCTAGCACATGGACGGTTTGAGGTCTTTTCCTACTCTCAATCCCTTTCAGTTCCTCTTATCTTTGGAATATATTAGTAAAGTGTGTCTACAGTCCATGTTTGAATTGGCAGTTTATTATTCCGTTGTAAAGTGAAACACATTTGGAAGTTATTTAACAGCATCAACAGATAAAAATGCGCAAAAAGTGTTGAAGTTATGAAAGTAAGTATCCCAAATCCTGTTCCATCAAGTTTGGACGTGCATTCTGATTTAGCACCTGTATGCTCAAGAGTGAAAGCAAAAGAATAGACAAAGCCAGAGAAATAGCTCTTTATACAGTTAGATCAGCAAACAAGGATAAAGACGCAAGTACAGTGGAGAAACATAAAGCTCTACTCCAGGAACCATGTACGAATCAAGCCTGGGCATACGAACGGTTGAGGAGAAGTGAACCGAAACCCAAAAATGAGATTGATAGTTGTAGCCCAGGACCACACAATACAGATAAGATAGCTCACACCAAGCTTAGAACAAAAAAAAATGGTATAGCAGACATCCTGTAGATTCTGTAAGGACTGGAAACCAGTTATTCATTTTGTAGCTGGCTGCAGTGTTCAGATAGCAAGAAATTTCTATAGAGAGAGAGGTACAACAAGGTAGCACATCTCATTCATTGTAATGTATACAAAGTCAAGTACCTGGCAATATACCAAAAGACTAAAATAGATTTTATGCTGCTTATCCCAGGTATAAGAGGATTTTTGTCATTAGTCCTTACCATATAATTTCTGCAGAGGTTCTATAAGGTATTAAAAAAAATTGTGGTGGTGTGACTTCTATAGAGAGAATATGTAGTTTCCTTGTCATCAAGCAGATGAAGCCATTACGTATGGGTTATGTCCATCAACCAGCAGGGGAGATAGAGAGCACTCAAACTTTCACAGTGCCCTCTTGGCCAGCTAGCTCCACTGCCTCTTCAGTATTCTCTATCTCCCTTAGCAGGGTGGCTGCAGCTTCTTCAGAAAAATCTGCCGGGAGGTGGTTCCTGGCTTGCCAGTTGTTAACCGGGGTGTTGGAGGCTATAGCAGCTTCACTTTAAAGGCACACATAGGTTAGCCGTTTCCCTGCCTTACCCATACCTCCGTGGATGTGGACATATTGCCTTGTTTTCCCTGTCCTTACCCACCAACAGTGGATGCAGGCATATAGGTTCGCCCTTTCCCTGCCTTTCCCACTCATCTGAGCCTCCAGAGTCTTCAATACCTCTGCTTTCCTCACAGCTTAAAAAAAAAAAAAAGTCGCGTTGCGTTTTTAAACGCAGAGACGCTGGAACAGAGGTTTTTGACCCGATTTTCAGCAGGATCGTAGTTGTACACTAGATCCTTTGAGGTAAGAGTGTTTTCCAACTCCTCCGGGGTGGGCCCATGATCGGGGCAATTTTGGCGCGAACCGCCATTTTGGATTTTTACCGCCGTTTTTCGACGACGGCTGCGGACAATGTAAAGCGCTTTTCCACTTGTGGCAAGCGCAGATCAGCAGCAGGGCTCTGTAAATCGTGCTGTATTGGCGTAGGAGCCGGCCCGAGCATGGCGAGCGATGTTTCTTCCCGCTCTGAGCTGGCAGCGGGCGCCATTTTGCTTACACCGCATGGCGTGGCCTCCGTGGAGACGGAGAGACCTGAGCCGGGTGGGGCACCTCGAGATGAGGTTATTTCAGGAGTGGCTAGCACCGGACAGGATTTGGGTGCCCAGGGTGAGATTTTCTCCCCGGATTTTGTGCTTTTGCTGCATAAAGCACACATAATGAAAAGAGCCCTTTTTCAAGGATCGCCTGAGGCTCCTCTGATTGCCCCCCCCCCCCCCTCCGATGGATTCTGGCCTGGGACTGCCCAGTGAGGCTTTTTTCCCCGGATGCTTGGCCTAAAGATAAGCGCAGAAGGGTTAATTCCCCTTCAGATTGTGGTGCACCTTTTTCCCCCCCGTGGTCGGGGTGTGAGGATTCGGAGAACTCTGACAGACGTTCTTGGTCTGAGGAACCAGAGTCAGGTGCGGATTTACCACAGGATCTGGATGATCCCTCCACGGTGAGGATTTTCCACCGTGATGAGCTGCCAGCGCTTATTTCAGATACCCTGCAGGCCCTCTCGATTGAAGATCCTGACAGTGGCATGGCCTCCTCGGGTAATCCCAGGATGGCTAGTACCAAGAAAGCTGCTCGGGCCTTCCCTTTGCATGACTCCATCCTAGAGCTTGTTTCGGCTCAGTGGGCTGACCCCGAGGGACCTTTGAGAGTTTCCAGGGCTATGGGGCAGTTATACCCTCTGCGTGAGGGACATATGGCTCGTTTTCAAATGCCTACAGTGGATGCCCTAGTCACTGCGGTGACAAAGAGAACTACCCTCCCTGTTGAAGGAGGTGTTGCCCTGAAGGACGTTCAAGACCGTAGGCTGGAAACAGCGTTGAAACGGTCCTTTGAAATTGCAGGTCTCACTGTTCGGGCGTCTGCATGCAGCTGTTATGCTGTGAGAGCCTGCCTAGCTTGGCTGCAACAGGCAGTGGCTCAGCCCGGAGATGGAGCGGAGCCCTTCTTGGATGTGGCTCCGCGGATGGAGGTGGCCTTGTCCTTTCTGGCTGATGCCCTTTATGACCTTGTCAGAGCTTCGGCTAAACAAATGGCAGTAGCAGTGGCGGCTCGCCGTCGTCTGTGGCTACGACACTGGGCAGCGGACATGGCCTCTAAGCAAAGGTTGGGGAAGATGCCTTTTCAAGGACTTCTCCTATTTGGTGAGGAGTTAGAGAAAATTGTGAAAGGCCTGGGTGATCCAAAACCCCAGCACTTGCCTGAAGATAGGCAGAGGCCTTCCTCTAAGGGCCAGGCGGTCCACTCCTCGTACAGACCTCGCTTCCGTGAAGCTAGAAGGTACCGCCTGGGGCGTTCTGCTGGGTTCACTTCACGTGCCCGTGGTCAGCAGAGGAACTCCTTTCGCTCGGACAAGCGTTCCGCAGCCGGTGGCTCAAGACCAGGAGTTCAGGGGCGACCCTCTCAATGATGGTGCGCCGGCCCTCTCCTCGATGCCTGTCATCGGAGGACGGCTTTCCCTCTTTGTCGAGGCGGTTAGCTTGACGGAGTTTAAAAAGGGGTTAGATAGATTCCTAAAGGACAAGTCCATAGACCGCTATTAAATGGACTGGAAAAATTCCTCATTTTTAGGTATAACTTGTCTGGAATGTTTTTACGTTTGGGGAGCGTGCCAGGTGCCCTTGACCTGGATTGGCCACTGTCGGTGACAGGATGCTGGGCTAGATGGACCTTTGGTCTTTCCCAGTATGGCACTACTTATGTACTTACAGTGGGGGAAATAAGTATTTGATCCCTTGCTGATTTTGTAAGTTTGCCCACTGACAAAGACATGAGCAGCCCATAATTGAAGGGTAGGTTATTGGTAACAGTGAGAGATAGCACATCACAAATTAAATCCGGAAAATCACATTGTGGAAAGTATATGAATTTATTTGCATTCTGCAGAGGGAAATAAGTATTTGATCCCTCTGGCAAACAAGACCTAATACTTGGTGGCAAAACCCTTGTTGGCAAGCACAGCGGTCAGACGTCTTCTGTAGTTGATGATGAGGTTTGCACACATGTCAGGAGGAATTTTGGTCCACTCCTCTTTGCAGATCATCTCTAAATCATTAAGAGTTCTGGGCTGTCGCTTGGCAACTCGCAGCTTCAGCTCCCTCCATAAGTTTTCAATGGGATTAAGGTCTGGTGACTGGCTAGGCCACTCCATGACCCTAATGTGCTTCTTCCTGAGCCACTCCTTTGTTGCCTTGGCTGTATGTTTTGGGTCATTGTCGTGCTGGAAGACCCAGCCACGACCCATTTTTAAGGCCCTGGCGGAGGGAAGGAGGTTGTCACTCAGAATTGTACGGTACATGGCCCCATCCATTCTCCCATTGATGCGGTGAAGTAGTCCTGTGCCCTTAGCAGAGAAACACCCCCAAAACATAACATTTCCACCTCCATGCTTGACAGTGGGGACGGTGTTCTTTGGGTCATAGGCAGCATTTCTCTTCCTCCAAACACGGCGAGTTGAGTTCATGCCAAAGAGCTCAATTTTGTCTCATCTGACCACAGCACCTTCTCCCAATCACTCTCGGCATCATCCAGGTGTTCACTGGCAAACTTCAGACGGGCCGTCACATGTGCCTTCCGGAGCAGGGGGACCTTGCGGGCACTGCAGGATTGCAATCTGTTATGTCGTAATGTGTTACCAATGGTTTTCGTGGTGACAGTGGTCCCAGCTGCCTTGAGATCATTGACAAGTTCCCCCCTTGTAGTTGTAGGCTGATTTCTAACCTTCCTCATGATCAAGGATACCCCACGAGGTGAGATTTTGCGTGGAGCCCCAGATCTTTGTCGATTGACAGTCATTTTGTACTTCTTCCATTTTCTTACTATGGCACCAACAGTTGTCTCCTTCTCGCCCAGCGTCTTACTGATGGTTTTGTAGCCCATTCCAGCCTTGTGCAGGTGTATGATCTTGTCCCTGACATCCTTAGACAGCTCCTTGCTCTTGGCCATTTTGTAGAGGTTAGAGTCTGACTGATTCACTGAGTCTGTGGACAGGTGTCTTTCATACAGGTGACCATTGCCGACAGCTGTCTGTCATGCAGGTAACGAGTTGATTTGGAGCATCTACCTGGTCTGTAGGGGCCAGATCTCTTACTGGTTGGTGGGGGATCAAATACTTATTTCCCTCTGCAGAATGCAAATAAATTCATATACTTTCCACAATGTGATTTTCCGGATTTAATTTGTGATGTGCTATCTCTCACTGTTACCAATAACCTACCCTTCAATTATGGGCTGCTCATGTCTTTGTCAGTGGGCAAACTTACAAAATCAGCAAGGGATCAAATACTTATTTCCCCCACTGTATGTACTTATATGAGTGGGCCAAGATTTCCTCAGATCAGTGGGTTCTGGACCTGATCAGAGATGGATACAGAATAGAATTCAACGCCCCAGTAAGAGACGTGTTTGTGGAGTCCCGATGCGGTTCTGCTGTCAAACGGGCGGCGGTGGAGGAGACTTTACAAGGTCTGATTCAGTTAGGGGCAGTGACCCCGGTGCCTCCCGCCGAGCAAGGCTGCGGCCAATACTCCATCTACTTTGTGGTGCCGTGAAAAGGTGGGTTCTTTCGCCTTATTCTGGACTTAAAAGAAGTCAACAAGTCCCTGAGAGTGCGGCATTTCCACATGGAATCCCTGCGCTCCGTCATTATGGCGGTTCAGCCAGGAGAGTTTCTCACGTCTCTAGACCTGAAAGAAGCTTGCTTGCATATACCGATTTGGCCCCCGCACCAGAAGTTTCTGAGGTTTGCGGTGTTGGGAAAACATTTCCAGTTCAGGGCCTTGCCTTTTGGCCTCACCACAGCTCCCCGAACCTTTTCGAAGGTAATGGTGGTAGTAGCTGCTTTTCTCAGGCGAGAAGGTATCAGGGTTCACCCGTACCTAGACGACTGGCTCATCAGAGCAGACTCTGCAACAGAGAGCTTACAAGCTACAGCCAGAGTGGTCTCAGTACTGCAGTCTGTAGGCTGGGTCATCAATATGGCCAAAAGTCACCTGTCCCCTTCACAATCTCTAGAGTTTTTGGGGGCCAGGTTCGACACAGTCTCGGGCTATGTGTTCCTACCCGAGCTAAGGCGGTGCAAGCTTCAGAATCAGGTCCGTCTGCTCCTGAGGATGCCCCGCCCGCGAGCTTGGGACATTGTCCAGCTGCTGGGATCGATGGAAGTGGTACCCTGGGCGAGAGCGCACCTGAGACCTCTACAGTATTCCCTACTCCGGAGATGGTCTCCTATTTCTCAGGATTACCAATGCAGACTTACTTGGCTCCCTGCGGCCCGTCTCAGCATGGAGTGGTGGCTCTCGGACAGCATGCTGCGGCGAGGAATGCCGCTGACGCTCCCCGTTTGGTGCCTAGTGGTAACAGATGCCAGCCTGAAGGGCTGGGGCGCACACTGCAAGGGGAAGCATGCCCAGGGTCTATGGACACCCGAGGAGTCGGAGTGGTCCATCAACCGCCTAGAGTTGAAAGCGGTGTTTCAGGCGCTTCTGGCCTTTCAAGTGACCCTGGAAGGATTGGCTGTCAGAGTGATGTCAGACAATACGACAACGGTGGCCTATATAAATCGACAAGGCGGAACAAGGTGCAGAGCACTAGCCGCGCAGGCCGAGCTGATTTGCCACTGGGCCGAGCTGCATCTTCAGTGTCTGTCGGCAGCTCATATTGCAGGTCAGAGCAATGTGCAGGCCGATTATCTGAGCAGGCATCAGATCGATCCAGCAGAATGGAATCTGGCAGACGAAGTATTCCTGCAGATCTGTGCCAAATGGGGCAAGCCCATGATGGATCTAATGGCGACAAGTGCCAATACCAAAGTCCCGTGCTTCTTCAGCAGACAGAAAGATCCTCGCTCGGCGGGTTGGATGCCTTGGCTCAACCCTGGCCTCCGGGTCTACTTTATGTGTTTCCCCCATGGCCCTTGATAGGGCGCCTGCTCTTGCGGATTCGGCTGCACCCAGGAGAAGTGGTCCTCATCGCCCCGGATTGGCCAAGGAGACCTTGGTATGCAGACCTCTGACAGATGCTCCTGGAGGCTCCTCTGCCGTTACCTCTGGTACCGAACCTGTTGACTCAGGGACCGGTAGCCATGGAGGACGCCGGCCGCTTTGGTCTTACGGCATGGCTATTGAGAGGGTGCAATTGAGGGATAAAGGTTATTCCAATAAAGTTATTTCCACTTCCGTGGCTTATGCCAGGACTTGGTGCCTGTTTGAGTCTTGGTGTGCTTCCAGAGCCATTGTTCCAATGCGGGCTCCTGTCTCGCCGATTCTGGACTTTTTGCAGGAAGGTGTACAAAAAGGCTTGGCCTATAATTCCCTGCGGGTGCAGGTGGCAGCGTTGGCCTCCCTTCATGGTAAGGTTGAAGGCGTGTCTTTGGCTGCTCACCCAGATGTGGCACGGTTTCTTAGAGGGCTGCTTCGGCTCCGACCTCCAGTGCGAGCACCCTGTCCAGCTTGGAACCTGGGGCTAGTTTTGAAAACCCTGCAGGCATCTCCTTTTGAGCTGCTTCGGCGAGCATCGGAGAAAGACTTGACACTGAAGGCCGTTTTTCTGGTGGCCATTACCTCGGCGAGACGGGTGTCAGAGCTCCAGGCGCTGTCCTGTAGAGACCCATTTCTGCAATTTTCAGAGTCCGGAGTCACGGTTCGGACCGTGCCTTCCTTTATGCCTAAGGTGGTTTCAGCCTTTCACTTAAACCAGCCTATTTTCTTGCCCTCTTTTTCAGAGGAAGAGTTTCCAGAATCTTTTGGGCAGCTGCACCTTTTGGATGTGCGCAGGACTCTGCTGCAGTATCTGCGAGTTACTAACTCTTTCAGGACTTCTGATCCTGTTTGTTTTGCTATCCGGTTCTCGCAGAGGGTCTCCATCGTCTAAAGCCACTATTACCCACTGGCTCAAAGAAACTATCTTTTCAGCTTATCTGCTGGCCGGCAGGGTTCCGCCTGTAGCCTTTAAGGCACATTCTACTAGAGCGATTTCTTCCTCTTGGGCTGAAACTGGAGCACTCTCTCTTCAAGAGATATGCAGTGCAGCAACATGGGCTTCTAAGCTCTCCTTTGCCCGACATTACAGGCTGGATGTGGCTGCCAGGAGGGATGCGCGTTTTGGTGCACAAGTGCTAGCGCGTGGTGTGGCTTGTTCCCACCCTATCTAGGGATTGCTTTGTTACATCCCATACGTAATGGCTTCATCTGCTTGATGACAAGGAAGGGAAAATTAGGTTCTTACCTTGGTAATTTTCTTTCCTTTAGTCATAGCAGATGAAGCCATGAGCCCTCCCTGTATGATTGTCTGTATGCTGTGAATCTGTTTTTCAGGTTCTATTCTAATTTCCTGAAGTTCCTTCCTTGGGAGAAAGTTGGAAAACAATCTTCAGGATTCATGTTCAGTTTAAATTTAGGAGGATGTGTTCATTCCCTCCAGCATGTTTTTTTTGGAGGATGTGTTGATTCTCTCCAGGAGGCGCGTGTGTTCCCCTCCAGTTCTATAAATAGGAGGATGAGTTCATTCCCTACAGTGTGTTGGGAGGATGTGTGATTCCCTCCAGGAGGCGCGTGTGTTCCCCTCCACTTATACAATAAGGAGGATGAGTTTATTCCCTCCAGGAGGATGTGCATTCCCTCCTTTATGAGTTCATGCCCTTGTGATGGGCCATCGTTCGCTGTGAGGAAAGCTCTTGTGATTCCCATTGCGGTTTGCCATACTGCTTTGGAAGCTTCAAATACTGAAGAGGCAGTGGAGCTAGCTGGCCAAGAGGGCACTGTGAAAGTTTGAGTGCTCTCTATCTCCCCTGCTGGTTGATGGACATAACCCATACGTAATGGCTTCATCTGCTATGACTAAAGGAAAGAAAATTACCAAGGTAAGAACCTAATTTTCCCATCTATCCTGCTGTGGTGTTTGCATATGAAGGGTTCCAGCCTGCACCATCTCCTTATGTTGGTGATGTCACTGGAAAAGTTAAGTATCTTTACTTCCTTCTGTTGATCACAGTTTATCCTAGGAGAAATATATTCATACCAACACTGGGGCTTTCTAGTCCCTGGGAAATTGAGTATTTGTAGACTCTTAACATGCGGATTTTGCAATCATAATTGAATGATGGTTGTTCCAGTGAACCATATAGTAGTACTGATCATATTCATTTGAACTTGGCTAATTTGTTGTTCATATTTCTTCTGTCCAGCCAGTAATGTCATTTGTAGTCTGTTATTGATAATGATGAGAAGAATCAGAAAATATTTTTAAATTATTTCAGGATAAAGTTCTGAAATTGTTTGTTGGTTTGGTATTTTAGCCATTATCTCATCCAGCATTTCAATATAAAAATGGAATCTTTATTTTTTTAGAGATTTTATTTTTACAATGTAGAATTCTTATTAAAGAACCATTTATTTTTTAATATAAGCATTTGATACGAGAAGTGGTTCTTAGTGGTGGTAGTGGTTTGTTTTCTTGTTTCTGATTTTTGTTGACCAAGTAAGGGAAATCATTTACAAAATCTGGTTGCAAGAGAGAAGTTAAATAAGTTAAATATGTATTTAAAAAAAGCGCTATGCCTCTTACAGCATTACAAAGAATATAGACTCGTAAGTTTTTCTGTTTTTTTGTTTTTTTTGTTTTTTTTATTGTAAGAATGAAGCCAAGAAAAATTAAAGAAGATGATGCTCCAAGAACGATAGCATGTCCTCACAAAGTAAGTGCAACTGTTGGATGTTTGTACTTCATACACACTGAACATTCGAAACTGCCACTTACTAATCTGTATTGGTTATTGTAAAAAGTTAATTGTTTGAATTAGAATTCTCAACACTTTTTGCTTGGTGATAATTGTCACTGACTTTTTACAAACTCAATGACTGACTTCTATAAATTTCAGTGACAATAGGTAATGCTTCCTTATCATCCAGCCAGATCAGTCCAGATATATGGATTTATGCCACCCTGCCAACACTGTATAAAGAATGATGCAGTTGGATCATTTCCAGGATTCTCTCATCAACTGAACTTATGATGAACGCTCCTTTGGATCTGAAAGTGACAAATTTGTTCCAGAAAACAGAGAGGCTGTTTTGTTTCTTGCTTTTGTTTTTGTTTGTAACCCCCCCCCCCCCTCCCCCAAAGATGACTTGTTAGATGGAGCAAAGAGGCTGTAGGTACGGCCTACTTTCTAAAATGTCTATGGACTCGCTGAACCAGTGATTGGGCCTTTTCTGAAGCTGACCATACTTGGGTCAATGCAGATTGCCACCTGGGTATCGCACCATTTTCCAATCATTACTTGCTGGATGTGCAGGCCAGGAGTGAGTCTGCCTTCCGAGCAGAAATTTTGTGCAACCATGGCTTCGTCTCGCCTAGATTGGGGGGAACTAAGTACTTCCTACATGTCTGGACTGGCTAGATGATAAGGAAGGTGAAATTTGAGCTTGCCTTTTAATTTCCTTTCCTTGAATCCTGCCAGACCACTCCAAAACTCCTCCTGGGAATCCTGTCTTCTGCACTGTCCTGTCTTCTGCTGTATTCTGTTCCCTAATTCCCCTTCAGGCTGATTGTTAAATTGTATTCAGCCAGGAGAGAGAGAAGACTGATTTGAGGGAGTGGGGTCTCTCTGCCCCAGGTGTATATCATTCTTGATGGCTTCAGCTGTGGGCATCAGAGATTTCCTCCTGTTATTATTGAGGTTTGTTAATGTTCTTCTCTAGTTTTTTTTTTTTTTTTTCTTGCTCTGTCAATAGCCTACTGGAAGGCATCCAGCTGCCCCACTTCTTATACAGTGATGTCGTGGAGAAAGTTGTGGATTTCTGTTTCCATCTGCTGGCAGGATAGCATAATCCTACGCATCTGGCTTGGTCTGGTAGGATTCAAAGAGACAAAATTAGGTAAGCTTAAAGTTCACTTCAGACATTGACAGCTCTTGCATAACTATAATAAGAGTGTACCTCATCAAATGAGGAGGAAACTTCTTCGACAGACAGGACATAATTGGGCATGCAAGTGTGTGATGTCATATAGTATCGGGACAGAACAGTTCTCCAAGAGCTGTTTTTGTGTTGCTTTTCAATTTTATTTTAAATGTATAGCCTTCTTGATATCCCGTTGTACATACACAATAAAAACTAAACAACAAAACAAACATTATACATATAATATACATAATCAGCACAGCATTGTCATCAGAATATTAAAATGAGTCCAGATATCTAACATCACCAAAGGCTTGTTGAAACAGAACAAAATTCAAACTTTGAGTTCCCTTAAAGAGGATAGTAACAAATTACAGAATTTTGGTCTGGTGACACAGAAAATAGATTGGAGGAGTACAGGTGCTCTAACAGTATGACTAATAAATCCATAGAGGCAGATCTTAAAGCTCTCAAGGGCTGGTTTTACCAGCTCTGTCGAACTTGGGGATGTCTGGCTGAGTGATGCCAGTTTTGTGGGATACACCTGGTAGTGCCAGGTCCCTTCCCCACCCCATGACCCTGCATGGCCCTACTTTTACTACTTGGTGCATTTTTACTCCTTCCTCACAAATAGAAAAAAAAAGGCAGGGTAAAAGTAATAGCTCCCTGGAGTCACGTGGTGCAATGCAGGAGTGAAGTTGCGTCGGAACTGAGCTCCCGCTATTCCCCCTCATCTAACGTATTTATCAAACCCCAAAGGGGTACAAACGAACCCTTGTTCCCTGGAATATCGAGCTGGGAGCAGTGCGGAGGTTTGCCCGGCGGACGCGAATCAGAAAGCACAAGATGGCGGCGAAATTACAGAAAAAAGAGGCAAGGCTGCAGGACCCAAGATGGCACCTGCACTGCAGTCGCCGAACTCGAGTGTCTGCTCGGTGTGGACAGCAGAGATTACCGCGGAGGTTACGGCGGCGGTGGGAGGCGTCCCTGGACAAAAAGCTGCAAGCTCTGTTTGATCGGGCGGATTCTGCCCATGAGCGCCTCGATGGGTTCCATTTGGATTTAGACCACATGCAGCAGCGGGTCAGCGACATTGAGGACTGTATGGTAGCAACGGAACAGCCAACGGGGGCCCTATAGAAACGGGTAGTGGAGCTGGAGAATAAACTGGACAACCTAGAGAATAGGTCCAGGCGCAATAACCTGCGCCTGGTTGGACTGTCCGAGCAGGTCAAGGAATCAGAGCTGGGAAGTTTCTTACTTGGATCCCGAACTCATTGCAATTGAATAATCGGCCGGGCCCCTTGTGGATTGAGAGAGCGCATCGGCTGGGACCGAGGAGACAGGGTGTGGTGCGACCCTGGGCAGTGATTTTGAAAATCCTTAACTACAGGCACAAACAGGCGATCCTACAAGCCATGCGTGCTGGAGGGGAACTTAAACATGAAGGCCAGCGAATTCTTTGCTTTCAGGACTATTCAGCGCATGTGGCAGCAGCGCGGAAGGAATTTGCCCCGATATGTGCGGCACTCCACGAGAGATCGGATTTGCATTGGTTTACCCTGCGAAACTGAGAATCTACCATGAGGGCACAGAGAAATACTATGAAGTGGCTACAGCTAAAGACTTTCTTAAAGCCCTGCTGCAGGAGTTTGCAGACTGAGGGACACAGCATAAGGGTAAAGGTTAACACCATGCAGCTTTAAGAATGACTTCCAAGCAAGTGACTGGGATATGACCATAAGCTCATAGCTGGTTCTTCAGAGATAAGACAAAGGACATAAGTATGATTGAGAGAGTGATTGTTATTGTATGAACCTTACTTTACTATGAGTATATATTTGAAGGGAAGGGATAAAACGTAAGGGTCTAAACAGGGGACATACTTAATAACGGCTGCATATGATATACCCTAATAGATGGTTGGGAGTATTTCAAGGTGGGGAACGGGGCACCATTACATGATGAGTTCCTTCTGGAACTCGAAGGTGTGGGGTCAGGAGGGGGGAGGGGGTTGGGAAGGGATGGGAGGGAAGGGGGTGGGGAGAATTTGGGGGAAGGGGCAGTACCGCTTGAGTATAAGTTGTGCGGAAAAGGGAGGAAGTAACTTGAGGGCTGTTGCTGGGGAAGACAGCAGAAGGAGGAAGTGGAGGCTGGGACACCTTTTTTATACCAAACAATTCAGCTTCATTCGACCGCCCCCGGCAGACTATGGTTAAATTAGTGTCCTGGAACGTGGGAGGTATTTCATCTCTGATGAAGCGGAGTAAGATCCTGCAAACTTTAAACAGGCAAAAGGCACACAGCAATTTTATGAGAAAAATTACACTGGCTCACAATCAAAGAAAGTATTGCATTCAAAATCTGCACCCTGATTCACAAGATCTACAGCAATACCCAGGGATACATAATAGACCTCATAGACCTACCAACCAGAAACACAACAAAATCAACACAACCTAAATCTCCACTACCCAAGCTGCAAAGGACTTAAATACAAATCAACCTATGCATCCAGCTTCTCTTATATAAGCACACAACTATGGAACGTGCTTCTGACCGCTGTGAAAACACATGACCATCTAATCTTCCGGAAACTCCTAAAGACATACCTGTTCAAAAAGGCATACTCAAATGACTCAACCTAAATGCCTAACCCCGCAACACAACAATATAAATGCTCATATCTGTCATAGCCTACTCTTCCCCTTGACTCCCAGTTTGTCTATCAATTCTGATCATTAGTCTGTCATAACCTCACTTTGTATCTGTTCATGCCGGTATTGGCGTCTGCCACTATGGCACTATATAAGCCACATTGAACCTACAAATAGGTGGGAAATGTGGGACACAAATGCAACAAGTAAATAAAATCATGTAGGGGACCCTTTCGTGGTATTCCCAGGTAATGCAGTTTATCTGGAGACCTATTCTGTCCTTTTTGCCAAAGGTGGTATCTTTGTTTCATGTGAATCAGGTCATTTGCTTTCAGATTCTGGAAGGGTTCCTTAACCGTGGGATGTATGTTGAGTGCTATTATTTTCTCGCAGTGACAGATCTATTCTGTAGAATGCACAGGTTTGTTTGCGGACCCCATCATGAGGTGATTGAACGAAGCAGTTGGCACAGCCCCTGAAAGAGCTTGCCGATTCTGGAAGGGTTCCTTAACCATGGGATGTACGTTGAGTGCTATTACTTTCTCGCAGTGACAGATCTATTCTGTAGAATGGACAGGTTTATGTTGGCGGACCCCTACAAAGGAGAAGAAGCCTTCAAGGTTGTCGTCATGAGGTGATTGAATGAAGCAGTTAGCACAGCCCCTGAAAGGGCTTGCAGGTTCACTCTATTTTTGTAAAAAGGTTCTTCGAGGATGAGCAGGCCTATTTATTCTCACAAGGTGAGTGATGCAAACTATGTTGCGCAGCCCGGGACTTACGACGAGCATAAGTAGAGCTTTATGGAGTGCGAGACACGCTCCACCGTGCACACGCGAGTGCCTTGGGTGAATCTCTTCATAAAGGCGTTTAATAAATACTAAATAATAATAATGTGTTCCCTTATCTCATCGATTGGCTGGTGAAGAGCATCTTGGAGGACGGTGCTCAGGAGTCCATGCAGAGGACTATTCGGGTGCTCGAGCTCCTAGGCTTCATTTTAAACTACCCCAAGTCCCACCTTTGCCCTGCTCAACAGTTGGAATTCATAAGTGCCCTGCTTGACACACAGAGGGTTCGAGCTTACCTTCGAGGATCAAGAGTGGACAATTTAGTTACACTGGCTTCCCAGGTTCAAGCCTCGGAGTAGATCTCAGCTCGGAAGATGTTGAGGTTGTTGGGCCACATGGAGGCATATTTTCAAAGCACTTGGACTTACAAAGTTCCATAGTAATCTGTGGAACTTTGTAAGTCTAAGTGCTTTGAAAATGAGCTCCATGGTGTCTACAGTGCACATAGTACCCTTGACACGTCTTCACATGAGATCAGTCCAATGGACCCTGGCTTCTCAGTGGTATCAAGTTAAAGGAAATCTGGAAGATGTCATCTGAGTGACCCCAGAGATTGTTTGCTCACTTCACTTCATTCGATTCAGTTTGACTCTGGGACTCCCATTCCAAATTCCTCAGCCACAAAAGGTGCTGACGAAGGATGCTGGGTTGGGAAGCTCATGTAGATGGGCTCCACACTCAAGGTGTTTGGTCCGCCAGGGAAACAAATCTTCAAATGAATCTCCTGGAGCTCCAGGCCATCTGGAACGCTCTAAAGGCTTTCAGAGATCGGCTGTTTCACCAAATTGTGCTTATTCAAACAGACATCAAGTTGCCATGTATTACACTAACAAGCAAGGAGGGGACACTGAATCTCGGCCTCTGGGTCAGGAGGCCATCCGGATGTGGCATTGGACTCTCCACATATAGCTGCGAGCCACTTATCTGGCGGGCAAAACAAGAGCCTGACCGACAGCCTGAGCAAGGTTATGCAACCACACGTGTGGTCTCTCAGCATGACTGTTGTCAGCAAGATCTTCAGAGCATGGGCATCCCCTTGGTGGATCTCTTTGCCACTCACATCGATCACAAAGTCCCTCAGTTCCGTTCCAGGCTTCTGGCCCACAACAGACTAGCATCGGATGCCTTTCTTCTCCATTGGGGGACAGGTCTGCTGTATGCATATTCTTCAGACCTTTAGGGAAGATTTTACTTAAACTCAAGCAAGACCCGTGGAACCACAATTCTGATCACGCTTCGCTGGCTTCAGCAGATCTGGTTCCTTCTGTTTCTGGAGTTATCCTCCAAAGAACCGTGGAGATGAGTGTTTTCTGACCCTCATAACTGAGATCTCTTCTACATCCCAACCTTCAATCTCTGGCTGTCACCTGTAGAATTTGTATCCTTGGGTTTTTCGAAGGTTGTCTCAAGTCTTAGTGACTTCCAGGAAAGATTCCACTAAGAGATGTTTATTCTTTCAAATGGAGGAGGTCTGCCATCTGGTGTGAGAGCAAGGTCCTAGATCCCCTTGCATGCCCTACACAGACCCTGCTTGAATACCTTCTACACTTAAGACCAACTTCGTAAGAGTTCACCTCAGTGAAATTAGTGCTTATCATCATCATGTAGAAGGAAAGTCCATCTCTGGACAGCCTCTAGTTTGATTCATGAAAGGTTTGCTTTTATCAAAGCCCCCTGTCAAACCTATGCTAGTGTCATGGGACATCATCGTTCTCACCCAGCTGAAAGTTCCTTTCTAGCCACTGACGACCTGTCATCTGAAGTACTTGAATTGGAAGGTCATTTTCTTGGCGGTTGCTACTTTAGCTTGTAGAGTCAGCGAATTTTAGGCCTTAGTAGTGAATGCACCTTATACTAGGTTCCATCACAATAGAGTAGTCCTCTGCATGCACCCTAAGTTCCTGCCTTGTCGGAGCCTCATCTAAACCAGTCGATTCTTGCCAACATTCTCTCTCCGACCTCATGCCCATCCTGGCGAGAGTGACATGCATACCTTGGATTGCAAGAGAGCATTGGCCTATTACATGGTGGAGCAGACCAGGCCCCACAGCCGGTCCACCCAACTTTTTTTTATTTTTGATCCCAACAGGATGAGGGTCGCCATTGGGGAAACGCACCATCTCTAATTGGCTAGCAGATTGCATTCCCTTCACTTAAGTCCAGGCTGGGCTGATCCTAGAGTGTCATGTCACAGAGCCATGGCTGTGTTGGTAGCCCGCTTGCAGTCAGCCTCCGTTGAAGAAATTTGCAAGGTTGCGAGGTGGTTTTCAATCCACACATTCACATCTCATTACTGCCTGGAGCAGGATAATGGACACAACATTTGGTTTTGGTAGACAGTGTTTCAGAATCTGTTTGGGGTCTAGAATCCAACTCCATCCTCTTAGGCCCATTTTATTCTGTTCCAGGATGCACTCACTCAGTTTGTATATAGCTTTAGATTAATCTAAGTTATGTCCTCACCATTGCAAGGCCAAATTGACCAATATTTGCTGTTTTCGATGAGCCTGAATGCTAGGGATTCCCCACTTGTGAGAATAAATAGGCCTGCTCATCCTTGGAGAAAGCAAAGATACTTACCTGTAACAGGTGTTCTCTGAAGATGATAGGCCTTATATTCTCACAGTTCCTCCCACCTTCCCTTGGTTGTATCTTTTTTTTTAATTTGTTTTTTTACTTTTTGCTGTAGTATATAATTGATGCACCGCATTCTCTCGGTGGGCAGGAAGGTACTCACTCATGTGAGGTGGAGCATGTCTCGCGCTCCACAAAGCTCTATGAAAGCTTGTCATAAGTCCTGGACTGGGCCATGCTGTCAGCGTCACCCACTTGTGACACTATAAGGCCTGCTGTCCTCAGAGAATACCCTGCTTCTTATCCTTTATCATGGACTGTTCTATCAGGACTCAAGAAAAGGAAATTAACAGTTAAGAATAATTCATTGTTCGGGGTGCTGTGAGCAGCTTTGGCGTCATACTTCTCAGGGCATTGAAGTTTGGTACTTGTGTATCTGGACTGGTGTTGCTGAATGAATAAGAAGGTAACTTTTGAGCTTACCTACTAATTTCTTTGACCCGCCTAGGAAGTCTTTCCAGCTTATAATCGAAAGAGAAAAACGCCTATATTGCGACCCAAATCGGGAGATGGGCGTCTTTCTCCCGTGGGCGCCCAAATCGGTATAATCGAAAGCCGATTTTGGGCGTTTCCAACTGCAATCCGTCGCGAAAACGGGTAATGGTGGGGGCGTGTTGGAGGCGTGGTGAAGGCGGAACTGGGGCGTGGTTATCGGCCGAGGAGAGATGGATGTCTTTAGCTGATAATCAGAAAAAAAAGGCGTTTTTACCGCGATTTTGGGTCACTTTTTTGGTCCCTTTTTTTTCACGAACAGGTCCCAAAAAAGTGCCCCAACTGACCAGATGACCACTGGAGGGAATCGGGGATCACCTCCCCGGACTCCCCCAGTGGTCACTAACCCCCTCCCACCAAAAAAAACCCACTTGAAAAACTTTTTTTCCAGCCTCTATACCAGCCTCAAATGCCGTACCCACCTCCATGACAGCAGAATGTGTTTGATCCTCTCACAGCCTTTCCCTGGGTCAGATGTGGCACTCGGGTGCACTACAGGGTCACATCAGCATTGCATTGTGGTGGGTGTAGGGTATTGGGCTCCGTGATTTCATTAGCTTGTGTTACAGTCTCACGATGTTGGTAGTTGGTAGGCTCTTCTCCCATGGTGCTTTTCCCCCTGCCTACTGGGTCAGAGTGTGCCCTGTTGTGTTTCCTGTTGTAGTCCATGCGGTAGTGGCCATTTTTGTAAGCCAGTTTTAGTTCCCTTTCCTGTGTTAGCCACGTTACAGAACTTAGTTCTTACCTTGAATGTGGCTGAAAGAGGGCATTGTACAGCATTCTGCCAGCTCTGACCTACTGCTAATCTCAGTACCAGGGGGACTCGTTGCCAGTGGGGCACAACCTCTGATCTGCAGTTAACTGTGAGTAAACGCGGTTATTCCAATAAAGGACGTTTTCGGAGAGATTAGTCTTCAGGTGTCAACTGGTGTGCCAATGTTATACAGCAGCAACAAGTCCTAGAGGCCTGCGTGTATGCAGGTCCCTGGAGCACTTTTAGTGGGTACCGCAGTGCACTTCAGCCAGGTGGCCCCAGGCCCATCCCCCCCCTACCTGTAACAATTGTGCTGGTAAATGGGAGGCCTCCAAAACCCACTGTACCCACATGTAGGTGCCCCCTTCACCCCTAAGAGCTATGGTAGTGTACATTTGTGGGTAGTGGGTTTTGGGGGAGGGGGGTTGGGGGCTCAGCACCCGTGGTAAGGAAGCTATGCATGTGGGAGCGTTGTCTGAAGTCCACCGCACTGACCTCTAGGGTGCCCAGTTGGTGTCCTGGCATGTCATGGGGGCGAGTGTACTACGAATCGTGGCCCCTCCCACGACCAAATGGCTCGGATTAGGACATTTTTGAGCTGGGCGTTTTTAGTTTCCATTATCGCTAAAAAAAAACATACGCCCAGCTCAAAAACGTCCATTTTTTTGGAAAATACGGTTCGGCCCGCCCCCTTCACGGACCCGTTCTCGGAGATAAACGCCCATGGAGACAGGCGTTTCCGTTCGATTATGCCCCTCTTTATCTACTGCAGGAGCCCTGCGTGTTCTTACTACAGGCCAATGCTAGTTAATAGTCCTTATCAGTTTGCTAATATAAGGGAAAGAGGTTTGAGTTGAGAGAGGGCAATCTTTTCTTTTCTTGGTAGTGGTTTTGTGCCAGAGGGGTCTAGTTTTAGGTGTGAGGAGTCTTCAGGATTTATTTGTTGTGTTGGTAGGGTTTATTGGTTGTGTTTTTCTGTGTTATTTTGGGAGTTCTGTTTTGCTGGCTTTTTTACGAATATACTGAAATATATCTAGTTGCACACTCCTTTTAAAGTGGTGTCACAGTGAAAGTTGTGAATTTGTTTCCAGTTGCTGGCAGAGGCAAGCCCCCACAGCTGGACTGCTCTGGTAGGATTTGACAAAAAGAAATTAGCCGGTAAAGTCAAATTTTACCATATGTATACATATTCCACACATCAGCATGTGCAAATATTATCTGATATAATTTTCTTCCTCACTGTATCACATGTAAATTGTCTAATATTTCTGTCTTTATTAGTTCTTACTGTTTATTGTATCCTTAGTTCAGTGGTATAAAGAGAAGAATTGTAAACTCAAACATTTTCATTTTGTCTGTTAATTATTTTAGATATGTCTTAGGTGCCTTTTAATGAAGTTTTTAAATATGCCATACATATGTAATACTGCTAAGTTTTTTTAATGGTTTTTTCTTGTTTTTAAGGGCTGCACAAAGATGTTCAGGGACAACTCTGCCATGCGAAAACATTTACATACCCATGGCCCAAGAGTACATGTGTGCGCAGAATGTGGAAAGGCTTTCGTTGAGAGCTCAAAATTAAAACGGCATCAGCTGGTTCATACTGGAGAGAAGCCTTTTCAGGTAAATTCACTCTTATAACTTCTCTCTCATACCTTTATCTTTCTGCTCCAATGTTGTTGCATTGGAACTTTTAGTATATTTGTATGCAAATGTTAATGGTTATTACCTATAAATTTATTTTAGCTGTAGCAGTTGACTTCCAATATTGGATTTATACTTTGAAATTATTTACTCCTAGGTACAGAAATAGATATTCATGGTATTATCGGAAGTACATTATCTCTTCCATAGAATAAGATACGTTTTCTTCTTTCTATAGTTTACTCTATTGAAATCATGGTTATTTATTTTATTTATTTATTGCATTTGTATCCCACATTTTCCCACCTTTTTGCAGGCTCAATGTGGCTTACAATACATCATGAGTTGTGGAAATCTGTCTGAAAAAATACATTTAGTATAGCAAAAGGATCTAAGGGTAAGGTGATAATAAAACATGATAATATCTTAGCAAGTAATAGAGTAGGACAGTTCTGGTTCTATGTGGAAGAGTTCACATGTGTTAATCATTGTGGTATGTTCTGTCAAAGAGCTGGGTCTTCAGTAGTTTGCGGAAGTTAGTCAGTTCATAGACCGTTTTTAAGTTGTGTGGTAATGCGTTCCAGAATTGTGTGCTCAAGTAGGAAAAGGTTGACACATGTATTAGTTTGTATTTTAGACCTTTGCAATTAGGGAAGTGAAGATTGAGGAATGTGCGGGATGATTTTTTTTTTAGAATTCCTGGGTGGTAGGTCTATCAGATCTGTCATGTAGGCTGGAGCGTCACCGTGGATGATTTTGTGAACTAGAGTGCATATTTTGAACGTGATGCGTTCTTTGAGTTGGGAGCCAATGTAACTTTTCTCGTAGGGGTTTGGCGCTTTCATATTTTGTTTTACCACATAAGAGTCTAGCTGCAGTGTTCTGGGCTGTCTGAAGTTTCTTGATTATATGCTCTTTGCAGCCAGCGTAGAGTGTGTTGCAGTAGTCTAGTTGACTGAGAACCATTGATTGAACCAGGTTGCGAAAAACGGTCCTTGGGAAGTAAGGTCTTACTCTTTTTAATTTCCACATTGAGTAGAACATCTTTTTGGTTGTGTTTTTCACGTGACTCTCGAGTGTTAGGTGTCGATCAATAGTAACTCCAAGAATTTTTAGGGTGTCCGAAATTGGGAGGTCCAGTTTTGGTGTGTTAATGGTGGTGAATTTGTTTGTTGTGTTGAGATGTGAGTATTAGGTGTTGGGTTTTTTGTGTGTTGAGTTTCAACTGAAATGCATCCGCCCATGAGTGCATGATATGTAGACTTTGGTTGATGTTATTTGAAATTTCGTTTAGATCTTGCTTGAATGGGATGTAGCTCGTTACGTCGTATGTGTATGGGTTAAGGTTTTGATTTGATAGTAGTTTGGCCAACTATCATCATTAAGTTGATTAAGGTCGGTGAGAGGGGGGATCCCTGTGGAACTCCGCATTCAGGTGTCCATGTGGCTGATGTGATCGAGTTAGATATGACTTGATATGAGCATGTGGTTAGGAACCCCTTGAACCAGTTAAGAACGTTACCTCCTATTCCGAAGTACTCGAGGATGTGTAGTAGAATTCCATGATCGACCATATCGAAAGCGCTAGACATGTCAAATTGCAGAAGTAGTATGTTCTTGCCAGTGGCTATCGTTAGTTTGAATTTAGTCATGAGTTACTAGTACTGTTTCAGTACTGTGGTTAGATCGGAATCCTGATTGGGAATCGTGTAATATTGAGAATTTGTTTTAATAGTTTGTGAGTTGTTTAGTCACCATCCCTTCCGTTTGGTTATTAGGGAGATGGATGCTACTGGTCTATAGTTGGATAATTCGCTAGCACTTTTCTTTGCGTCTTTGGGTATGGGGATGAGTAGGATGTTTCCTTTTTCCTTCGGGAAGAGTCTCTTTTGTAGCATAAAGTTCAAGTGATTCATTGGGTCTGTTATAAATTGTTGAGGGACAGTTGCCATAAGGTTGTTTGGACGTATGTCTAATTTGCAATGAGATTTGGTGAATCTTTTGAGTGTTTGGAAGATGAGATCTTCCGTTAATATCTCAAAGTTGGTCCAGGTTCAGTCTGCTGGGTATACACCAGGGTCCGGATCTAGGCAATCAAGGAGTACGGCGTATTCGATGGTACTGGCAGGTATTTTTAGTCGTAATTGTACAATTTTCTCATTGAAGTATCTCGCGAGATCGTCTGCTCCTGGTGTGTCTTTACTGTTGGTTGTGATTTGGTGTGATGTCTGTTCACAAGTTGGAAGAGTTTATGTGTGTCCTTGTAGTTAGGCCCAATTTCAGTTTTGTAAAATAATCTTTTGGTTCGTCTTATGGTATATTTATATTTTCTTTGGAGTTGTTTCCAGGCATTAAGTGTGGAGTCGTCTTTCTTTTTATTCCACGCTCGTTCTAGTCTTCTAACTTGTGTTTTGAGTTTTTTCAGTTCTTCATTGAACCATGGTATTGAGTTTTTTCTGCGTGAGGTTCTGGTTTGAATTGGGGCTATCTTGTCTAATATTAATTTGCATCTATCGTCCCATTCTAGGAGGAATTGGTTTGTGTTTGCCTTTGTTGTCCATTGTGGTATATCTCTTGCCAGAATATTACTGGGTCTATTTTTCCTCTCGTGGTGTAGGTTTTTTGTTCTTGTTTGTTGAGTTTTTCGCTTGCCATTGGAGGGAGATGTATGCTTTATAGTGGTCTGACCACGGTATGGGTGTCCATTTTGTATCTGTTAGTATAAGATTTGCATTGGGATCTAATTTGTGTGTAATAATGTCTAGTGTGTGTCCTTTAGTGTGGGTTGGTTGCATGGTTGATCCATGAAGATCCCACAGTTGTAGGAACTCTTTGCATATCTGCTCATCATACACTTACCTGCCTCCTCCACTAATGTCTGGAGTCATTAGTGTTGTGAGCAGATCGTTTTATCATACTAACTTGTGAACCAGTCTGTAGCTTCCAGATTATCTAATAAATAGCGTAGAGTTCTAGTTTCAATAATTGATTGTGAGATAATGGAAGACTTTGTAGCTTGATAAGAACATAAGAATAGTCCATCTAGCTTAGTTTCCTGCTTCCAACAGTGGGTGGCCAATCCAGGTTGCAAGTACCTGGCAGAAACCCAAATAGCAGCAACATTCCATGCTACCAATCCCAGGGCAAGTAGTGGCATCCCTCATGTCTATCTCAGTAATAGACTATGGTCTTTCCACAAGGAACTTGTCCAAACCTTTTTTTAAACCCAGATGAGTTAACCACCGTTAGCACACCCTCCGTTAACAAGATCCAGAGCTCAACTATTCTTTGAGTGAAAAAGTTTCCTCCTATTTGTTTTGTATTTCCATGTAATTCATTGAGTGTCCCTTGGTCTTTGTACCTTTTTGAAAGAGTGAAAAATATTCACACTTGCCCATTCTACACCACTCAGGATTTTATAGACCTCAATCTTATCCCCCCTTCAGCTGTCTCTTTTCCAAGCTGAAGAGCCATAACCTCTTCAGCCTTTCCTCATATGGGAGGCATTCCATCGCCTTTATCATTTTCGTCACTCTAATTTGAGCCTTTTCTCATTCAGCTATATCTTTTCTAAGATATAGTGACCAGAATTGAACGTAGTACTTGAGGTGAGGTCGCACTATGGAACGATACAAAGGCATTATAATATTCTTGGTCTTATTTACCATCCCTTTCCTAAATTCCTAGCGTACTACGCAGAAGATTTCAGGACCTAGATCTTTTTCTTGGCTGCTTACTCCTAAGGTGGCCCTAGCATCAGGTAACTATGATTTGGATTCTTTTTTCCCAATGTGCATGTGTCCTTTAAAGGATCACAAAATAAAATGCTGTACTATATGAGCATTCAAGACCTCAGAGACTGCGTCAGATCTCTTAATATGTACTAATGTTTTCAGGCATTCATTCCAAAAATTTATTTTCAATTTAATGGTGATATTTTAAAACAGCCTTCCTCACTTTTTTCTTTTGATAATCATCTAGCTTATAATTTTTTTTCTATTAGTTCGTTAACCCTGGCCCTTTGGTTGTTTTTTTTTTTTCACATTTTCTTAACATACCAGAAAAGTCAAAATTTCCAAATTTAGCATTATGATACCTTTCCCCGTGATGGTATAGTAGAGTTTCAACTATCTAACAAATAAATGGGGACCGACAGATGGTCAGATAAACAAAAAGTTTAGATAATATGGAAATGGTGAATTTTGCAGTGAAAGAAAGGCAGATTGACTGGAAGTCCTGTATAATTGCTAGTGCAAATGAGCAAACAGTTACTCTGGTGATGTTAAAGGATGGACTGAAACATAAACTTGTGCACATTTCAGTGACACCTAATGGGTGTGTCACATCTCAAGGATGGCATGCTGGTTAAACCAGAATATCAGATCACAGAAGTTTGAATAATTGAGACTGTGCTGTAATTTAGATAGTGGGCTGAATAGCCACAGCTTTAGATTAAGTGTCATCTATTAGGTCTTATGGTGGGCAAGACCTTTGGTCCTTTTTCATATCAAATGAATTGTTAAATAACATCTACATTTGAGTCTGGCCTAATAACCAACTCAAGTGCCAACCATACTAAGAGAAAAATTATTCTCCAGAGATAAACAGGACATCATATTTTCACATATGAGTGATCTCACCAATGGAGCTATAGCATGGAAACACTCGCTAGCTTTTTTTTTTTTTTTTTCCAGAAGCTTTTGGCTCACACCATCTTGGCTTTCAAGTTTTTAAGTCTTCTCCACCTTGCTTATTTTTGGCTCTCTTGTGCTTTCTCACCTGGGACCAGGTACTACCTTCCTCTAGTTTTCTTAGTGTTTTTTTTTTTTTTTTAAAGAACTTTTTAAATCTGCTTATTTTTTCAGAGCTCCATAGGACCCCCCTTAGGCCTTGAGCGGTTTGGCCATTAATCCTTCCCCCCTCTCTTTTTTCTAACCACAATAGTGTCATTTGATTTTACTACAGTTATTTTTCCCAGCATATCCCATAAAACTACCTCTGGTTTTAGTGTGTTCCAGATGCAACAGGACCACGTCCCTTACGGACTCTCATTCTTGATGCCTGCAGTGTCTGGGATCCAACCATATTCCTCTTGTCACCTGTGTTCACAGCTATCAACAATAAGTAAGAATGTAGAGAAGTAGCGCAAACATATTTTTAGCACAAACCAGCCTGGTCCATTGATTTACATTGAAAGTGTGGTCCCTAACTGCATCTGACACCGGGGATGCATTGGCATTGAGGAGGTTGCCCTCTTTTTGGCATTGAGTATCGGTAGCACCCATTGGCATCGGGCATCCTCTGATCCCATCCCAAGGACACGTAAGGATTTGATATCGTCCTCTTTGACATGAGGGATGCTAATTTCTGGCAGAGGCCAAAAAGCATTGGAGTCATTCCGTGTCAAGTGGACCAGGGGTCCCCACCTCACCATCTCAGATTTTGATGAAATTTGGTACATAGTTTCTTTATGATAAAAAAACTAAGCTGTGCAAAATTGTAGTTCAAAAGACTAAAAATTGGAGGTTCTAGGGGACCTCAAGTAAAGGGTTGCAAAATGTTGCCTGAGCAAAAATAACATTTTGGGCCAACTTCCAGAAGCTGTAAAACTGGAAGTTTTAGTAGTACAAGGGGGATATTTGGAGAACCTGCACTACTTTTAGGGCTTAATGAACTGGCAAAACCCCATGTTCCTAGTCCTCTTACATTTTGAATGGTTTAGGTTCAAACTTTGCCAAAAAAACCTGGCAAAAATCAATTTACAGCGATGTTGAGGCTGCTGTAGTTTCTAAACTAGTTGGCCTTTCAGGTTGATTTTGGTAGGTGTACTAAATGCACGGTTGTAATGAGGCATTCCAATTTGCAGCACTTTCCTTCAAGTGGTTGAAAAATTATAAGCGTTCAAAGTTGGTATAAAAAGCATTTTTGCCCATTTTGGGCTATCTTTGATGCCCTTGATCTCCAGTGGGAGAGCTTCAATATTCTTTCTTTTAGCACCATTAGAAAGAGCAGATTTCCTTCTATCAGAATGTCGTTTTCAATTTGGAGTCTCTCCATATAAGGATTGCAATGGCCAGTATTGTTGAATGATAGATGAAACGGATATAGGGCCCATCGATGTTTCTAATTGCTGTATAAGTCACTCAGTTGCATTAAGCATGCGTTGATCCATGGTGGCTACGCCGCTACCAATTCAATAGGAAGTGGCAACCTCATCGCCAAGAGGTCACGCCCGATAGCCAGGCAAGTCCAGCCACTTGGCACAGGTTCCCAAGGCATCTTAGTTGAGGTTCCCAAGCCTCATTGGTTGTCTTTGCCTAGTTTCTCAAGCCTAATGGGGGTGTCTTAATGGTTCCCAAGTAAAACCTCAGTGCTGAAGTGACAAGAATTTTTCACTGATAAGTTTCACTGCTGTTTCTGGAAATGTATACTGTCGTCCAAGTGCTGTAGTTTCTGGTACTGGAAGAACTGCTAGAATATGCTGTTCAGAAATCCAACAAGAATCTCTTCTGCTAGGCCAATGAAATGATCGTGCAGGCCCGCATGGATGCATATAGTTGACCAAGGCATCATGTTCTTCAAATGATGTGTCACAGACATTGCCAATCCACCATTTGTTGTCAAACACAGGCAACATACTGCCCAGGCTGAAGTTGAAACACATTTATGCCAGGTACACTCACTGGGTCATCTGACTGACAAAGTTTGACAACAAATGAGGAGGAATCATTTGACACTCTACTGACTGAAATTTGGTTCAAGTCAATGGGAATAAACTGGTGATTTTCACGAGTTCCAGCAACTGTGGAAGCTTTACTGAATCTTTCCTCTTGTGCAGATCTTGAAGATTCAATTTCTTCCTTGGAAACAAAAATGAACTTGATTTTATTTATTTTTTGATCACAAAATTCAAACAAGGCTTGTGCTGTGAGAATTTGGCTATTTTTAGGTTGTTGCAAACTAGCCTGAGCAGCTAGTCGCTTTGTTGTACCACTTATGCCAAAGAAATTCCACTGTGCACTTATTCCAAATTCTGTTTGATGATAGCACAAGTTGGCAAAGTTTTTGAAGTTCTTGTATTGTGCAGCTGAGCCATCACTAAAGTATGTTACATATTTTATTTCTCCAATTTTGCTTTTCAAGAACGCAATTAATTTTTCCAAGAATGCATGTACAGCAACTGCATCATGCCGCAAGCTGTCACTTATTATGCAAACACTTATGCACTGAATTTCACTTGAAGCATCACGGAAGTACACAACAAATGGATGCAGTGTAGCTTGACTGTTTTCCCAGTGGAAACCTTGAACAGCATCTTGGACAATAAAGGAGTAGTTTTCAGCAAAGTCCAAGAGAACAACAATTTCACAAGGATTTAAGTTTTCTTTAACAGTTTTTAAGTATTGTGTCTGATGTTTGGAAATGTAATGGTGAATTGACAGGTTTGAAACTTTCAATGCAAGCTCAGATACAAAATCATCAACATACATCTGTTTGGGTTACAGCAGGTTCTTTGCAAAAATTCAAACTTTTTCAACAGTAAGGATTCATGATGAAGGCAAATAGTTGATCCAGCATTGAAAAGTTGACCAGAACGCTCTTGTAACAACTTCTGTTGATCAGGCAGAAGCTCTTCAATTAATTTCACCAAAGCAACCAAGCAAAACAAAATACAAACCAAGTGATATATGGTATCCACCAGCAAGGGACTCCAAACGTGCCACTTGGGGAATCTGGGAGCTGCCGGAGCCAACTGAGCATAGCTTGAGCTACATAACTACCAAAAATGACAGCCTACACCTGTGGGAGTATTTGCAGTAATCATACTGATTTCTATAGTACAGTGTAGGTGGGGATGTGCAAATAATAATTTATAAAGCACTCTGGAATTAGGATCTTAGAGTATCACCTTCCCGTAACTGGGCAGATCTGATGTGTTACTCCTCCCAGATATACTGACAACGTGACACATGTACCAAATACAATTTAAATGAAAACTTTATTATGTCCAAGAAAGTAATATAACCAAGATTCACGATGAAAATGAAGAAAACCAAGATTTAAAAGTTATGTACAAATGCTAGGTAAGTTTAGAATGGAGTTAGAAATAAACATTGTTTAAATGCTTATCAGAAACTACTTGGAGTAAACACACTCTTCCTGTGGCACACAATTGGGCCACCTGTTTTATTATCCAGTAGCAATTACAGAGCTTGACTTATACCACATGACAGTGATTCCAAGTCTCTCATCCCTCAGGAACAGCTGGATCAGAAGGTGGTTTCGAGCTGCCTAAGCAGTGTTCAGTAGATCAACTGGTAAGATGAGTAGAGTTCAGGGAAGTTCACAAGAACTTTTGATACCATTGATGCCCCTTTTATATCAATATGAGAGAGGCAATGTCACTGAAGATTAAATGATTGCTTACGCCCTGTAAGTTGTGGGGAGGGGGGGGGGGGGGTTGTTTTTGTTTTGTTTTTTTTTTTAACTATAAGAATTTTTCTTGACATCATTCTGGAAACTTTTATATGAATTCTGGCTCCAGGGAGACGGAGGTTGCCATGACCAATGACTATTGCCATGGTTGTTCACATTCTTGCATCGGCCAAAGTGAGTCACAGATATTTTCCTTCTGAAGTACAAGCCTTGGTAAAAATCAAAGCACAGTTCACGCTGTATTAAAGCATCAGCACTGCTCATTTGCGTTCTGGAGCTCAAGAGGCTGTAGACCAAACTCTTTATTACATTAGTATAGTGGCAGAGGATCTTAACCCCTACATACCCCTGCTGCCATCGAGAAGGCCTTTTTTGAGAAGGTGCTCCACCTTCTGGTGCATGGAGCTTTGCATACAGACATGACTGCAGATAAGGACAGTATGACCCATCCAGTCTGCCCGTCCTCTGTAACCACTAACTCCTCCTTTTTCCTAAGAGATCCCATGTGTCTGTCCCACAACTTCTTAAACTCTGACACTGTCTCCACGACCTCCACCGGGAGGCCATTCCACACATCCACCGCCCTTTCCGTGAAAAAGTATTTCCTCAGATTTGTCCTATTTCCTCTTAACTTCATCTTATGCCCTCATTCCAGAGGTTTCCTTCATTTGAAAAATACTCCCCCCCCCCCCCCCCCCCCTCTCTCTCTCTCTCTCTCTCTCTCTCCCCCCCACCCACCCCCCCCAGCATATACGTGTTGAGGTTTGTGAGCCTGGCTCTATATGTTTTATGACTGAGACCGCTGACCAGTTTTGTAGCCGCCCTTGGGACCGACTCCATCCACTAGTAACATCCCTTTCCTCTGAGCAAACTCCGTCAGTCACTTTAGGTCCCTTACCGAGGGCATTCTGGAACCGTGTTAAAGGCTTTGCTAAAATCTAAGTACACCATATCTAGCGCCCCGCCCACATCCAACTGTTTGGTCAGCCAGTTAAAGAAGTCAATCAGATTTGTCTGACAAGATCTGCCTCTAGTGAAACCATGCTGCCTTGGGTCCTGCAGTCCATTCAATTTGAGAAACCTCACAATCCTCCGCTTTAGAAGCGTTTCTATTAGTTTTGCCTGAGATGTCAGATATCCACCTTTAGTCAGTCTTTCCAGCTTTTTTGTCCAAAGGTCACATCTCAATAAAGGGTTAAGTCCCTTCATTCTCTGTCATTTACTTAGAATGAAGTAGAGCATATAAAAAGTTCATTCACCTATGTTTTCTTTTAACGGAACTCATAATTTCTAATTGAAAACCAGATTGCATCGCCTCCTATTATGCTCATGCAAGTTTGACCTTAGAAGTGTGTCAGGGCCATGGCTGTGTTGATTCCCTATCTGTTGTCGAAGGAGATTTGCAAGTTTCTTGTGTAGAGTTGACCTACACATTCATATCACTCTCGACACACCTTCAGAGCCAGAAAATATGTTTGAATGTCCATTTGTCATGACTACTTTGAGAGCTAGAGCCCAGGTTCATCCCTCCTAGAGCCCGTCTTAATAATTTTGAATTGTTTTCCATGTCTTAAAAAGAGGGTGCTTTTTTCAAGACTTTTATTTGCCCAATGGCATTTCATATTCCCTTTGTTGTTGAAGCCATTCGTTACTTAGAGTCCCATATGTGTGATTCAGTGACTTGATAGTCTTCAAAGAAAGTAAAGTTAGCATGCCTTTTCTGAAGACAGCAGCCAAACATTCCCTTTTCCACTTGGAAGTAGTTCTCTCTCCTTCCACCACCAATTATATGGAACTGAAGGATATCACAGCAGTGGAGAGATCATTTTCTGAACATGGGCAGTGAAAGGCCCTTTAGCCTTTTCCAGGTAAAATCTGTTTTGGTCCAGAGCATGGTCACGTGACCCTGTTGTCTTCAGAGTACATCTGTTACAGGTCAAAAGCTTTGCTTTACAAATGCATGAATAATATTGAGATTTGTTACTAAATTTGATTAGCTATGTATGTGAAAGGGCAGACACTTTTGATTTTCATTTTATTCGTAAAGTACTTTTCAAAAACTCTGGTGTATACTAATAGTAAAAAAATATCAGTGCAATAGAAATTAAAAGTATACAAGTAACTGTGTGCAAGACCAACTTAAACATCAAGAACAAATTGGAAACCGTTGTGGGAAGTTAAAATGAGTAAAGTGACAAAATATCTTGCATCAGTCACAAAGGTTGAGTTCAGCTCTCCATCCCAAGGCACAGTGTCTTGGGTGTGAGGTGTTGAAACTGTTAAGAAACGGTAATGAATGGACAAAGCCTAAGTTGATCACATATTGTATTTCCTTTGTTATGCTTTTGTATTTATTTGTAAACCGCCCGCTGTGATCTGTTCATCAGCTGTAGTGGTATAAAATTTTGAATGAATGTGTTGTAAATATAAAAGCTAATAACCATACTCTTTATAAAATATGTTTCCATTACATAGAACCTGTGGGATAGTTGTGTACATCAACCAGCAGGTGGAGATAGAGAACTGAAAACTGAGGGGAGATGCCTCTCTTGGCATCCAGTCCAGCGCCTTAGAACTTTCTCAGCAGGCACTCCTTAGATCTGGGAGAACGGGAGCTATCCAGCCAGGGTTTTCAGCTGGTAGTGGACTGTTGAGGTTCTCCACTTTTGGACTTGATGGTGGTGAAAAAGAATGCCAAAGTACCCTAGTCCTTTAACTGTAGGAAAGAATCGGGCTCGATGAGGATCAATGCTGTACTGCAGCCCTGGCTGGAGAGACATCTATTGTGTCTTCTCTCCTTGACCCACAGTAGGTTGCGTGTTGAAAAATATCTTATTGCACCAGGGTCGAATAATTCTCATAGTCCTGGATTGTCCATGCAAGCGGTGGTACGCAGACCTGACTCAGCTGCTGGATGGGGATCCTCTCCCCATGAGCAAGGTCCAGTGCTCTTGATGGAAGATCCATGTCTTGGTTTGACTGTTGAAAGGACTCAGTTGGGTCAAAAAGGTTATTCTGATTCCGTCATTGTTATCTTGCTTCAGGCTTGGGAACATTCCACATCCATGGCGTACGCGAGGGTGTGGACTGGAGGATGTTTGAGGACTGGTGTTCTGAGTGCAGACTTTCTCCTTTCTCTACTCAGGGTTTTGGAGCTTCAGGCTCTCTTGTTGAGATCCTTTTGAGGGTCTTCCTATGTACAGTTCCTTCCTTTCTTCCAAAAGTAGTATCAACATATTATCTTGAACAATCCCTGGAGCTGCCTTCCTTTCGCAAAGGACGAAGAAGCTCTGTACTCTTCTTTGAAGCTTCTTGATGTATGTAGAGTCCTCATTAGATATCTGGAAGTCACGAATGAGTTTTGCAAATTGGACAGACTATGCTTTTTCTTAGGCAGAGGTTTGGTCTTATGACTTCCAAGCCCACAATTGTTAGATGGGCTGAAGGAGACTATTGCATCGGCTTATTTGCTTGCAGGGAGGCAGGTTCCTCAGGCCTTGTGGGCTCATTCTACGAGGCGTACAATGACATCCTGGGCAAAGACTACCTTACTGTCTCTGGTGGCTATTTACAAGGCGATGACGTAATCTACGCTGCATACCCTTGCCAAGCACTACAAAGTGGACGGGGCACTCTCAGAAGCAAGTTTTGGGGCTTCGGTCCTCAGGGCGGCAGTGCCAGGATCCCACCCACTCTAGGGATTGCTTTATTATTATTATTATACAACTCTTTGAGTGATAATACAAGAAATTGGAAAATAACCTTAAGGAAATATTCAAAACAAGATGACTGAAATTATTCATTAATTATCGTCCACTATACATTTAAGTAATTTAGATCTGAGAAAGGGGGGAAAAAAAAGATATATATCTTGTAATTAACTAAATTAAGTTAGTTACCCAGGTTGCTTACCCTAAGCTATCATACAGTGTATCATCTATAACTAGACAATTACATTAACCTCTTCTTTGCTTAACAAAAATTCTTCTAATTGTTTGGGATCAAAAAATTGAAATTGCTTAGATTGAAATAATATATGACAGATAAAAGGAAATTTAAGTACAAAATTTACACCTAACGCCAAAGTCCTCATGCTTTATGCCTTTTTGTGTTTCTCTGGATGGATCGGGATAAATTCTTATTTTAGATCCCAAAAATAAAGAGTCCAAATGCCGAAAGGAAAGTTTTAATACTGCATCTCAATCCATTTCCAGAGCAAAGGAAGCCGACATAGTTGTTCTCTGAGTTATGATCTCTAATGAGGATTCCAAAAAAGATGCGAGGTTCATTACTTCTCCTTGGGATTGTAAAGTTCCTGGTAACATCTTAACATTACTTTGTAAATACTGCGCCCAGGTTATGGGTGGTAATGAATCCTCTGACATACCTAAAATTTCCACCCAGTATTTTTTAATCATTTGTATCGGTGTAATTAACGGTGATCTAGGAAAGTCAGTCAACCTCAAATTGAGCCTCCTAGATTGATTTTCTAAATATTCCAAGTGCCTAGAAGTAAAATTTTTCTCCCTTAACGAGACTTGTCCCACAAGTTCCAACTTCTGAATTCTTTCATCTAATAATTTCACTTCAGAAACTTGTTGAGCAGTAACCTGTGCCTAGATGAGAGCAGCTTCGGATAAAGTCTTAATTTCACTGGAATTTTTAATTATCAATGATTACAAAGAAGACTGCATATTAAATGTCAAGTCCCAGAGTGACTCCATTGTCACTATGGCTGGTTTTTCCATTTTCCCCAAAGAAAAAACAGGAAGAAGGCATTAGCAGACTGTTCCAATGTACTCACTTTTTGTGAAGACAGTACAGGTACTGCTGTTCGTTCCTCCAGCCTGTTAGTGCTTGATGTTCCCCTCAGCGTGGGCAGGTTCCCTCCCTGTTAGCACAGGTCTCGACTTGGAGCCTGGGCTACAGGACGATTCCACACTGGCTCGTCCTGGCTGGGGAGGAGCCGCACGTTGGACGGGGCTCAAGGAGACCCTGTCTACACTGCTGGCAAGCGCCGACGCGCTTGCACCGACAGCGGGGGTAGAAGCTTGCCTGGGACCCGGCGTCACCTCGAATTGTTCCAAAGTCGTCTGCTGGAGAAGTTGAGTCCCGGTGGGGGTGGAGGGATTCTCCCGAACCTTGTCTCTCCTTTTCCCCATTTCACGGCGAAGAGAAAAGAGCCCTCTTCAGCAGTGTTTAGGTCACAAATCTGAGCACGTCTGGAGCAGTTACTCACAACGCCGCCATCTTGGATCCTCCTGGGATTGCTTTTAAACATCCCACAGTTTCTGGAATAATGAGAAGCTTCGTAATGGAAGGAGAAATTAGGTCTTACCTGAGAATTTTCTTTCCATTAATCTTTTCCACTATTCCAGAGGCCTGCCTGAGGTTTCTAAAGTGTTTATGCGAAATAATGGGTCAAATACTGACTGTTAACGTGTGCATGTTGCTTCCTGCATATCTCTTGTTCTCTACAGAGATGAGAGAGGTCCACACATTTGCTCATATGATTAGTGTTAGGTTAGTGAGTTGTTTAAGGTTGTTTGTTCTGAATTTTTCCTTATTGCTTGTCTATGTAAATACTGAGTAGCTGGACTAGATGCCAAAAGAGAGATGTTTAAGCTCAGTTTTCAGTTCTCTCCACCTGCTGGTTGATGGACACAACTGTTCTACAGGTTCTGGAATTGTGGGAAGGACTAATGGAAAGAAAGTTCAGGTAAGACCTAATTTCTCCATATCCTACAACTACTGACTTGTAGCCATTGAGTGTATTAAGAATTATTCATCTAGTTTCTTTTCTTTAACAGTGCACATTTGAAGGCTGTGGAAAACGATTCTCACTGGACTTCAATTTACGTACTCATGTGCGAATTCATACTGGAGATAGGCCCTATGTGTGCCCTTTTGACGGCTGTAATAAGAAATTTGCTCAGTCAACTAATCTGAAATCTCATATCTTAACACATGCTAAGGCCAAAAACAACCAGTGAAACAATGCAGGAGGAAAGACGTTAAACCCAGCAAGGCATCTTACAGAACTTTGGGAAAAAAATGCCTGCCCTTAATATATGGCTTCTAGGAAAGCATTTTACATGAATCCTACAAGTAAAGGACACATTTTGATAAAGTAGCAAAGGAATAAAAAACAAACCAACTTTAAGATGACGTTGCTAAGGTGCGCTATCTTGCCCTGTAATCCGGTTTCAAGAACAGTGTTTTTGTAAAATGTGGTCCAAACAGGAGGACAATAATTCATGAACTTGCATCAGAGACAATTCTTTTTACAGCATTGCTAAATTGGACTTTTCACATTCTTATAAATATAAAGCTCACCTGTTGCTTACAATTTTTTTAATTTTGTATTTTCCAAGTGTGCATATTGTACACTTTTTGGGGATATGCTTTGTAATGCTATGTGTGATTTTTTTCTGGAGGTTGATGACTTTGCTTGCAGTAGATTTCTTTAAAAGAATTGGCAGTTACTGTACTACATGCATACTTCAAAAGTATTTTCCTGTAAAAAAAAAAAAGTTATATAGGTTTTGTTTGCTATTTTAATTTTGGTTGTATTCTTTGATGTTTAACACATTTTGTGTAATAGTATGGTATAGCTGTAATGAAATCATGTAGTATCAAATATTAGATGTGATTTAATAGTGTTAATCAAACCCATTTTTGTCTTTTTTGGGGAAAAATACTGCCAGATGCTGATGTTCAGTGTAATTTCTCTTTGCCTGTTCATTTATGAAAAGTGGTGCTCAGTTGTAGAATGTATTGTACAGGCACTGACCTTTTATTAACAACTGATTAATCTGTACATCCCATGTAAAAGAAGGGACAAATAAAACAATGGTCCTGAAGAAAACAATGCAGAAATGATCTGTAAGCACAGTCTATTTTCTTTTTTGTGCCCTGCAGCATTTTTAACTTTTCTCAAACCTCCCATTAATTGGAGACTTAATAAAGCTACTGAAGTTTCCTTGAAATGCTTTGTATTCCATTAGTGATTTTGTTAGACCTCAATCTATCCAAGTTGAGAAAACTTATAGTGCCCTGAAAGATGGTGGTGGTGTAAAACCCACCACCCTGTAAACATACTAGAGACCTTTTTGAGCATAATATAGTAATTCATTCTCTTAAGAAAATTTCTCTCTCAATTCATACTACTTGAGCATAGAGTAGCAAACTCCTCAGCAACTTGGATCTGGATTTTTGCATTTAATTACTCTCTCTTCCAGATCCAAACTCAAGACAAATTGCATTCAGATAAAGTGAGTATTTCTGTAGCCAAGAGGGCTTATGGGCTAAATTTGTATCTGAGACAATGAAGGGTTAAGTGACCTGGTCAGAGGCACAAGGAGTCGGTGGAAGAAGTGACTACAACTGCAATTACTACTAGAACTGCAGTGTAGTATTTTTATTGGCTTTACAAAGTAAAAAAAAAAAAAAATCATTAACATGAGAAGAAATGAACAGGAAACAGCGACAAACTGTAGTAATACAGCTCTTACTACCCAAGTTGTGATGTATAACTCATATTTTGGCTTTATCATCAAAAGTACATTTGATCATGATTGTAGAGGTACACAGAGTGACAGATTGTGTCCAAACTGACAGTTGCCAAGAGAATGGTAGATGAAAATATACCAAGAGATGCATAAATCCATTGGAGACATTTTTGATGCAATCTTTGTGTTGGATGTCACACAGGACAGTTGTAACTGAAGTTTTACATGCTGATTTTAAGTTATTGTTATCTCTGGATATCTGTTAGTGTTAACAAGCAATGCTTTTTAATAGTTCATTTTAATTTTGTGTCTTTCATCAGTTTGCTTCTAGGGGTCTAGTTTCCTGATGTAAATTTAAATATTTTAAATTCAACAAGTTTAATTATGGCTGCATTTGTGGACATGTATGTGGTTTTAAGAAATCTTCTTCCGAACTGGTGGTTGTCATTTCAGCACAAAAAAAAAACTGTCAACAGTCTATGTGGTGGTTACCAAACTTTCATTTTATTGCCAAGTAATATGACCCTTACCTGCAATAAGGGATACGGACTGTAAGAGCCACTCTTTTAAAGCAGTTATATTTCATTAAATATCATTAAATAAAGAAAAGTAATAACAATTGAACTTAATAGAAACTGAATGTTTTATTTCCTGGTGGGGTATTTGTTTCTCTCCCCTATATACTTTTTCTTTCTAAATGGCATGCCCAGACACTTCAGTGGACCTCCTGAAGTATATCCCTAGCACTGCTTGTTGGCTGTCCATGTCCACCATAGTAGCAGCATCTAATTTTCAACCTTTCCAGCTCTTAAGGGCATCCCCTCTGGTCAAGCTCAGCTAGCTCTAACAGATGGGAACTGTCATTATGACTAGCATTTTAACAGGTTTTTAAATTTATTTTTAGCTGCTGTGTAGATTGGCAGTTTTTACAGTTCTCTTCCCCTTACTGCAGTAAAGGGCCATTGTCATCCTGGCAGCATAATTAGTCTGAGTGGTAGGCAGTACATTAAATATTCAACATTACACAGTGAGTTTTGCTAAAACTTCAGTTATGTGGCTTTCATTCAGACATATTCCTTTAAAAATAAGGCTGCATGCTAACCATGATTAACAGCGCAATTAAAAGTTTTAATTGTAGTTAGTAAAATTGATCGACCGCCAGTGCCTTACCTTTTCCTCTCTTGCACAAGGCTGCCATTACCTTCTTCTCTTTCTCTTTTCAATCCCTTCCCTTGATTGGCTGTTTGTCGGGATCTCCTGATTGGCTCTGCTGGAGAGCCAATGAGGAGTGCTGCTGTTGGGCAGCTGAGTGAATATCTGTGTGCTCACCTGAGACACCGCTTCTGCTGCTGCATGCCCCTGACCTCTCCCTCCCCCAAAGTTCAGTCATCCATTGGCCCTGAGCCCCCTTGTGGAGAGAGTGGAGGAGTAGCCTAGTGGTTAGTGCAGTGGACTTTGATCCTGAAGAACTGAGTTCGATTCCCACTGCAGCTCCTTGTGACTCTGGGCAAGTCACTTAACCCTCCATTGCCCCTGGTACAAAATAAGGACCTAAATATATGTAAACCACTTTGAATGTAGTTGCAAAAACCTCAGAAAGGTGGTATATCAAGTCCCATTTCTCCTTCCCTTGTACCTTCCTCATCGCACATGGTCCAGCCATCAAGCGGTCCTGGTCCTGTCTTCCCCCCCCCACCCCCCCACCCTCCGCCTGCTTCCTGCCTGCATGCCTGATCTGAGTATACAGGCAGTCTGGAGAGGAGGGAAGAGAGATGCAGCCATGTAAGTTGTGTGCTGCATGCCTGATCTGTAGCTCAGATCATGAGTGTCAGATCAGGCATGCAGCGCACAGTCTGGAGAGGCGGCTAGTGGGAGAGAGATGCAGTCACTCGCAGCCTTTGTGATTGCATCCGTTCGTCACAGATCAGGCATACAGCACACAGTCTGGGGGGAAGGAGCAGGGAAGACAGATGCAGTCCCACAGGCTGTGAATAGCTGAATCCTTCATCTCCCCCCTCCCCCCGTTTTGAAGTTTTCCCAGTTTCCTGGTTTATTTTGATTGCGCGATTAATCACGATTAAAAATTTTAAGCGGTCTGCAGCCCTATTTAAAAGCCTTAAATGCTGCTAACATAATGTTCTGGCTACAGTCATATATATATATATATATATATATATATATATATATATATATATATATATATATATAAGGGTGAGACAAAAAATAGTAAAGATTCTGTAAATGTTTTTAAGTTCATGATTTCTAATATTTCAGTTGCAGCATTATGTATGAATCTAGTTGGTAGTTATAACAAGGTTGTCTAGCCATCAGCTGTCCAGCAGAAGATCAAATATATTTATGAAGTCTTAACATTTCTAAAATGCTTCAAATCCACAAAGTTCATATGAGCATAATTCAAATTTGCAAAAAAATATTGATACTTTGGACTAACAATCATTCTGATTATTTGGAAAAAGGTTATCACGTCTTAAAAGTTGTGGTTTTGTGTTGTACAAAGTAGCTGAAGTAATCAGTTACAAGAAAAACAAAAGGTGCATAGAGTTTTTCTCCTAGGATAGGTATGCTGTTGACAGTGGCTGAGAAACCAAAGAAGGCTAATGCTTTGTAAACGAAATGTCTTAAATTGCTTAAAACTAGAATATAGAGAATATTATAAACAAGAAGACTGCTTCACAGCTATTTCTTCTAACTGACCTTCCATTTGAGGTGGAACAAATATTTTTTTTTTATGCTGTTATGCTTCGAGTGCCTGAATTCACAAACCAGAAGATCTGATTCACTTTTAAATGATGGCCAAATTCCATTATTTTAAGGCAGTTTTAAGAAATACCAACTGCTGCATGCATAGATGAGTGTTTTGTCTCTAATTTCAGTCGCAACTATTAGACGATCTTACCTTCCAAGAAAAAAGAGTTACGAGCCTTTTTTTTTTTTTTTTAAGTCTACCTGCAAATGTAGTATTGTCAAGGCTTAGGGGCTCTTTTACTAAGCTGCAAATTAGTGAGACTTTGTGATGCATTCAGTAGGTCACTTATTGCACCCCAACCAGGAAAGCCGATGCAGAAAAGCATGCAGTAGACCTGTGCACGTGGCTTTTTACCAGGGGTGTAATACTGTGCTATGCAAAAAAGCTAAATACTTGCAGATTTTTTATGTGTGGAAAACTTGCAGCTAATGGGGGTGGGTCAGCCACTTGTGCCCAAAGGTTTTGTTGTAAGCCCAGCTTTCATGTGCATGTGTGAGCAGTGGCGTGTCTTTTCTGCATATAAATGAACCTCGCAACAATTTATGTGCAGTTTTTGCAAGGTTCTTATTTAAGCACAGAAGATCAGGCACCAATGGGTGCTTTCACTTTTCGATTTTGTTTGAACACGTGCACATATCACCTCCCATCTGCTTTTGAAACTTGCAGGCCCTTCTGGTTACAAAAGAAGACAAAACTGGCAGTTAAATCTCAAAAAGTGACATAAAAGCCTCTCTACTAACCCTTCTACGCAATGCTGGACCTGGCAAAAATTTTCTTTTGTTGTGCATCAGAAGCCACTGTTCTCTTCTGCATTGCATGTAATTCATAAATGTGCTTGTTACCATACGTTTTAATGGAGCGTGTGGCCGTGTCTTCTGCACAAGTTAACTTGCATGCTCAACCCCATTCTTCATTTGGCGTCCAATAACATGCAATAATTGAATAAAACAACTTTAATAATAACATGCAGTAACTAGCTTTCTGCATCAGCTCCTGAGATTTCTGTCAGGTAGGTGGCCTCAGGCCAGTTCAGCCATCAATCTACTTGTGGTCGGTAAATTAGTACGCAGCCTTAACTGCGGGGTGGGGGATAAAAATTACTGGGAAAGGCAATAGCAAACCACCCTGCTAATAGTCTGTCAAATTGTTGAGTGGCAGCCCCAATAAGTTGTTTGAGACTTGGTGCTTGCATGCAGAGGACTGACTACCTTTGTCTTTTTTTTTTTTTTTTTTTTAAACTTGTACAGTTATCACAGTGGCTTGACATTTAACACATGCTATTTTGCATGTTAAGTACATAGTGCAGGAAAAAGGTGGGGAAAGGATATACCTATAGTCTACATTTTGTGGTTAATGCATGATAACGTAACCACAGCAAATAATACACCATTTAATGCCACTTCAATATGTGTTGTTAAGTGCCTCTGCCTTAGCTGTCATGTATTTAATAATCAGTAAAGGGTTTTTTTTCTCTGCTTTTAACTGCATGTGCAAGTGCTGGGAACATCCTCAACAGTTAATGCAGATACTTTGTAGTTGCTGAGTGATAACTGCAAATTTCTACTGTACTTTTGTAAAAGAACTCCTTAGATTAGTCATTTACATGGGTATTGTACTAACAGGGTTTTCTTTTGTATTAGTATACATTCGTAAGAGATGGCATTTCAGGAAATGCTCACTATCTCAGGGAATTCACTGTAGCACAATGCTTTTTATATAAGTAGATCTTGCATACATGATGATCTTGTCTCTTAGCTTTAAGGCAAGCAGGGATTATATTAGTACCAGATTATCAGTAGGATTCCTAGTCTTCCTAACAGCAGTTAGCTGTGAGAGCTCTTCTTGAAGATACACAAAGGAAAAATTGTAGTAGTTATATTGCATTACCAATAAAAAGATGTTTATAGACAAAAGTATTGCATTTTGGTATAACATTTTTTAATTGTTTAGAGCATTCTAGAGTAGTTGGGATATTAAATTATATTCTGCTCACTTTGGTTACTTGTTTAACTAAAATACCTTTTGCTCTGTTCCTGCTAAATATGCTATTAAACATTGGGGCCAGGTGCTTTGTAGACTGATGTACCTGAACTTAAGCTTTACCTTCTAGAAATACATTTGTTGACTACAGTTAGCCTTTTTGAATATAGCTCCAGTTCATACATAATATTCTGATCTAGGAGAATGTCCTTGCACAGGGATGATGGCTGTAATGCTAAGTTTTATAACTTAAAAAGTGCTTTGAGTCTACTCAAAGCTAAATAGATTGTGGATTTAATACTACCTTTTGCCTTTATAACAAATGCACTTGATCAGTTTGGTAGTCAGCGGTATAGGTATGTGGCTTATGTACAGGTTAGAGTCCGTGGCAGATAGGGGACTGAAATCCTGAATGTTCTAATCACTAAACCATAACTTTTTCCCTTGACCTTTGATGATAAAGCATTGATAGAGAGAACCAGTTGAACCTATATTAGATCATATAGTTGATATTTTGTCATCAGTTGTACTTGACAGCAGTAGTCTTGGGTATAGTACTATGTTACATCAGGATTTTTCTTTATAATTAGTGCAATGTGATATATTCAGAATTCTGCAATTTTTGTAAGTATATATACTTGCAATATTTATGACATGACAACTTTGGATGGCCCCCCCTTAAATTTTTCTATCACATTTCCTCTATATGAAACTTACTCTGTACTCATGGAATCCTATTTTATCAGCCTTTAGTGCTAGGAGTAATATACATGTGCTCACTAAAAAGCACCTGAGGGCAGTTAATTGTAGATTTATGGGCAATGTGTTATGATTTGTAAACTATATTATACATAAAATCTTTTTTTTTATATAATTTAGGGATCCTTTTACTAAGGTGCTCTAATAGTGTACACTAAATGCTACGACGCCATTATATTCCTATGGACCCCGTTTCATCATTTATCTCTCACATTCCCACTACTCTCTCTCACCCTCAGTGTCCTTGCTAGTCTCCCTTGCTCATATCCATACTGCTCCACACTAGTTTCTCTGAAACCCATCTGGTTGTCTCCAGCAGTCTGCCTCTCAACTCCTTTCTCGCTTCATTCTCATTTCTTCTTCCGCTACCCAAGGTAACCAACAAATTGGCCCGTTCTCAATAAATCCATAACATTGCTGGTTTGTGCTGCCATTGTGGCTCCCAGAACAACTGTCTCTTCTGGTTCAGCACCATGTAGCTCTCAAAAAGTTAGATGGGTGATGCCCAAACTCTCACGTTAGTCTTATGAAGTGTGAGTCTCTGAAATCAGCAGAGAAGTTCGGGCTTTATGCATCTGAGACGCACTTTGAGCTACATGGTGTCAAACTGGGAAAGCACAGCTGTTTTGGGGGGGGGGTCTGGTAGAGGAAGGGGCACAGCAGTTGGAACTGACTAAGAGAAAATCTCTGCTATTGCAGAATTTCTGGTCATTATGGTGACCCACTCTCTCCAATAGGATCTATGAGACTTTGACAAATTCTGGATAGTGGGTCACCATAATGACCAGAAATTCTGCAATAGCAGAGATTTTCTCTTAGCCAGTTCCAACTGCTGTGCCCCTTCCTCTACCATGTGCATATAGAGAGTGAGAACAACACAAAACATGCAGATATAGATATCTATATGTATAGGTAGAAATGTTCTTTAGGAATAGGCTCTTTTCGCAAACAATGCAAGTTAAAAAAAAATTTTTTTTTTTTTGAGGGAACACTGTATAATTTCTGGAAATTGTATCCTTTCCCTAAAAGTCCAAAATTCTTTTAAGCAAGTTTACAAATACTCGCAGTAGAGAAGTTATGCTCTAGAGTTTTATTTTGTTTTAATATGATACAATTGCATTTACAAGAAGAAAATATTGCATTAATATGACCCCTAAAAAGGAAAGGCCGTAAAGAATGGTGGTGATAAGGCAATTAGAGGCTAATAACTAGATTCTGAGTAGAGTCTGAGATGATGTAGCTCTCAAGGCCCAACTGCACAGACTGGGTTAGGTCTTGTCCTGTGATGGCCACGATTTAATATTTATTATGGGCTTTTAAAAAATTAAATACTGTATAAAGATTTATTTCTGTAGGTGGCATGTAGTATGTTAACGCTGGCCAGTTCACACCCAGGGTTTTTTTTTTTTTTTTAGCATTCACAGTATAAGCCAGTTGAATCGTGTTACTGATAGGGACAGTGAAAGAATTCAAAAAACTGTGGTAGTGAAATACGATGGTGAAGCCTTTAATGGAGGACTTTCTTGACTGTTTGCTGTTTGTGATAACATCCTTTTCTGCAGGAGCAATTATCTGTTAAAGCCATCCCATAGTCCACTGGTTCTCAAATATGTTCTGGGTAGCACGAGCCAGTCAGGCTTTCAGTATATCTACAATGAATATACATGACACAGACTTGCACACGCTATTTCCATTGCACGCAAATTTATCTTCTCATTCTGAGTATCCTGAAAACTTGGCTGGCTACCGCTCTCCTAGAAATGGTTTGAGAACCAATACAATAGATGTGTAAGACCTCTGATTTGTAAAGCGGGTTTAAGAGAAGAATTGGAGTGTAATTGATGTTTTCTTTTTTTTTTTGGGGGGGGGGGGGGGGGGGGGGACAGTTAAGAATTTTTAACCATATTGCTTTGCAGTCGTACCTTCCATCATAGCTCCATATATGTGGGCATTTTACTCAGGAGGAAGTAATTGTCTTTTTGGATAGCATGCATCTGAAAATCTGAAGGATTCTGCAACTGATTTTGTTTTGTGGCTTTCAAGATTGAAATTTTAGTAGTTTGAATTGTACAAAAACTGGCCATGTTACCTCCTTGAATAAGAAGGAAACTTTTTAGTCAGTGGAAAAGATGAAAATTCATACTGTACAAAGTATCCTTATATGCAAAAATATATATATAGTTAACAAGGCTGTTGATTGGTACTTCAGCGTCAATTGTTAACTGTTCTAATCAAATGTATCTTATGTATATTCCAAAGTTTGTATTGTATGTGATTTTATAATTTGATTTGTGTACAAATAAAATTTTTATTGAAAACTAAACACTGCAATTGATTCCAGAAATTTCCTATGCATTAATGAGAATTTTATAAAATGATCAGTCATGATAATTATAGATAGTTATGGGTGATATTGGGTTTTTGCAGGTAGAACTGTATATATGTATAGATGCAACTAATTTGGTATGTCTTTTGTATACCATATCAATTTATAAAAATATGAAAAATGGTGGTGGGGGGAGGGGGCAGTAATTCTGACATACTTTGTCAAAAAGATATGTTGGGTTTTGGATGTGACAAATTTCCATTTTAATGGTTACAGATTGACATCAGTATGTCATTGAAGCCTGATATTCTCTGTTCTGCATTTAGGTTTGAAATGATAGCAATAAATGTGTAATGAATAATGTTTAAAAGCAAATGGAGATCCGCTAATTTACAGGAAACTACAGAGATTCTACTTGCCTACTTGGGGTTTGCCCCGTCTGGATAATGAAAGAATTGAGCTAATTGATGCCTTATTATGTACGATTATCGATATATCTTTACTAGTGGGGATAATGCAGTGATCCTTAAAGCATTATCCTTGAATCAAATGTCTGACTTGTATTGAAAAACTTTTCTTCAGATCTATCAAACTATCGTCCAGTCTCTTAACTTGCCATTTTTAGGTAAGATGATTGCACAGGTGTCTTATCAAACAAGTACTCAGAAAATATCAGTCCATATCATGGAAAGGAGAAAGATACAGATGTCATCAAGAAAAAAAAAAATACAAAGTTCAAAATAAAAATATTGACATCATTCTTCCAGACATTATCCTAAGGTGCTCCTTAACAAAACAAAACGCCAACAACAGATAATTACTTAACTTCCTTATGTAACAAAAACCTTTTCAGCTGGTCTGGCTCAAAGAAGACATATCGAGAGTCGGGAGAAGTAATCAAGCATTTAAAGGGAAACTTAAGAAAAAATGTGGCGCCTAAAGCAAAAACTTGGTATATAAGTTTTAAATAAATAGTCAATATATTGGAATTGGAGGATGTTTTCCCTTATATTGGAAAGAACAATTGGAAATACTTATAGAAAAGGGCAAAAGTAACTAAATTACTGGCATGAGATGAAACTTTGCAGCAAAAAAGGAATAGGATGATCTGGCCCTTTCAAAAACCAAGGGAGACGTGTAACACTACAAAGTCTATATTAAGTACATAAGTAATGCCATACTGGGAAAGACCAAGGGTCCATCGAGCCCAGCATCCTGTCCACGACAGCGGCCAATCCAGGCCAAGGGCACCTGGCAAGCTTCCCAAACGTACAAACATTCTATATGTTATTACTGGAATTGTGGATTTTTCCCAAGTCCATTTAGTAGTGGTTTATGGACTTGTCCTTTAGGAAACCGTCTAACCCCTTTTTAAACTCTGCTAAGCTAACCGCCTTCACAACGTTCTCTGGCAACGAATTCCAGAGCTTAATTATGCGTTGGGTGAAGAAATATTTTCTCTGATTTGTTTTAAATTTACTACACTGTAGTTTCATCGCATGCCCCCTAGTCCTAGTATTTTTGAAAAGCGTGAACAGACGCTTCACCTCCACCTGTTCCATTCCACTCATGTCAAGTGACAACATAGCAGCTGTGTTTCGGCACCTATGCGCCTGCTTCAGGAGTCTTGTGATGTTGCAAAGGTTTAAAAAGAAAACTAATTTTCCTGTATGTTTGTTATTGGTGTCACAATCCAAATAACTCAAGAGTAATACTTCCAAAGCCTGCAGTTGTGACATCCAATAACATAACCATACAAGAAAATTAGTTTTGTTTTTAAACCTTTAGAGCATCGCAAGACTCTTGAAGCAGGCGCATAGGCGCTGAAACACTGCTGCTGTATTGAGTCACTTGATGCTTTTTAATAAAGACTTTGTAATGTTACATGACTCTCTTGTTTTTTTTGAAAGGGCCAGATCATCCTACTCCTTTTTTGCTGCACTACATTGACGTAGGTATTGAGGGTTTCTGCACCTTCTGTGGCTGTTTCTCGCATGAGATGAAACTTTGGCATGTGAGAGAGACTGGTTAAACACAAACACACACACACGTTCCAGAGAAATAACTCCTGCTGAAAAAAAACAAAAACAAGGTGTTTTTTTTTGACAGTTCCATCTCCTGAGAAAGACAGGTAAAATCAAGGTAAGGTATACACATATGAGTTTATCGTGGGCAGACTGGATGGACCGTGCAGGTCTTTTTCTGCCGTCATCTACTATGTTACTATGTTCTGTAGCATAGGAACTTACAGTGAAACAAAGTAGTTAGGACCTCTTTTACCAAGCTGTGGCAAAAGGGGGCCTGTACTGGGGTCCGTGTTTTTTTTTTATTTTTTGACGCGCACCGAGGCCCACTTTTACTGCAGTGGGTAAAAAGGTAGGTCTTTTTTTTTTTTTTAAAGAAATGGCTGTGCGGCAAGCAAAGCACTTGCCACATAGGAAAATGTGGGAGAGAGGTTCTGGAAGCAAAATTTAGGCTCTTAGGTAGAAAGCTGAAATCCAGATCCTCCAGGGTAGCATTTTCTGAAATGCTACCTGTGCCACGCGCAGGGCCCAAGAGACAGGCAGAGCTCCAGAGTCTCAATGCGTGGATGAGACGATGGTGCAGGGAGGAGGGCTTTAGATTTGTTAGGAACTGGGCAACATTCTGGGGAAGGGGGAGCCTATTCCGAAAGGATGGGCTCCATCTTAACCAGAGTGGGACCAGGCTGCTGGCATCGGCGTTTAAGAAGGAGATAGAGCAGCTTTTAAACTAGAAATGGGGGGAAGGCCGACAGTCGCTCAAAAGAGCATGGTTCGGGATAAGGTATCTTTCAAAGATATCACCATAACAGGGAAGATAGAGTATCCTGATAGTGAGGTTGCAAAAGAGATTGTAGTAGATCGGGTATCTTTAAATAACAATAAAAATCAGACAAAAGATTGCCAATTAATACTGTCAAGTACTAAGCATGATGTACTTAGGAACAACAAACATAGTTTGAAATGTCTACATGCGAATGCCAGGAGCCTAAGAAATAAGATGGGGGAGTTGGAATATATTGCACTAAATGAAAAGTTAGATATAATAGGCATCTCTGAGACCTGGTGGAAGGAGGATAACCAGTGGGACACTGTCATACCGGGGTACAAATTATATCGTAGTGATAGGGTGAATCGGATTGGTGGAGGGGTAGCATTGTATATTAACGAGAGCCTTGAATCAAATAGATTGAAAATTCTGCAGGAAACAAAACACTCATTGGAATCACTGTGGATTGAAATTCCATGTGCAAAGGGGAAAAGGATAGTGATAGGAGTGTACTACCGTCCGCCTGGCCAGGACGAACAGACGGATGCGGAAATGTTAAAGGAAATCAGGGACGCAAACAAACTGGGCAACACAATAATAATGGGGGATTTCAATTACCCGCATATAGACTGGGTTAATGTAACATCTGTACACGCAAGGGACATAGGATTTCTTGATGAAATCAAGGACAGCTTCATGGAACAGCTAGTTCAGGAGCCGACAAGAGAAGGAAAAATACTAGACTTAGTCCTTAGTGGTGCTCATGATCTAGTGCAGGGGGTAACGATACGAGGGCCGCTTGATAACAGTGATCATAATATGATCGGTTTTGATATTGGCATTGAAGGAAGTGAAACTAGGAAATCAAGTACGCTAGCGTTTAACTATAGAAAAGGTGATTACGACAAAATGAGAAAAATGGTGAAAAAAAGACTGAAAGGAGCAGCTCGCAGAGTAAAAAACTTGCATCAGGCGTGGATGCTGTTTAAAAACACCATCCTGGAGGTTCAGGACAAATATATTCCACGTATTAGAAAAAAGGGAAAAAAGACTAAACGTCAGCCGGCGTGGCTAAACAGTAAGATAAAGGAAATCATTAGAGCCAAAAAACAATCCTTCAGAAAGTGGAGAAGAGAACCAACTGAAAGTAACAGGATAGATCATAAGGAATGCCAAGCCAAATGCAAAGCGGAGATAAGGAGGGCAAAAAAGGACTTTGAGAAGAAATTAGCGTTGGAAGCAAAAATACATAGTAAAAATTTTTTTAGATACATTAAAAGCAGGAAACCGGCCAAAGAGTCGGTTGGGCCGCTGGACGAAAATGGTGTTAAAGGGGCGATCAAGGAGGACAAAGCCGTAGCGGAGAAATTAAATGAATTCTTTGCTTCGGTCTTCACCGAGGAGGATTTGGGGGGGACACCGGTGCCGGAAAGAATATTTGAACCGGGGGAGTCGGAGAAACTAAACAAATTCTCTGTAACCTTGGAGGATGTAATGGGTCAGTTCAGCAAGCTGAAGAGTAGTAAATCACCGGGACCTGATGGTATTCATCCCAGAGTATTAATAGAACTAAAAAATGAACTTGCGGAGCTACTGTTAGAAATATGCAATCTGTCCCTAAAATCGAGTGTAGTACCGGAAGACTGGAGGGTAGCCAATGTTACTCCGATTTTTAAGAAGGGTTCCAGAGGAGATCCGGGAAATTATAGACCGGTGAGTCTGACGTCGGTGCCGGGCAAGATGGTGGAGGCTATTATTAAGAATAAAATTGCAGAGCATATACAAAAACATGGACTGATGAGACAAAGTCAGCACGGATTTAGTGAAGGGAAGTCTTGCCTCACCAATCTAATGCATTTTTTTGAGGGGGTAAGCAAACATGTGGACAATGGGGAGCCGGTTGATATTGTATATCTGGATTTTCAGAAGGCGTTTGACAAAGTGCCGCACGAAAGACTCCTGAAGAAATTGCAGAGTCATGGAATCGGAGGTAGGGTATTATTATGGATTAAGAACTGGTTGAAAGATAGGAAGCAGAGAGTAGGATTGCGTGGCCAGTATTCTCAGTGGAGGAGGGTAGTTAGTGGGGTCCCGCAGGGGTCTGTGCTGGGTCCGTTGCTTTTTAATGTATTTATAAATGACCTAGAGATGGGAATAACTAGTGAGGTAATTAAATTCGCCGATGACACAAAATTATTCAGGGTCGTCAAGTCGCAGGAGGAATGTGAACAATTACAGGAGGACCTTGCGAGACTGGGAGAATGGGCGTGCAAGTGGCAGATGAAGTTCAATGTTGACAAGTGCAAAGTGATGCATGTGGGTAAGAGGAACCCGAATTATAGCTACGTCTTGCAAGGTTCCGCGTTAGGAGTTACGGATCAAGAAAAGGATCTGGGTGTCGTCGTCGATGATACGCTGAAACCTTCTGCTCAGTGTGCTGCTGCGGCTAGGAAAGCGAATAGAATGTTGGGTGTTATTAGGAAGGGTATGGAGTCCAGGTGTGCGGATGTTATAATGCCGTTGTATCGCTCCATGGTGCGACCGCACCTGGAGTATTGTGTTCAGTACTGGTCTCCGTATCTCAAAAAGATATAGTAGAATTGGAAAAGGTACAGCGAAGGGCGACGAAAATGATAGTGGGGATGGGACGACTTTCCTATGAAGAGAGGCTGAGAAGGCTAGGGCTTTTCAGCTTGGAGAAGAGACGGCTGAGGGGAGATATGATAGAAGTGTATAAAATAATGAATGGAATGGATCGGGTGGATGTGAAGCGACTGTTCACGCTATCCAAAAATACTAGGACTAGAGGGCATGAGTTGAAGCTACAGTGTGGTAAATTTAAAACGAATCGGAGAAAATTTTTCTTCACCCAACGTGTAATTAGACTCTGGAATTCGTTGCCGGAGAACGTGGTACGGGCGGTTAGCTTGACGGAGTTTAAAAAGGGGTTAGATAGATTCCTAAAGGACAAGTCCATAGACCGCTATTAAATGGACTTGGAAAAATTCCGCATTTTTAGGTATAACTTGTCTGGAATGTTTTTACGTTTGGGGAGCGTGCCAGGTGCCCTTGACCTGGATTGGCCACTGTCGGTGACAGGATGCTGGGCTAGATGGACCTTTGGTCTTTCCCAGTATGGCACTACTTATGTACTTATGTACTTATGCACATGGCCTTTTTTTTGGGGGGGGGGGGGGGCAGGGGAGCCCTTACTGCCACTCATTGAGGTGGTGGTAAGGGCTCCCACGCTATCCTGGCAGTAACTGGGATATGAAAGTACGCTGGAGGTGGGAGCTACTACCGGGCTGCTGTGGTAGCCTCGCAAAACTTCCTTTTTAGTGAGCGGTACGCCTACATTGGACTTACCTGTGCTTTGTAAAGGGGCCCTTAGTGAATTTCTCCTTTCAAACTGTCTCTCAACTTTCATCCCCCCACTATCGTATTGTTGTGTATATAAGCCATAGCTAATACTCAGTTTTACATTTTGACTAGACCAGTTGCAGGAGCTACAAGTGATCTGGAATGCTCTACAGGCTTTCAGAGATCGGCTGTCTTGTCAAACTGTTTTAATTCAAACAATCAGGTTGCTATGTATTACACCAACAAGCAGGGGACACCGGATCTTGCCATCTGTGTCAGGAAGTCATCCAGATATGGCATTGCACTTGCCAGTACGGCATGTTTCTCCAAGCCACTTATCTGGCGGCTGTAAACAACGGCCTGGCCGACAGGCTGAGCAGGATAATGCAACTGCATGAGTGGTCTTTTCATATGGGTGTAGCCTACAAGATCTTCTGAGCGTGGGGCACCCCTTTGGTGGATCTTTTTGCCACTCAGATCAACCACAAGGTCCCTCAGTTCTGTTCTAGGCTCCAGGCCACGACAGAGTAGCGTCAGATGCCTTCCTTCTACATTGGAGGACAGGCCTTCTGTATGCGTATCCTCCAATGCCTCTCGTGGGAAAGACTTTGCTGAAACTCAAGCAAGACCGCGGAATCAAGATTCTGATCATGCCATACTGGCAGTGGCAGGTATGGCTCCCTCTTCTTCTGGATTTGTCCCCCGAAGAACCATGGAGATTGGAGTGTTTTCTGACCCTCAACACACAGAATGAAGGGTCGCTTCTACATCCCAACCTCCTGTCTCAGACTTTTACAGCCTGGATGTTGATTCCACTAAGAGGTGTTATTCTTTTAAATGGAGGAGGTTTGACATCTGGTGTGACAGCAAGGCCATAGATTCCCTTTCTTGCCCTACACAGACCCTTCTTGAATACCATCTATACTTTTCAGAGTCTGGTCTCAAGACCAACTCCGTAAGGGTTCACCTTAGTGCAATTAGTACTATCATCTACGTGTGAAAGGAAAGCCTACCTCTGGAGAGGTTTGCTTTTGTCAAAGCCCCCTGTCAAACCTCCACCCGTGTCATGGTATCTCAACATCATTATCACCCAGCTGATGAAAGCTCCTTTTGAGCCACTGAATTCCTTCCATCTGAAGTACTTGACCTAGAAAGTCATTTTCTTGGTGGCTGTTACTTCAGCTCGTAGGGTCAGTGAGCTTCAGGCCTTAATATTGGATGCACCTTATACTAAGTTTCATCACAACAGAGTAGTCCTCCACAAGCACCCTAAGTTCCTGCCGAAGGTGGTATCGGGTTTCCATCTGAACCAGTCGATTGTCTTACCAACATTCTTTCCCTGATCTCATGCCCATCCTGGTGAAAGCAGCTTGCACACCTTGGACTGCAAGAGAGCGTTGGCCTTTTACATGGAGCAAAGCCCTTCAGACTGTCCAGCTTTTTGTTTCTTTTGATCCCAACAGGATGGGGGTCGCCATTGGGAAATGCACCATATCCTTTGAACTACAGGTAAATGATAAGCGTCTTTTGGGTTTAAAAAAAGGTTTGGACAGGTTGCTGGAGGAAAAGTCCATAATCTGTTATTGAGATAGACATGGGGAAACCACTGCTTTCCCTGGGATTGGTAACATGGAATTGGGTTTCTGCTGGGTATTTGTGACCTGGCTTGGCCACTGTTTGAAGCAGGACACTGGGCTAGATGGACCATTGGTCTGACCCATTATGGCTATTCTTATGATAAAGGCAATTACATACCATTAGGTCTTGTTTGCATGAAACCCAATTTTAAAATTATAGTTCAGGTTATAAAACCTTTGCAGCTTGACTAATGTAATTTGTTTTACCTAGGGATTGCTTCTGTTAAATAAATAACTGCAGGCACTCACAGGGCTCGAGGCTTAGGCTGGGCAGCTCCTTCTCCAGGGCAGGCTCGCTTAGGTGGGGACACTCGAACCAGCAGACTTCTCTGCTGGATCCTCCTGAGGCAGACACTCACGCTGGCAGACACTAAAAAAGTTCCTTTGGAGTCTGGGCACTCAGTGCGGGGGGGGGGGGGGGGTGTCTTTCTGTGTCTCTCTCTGGGGCTTCTTCCCTTTCCGGATAGGCCTCTTCTTTACAGGATAGGCAGTCAAATGGCCGGCTTTCTCCTCTCTGGACAGGCAAGTACACACACGGAGGGAAGCGCTAGGTGGACTTCTGTGGGATTCAGGGCCCTTGCCACGCTGACCTCTGTTCAGCTCTGCACTGCTCCCAACATGTTTCAGCTCCCCAGTGTGGTCCCTCTTCCTCCTCTGCTTCTCTCTCTGCCTGAAGAATGGCCTCTGTGGCTACTGTTACAGCTCCTCTTCTTGGACCCAGCTCGCCTGTTCCCCTGCAGCTCGGCTCCTTTTTTGCCCCCGGCTCACTCCAGACCCCCTTCCCCTCCTCCTTTGTTCCTGTCTGCTTTGGTGCCCGACCCCTTACAGGACTTACCAGTTCTCTCTCTTCATCTGGGGCTCGTCAGTGGGTCCGTCTCTTCCAGCCTGCAGCTCACTCCTGCTTGGATTTGATCTTCTCCAGCCTGCAGCTGCCTCTTCTTGCCTGAGCTTGCCCTTCTCTGCCCCTGCTTGCAGCACACTCCTGCCTGGATCAGATCTTCTCCTCTCAGAGCATGCTCAGTCTGCTGTAGACCCGGGAGAATGGGAACTCAGGCCAAGATGCACAAAAGTCCTCGTTAGAGCCGTTCCGTACCGAATTCCATAACAAATCAGTACGAAACGGCTATACACGAAGGATAGGGAATGCAAATGAGCTGTTCATTGCAGCTCACTTGCATTCACTAACCCTTCGTTAAAAACGTCGGTAATGGGCCCGTAAAGCATGCGCAGAGCAGCCAAGCGTTATGCTGGCTGCTCTTTGCATGTCACAAACGTTAAAAAAAAACCCCAAAACAAACACGTCCTTTATGGACAGCCTTGCCCCCCCCCCCACCCCACCTGAGGTCGCCGCTGCTCACTGCTTTCCCCCTGCATTAAAAAATTAAAACTTTAAGCTGTCCCAGCCCCCCTCCCTTCCTGTCTTCCTCTCTTTCTCCCCAGCTCCGCCTCCCACCATCCTCCGCCCCATGCCCCGCCCCCGCTGCCCCCTCCGTCTTACCGGGCCCGCATAGCACCTCTCACCTCTGTGGCAAGAAGAACAACTGATCGCCTCTTCGCCGAGTCTTCGGACGTCCCTCCTTTCCTCCTGGGTCCGCCCTCTTCTGACGTAAGTAACCTACGTCAGACGAGGGAGGGCCCAGGAGGAAAGGAGGGACGTCCGGAGACTCGGCGAAGAGGCGATCAGCTGTTCTTGCCTGTGCAGCGCCTTAACACAGGTGAGAGGTGCTGCGCGGGCCCGGTAAGATGGAGGGGGGCCTGGTGGAGGGGGGAGTGGCAGCGACGACCTCAGGGGAGGCAGCGGAGGATGGCGGGAGGCGGAGCTGAGGAGGAAGGGAGGGGGGCCAGGGCAGCCTAAAGCTATGACTTTAATGCAGGGGGGAGCAGCGGCAGCCTCGGGCGTCAATAAAGGATGCTCCTGACGAGCGTTTTTGCCCCCTTCGCGATTTTTTTTGTTTGTTTTTACATTTAAGTTTTAGCAGGGCAGCCGCAACGAGAGGTACAGACCTCTCGTTAGCTTTCCTGTAGTTTTCCATCGGTAGGGCAAGCGGAAAACTTTAGTGCATCTCATTTCAATAGGGTTTCTACACAATTTGCTCATCTGCATTCCGTTTTCGTTTGCTGCTACCGTCGTTGGAAATTGGGCTTTAGTGCATGCCAGGGTAGGAAAACTGTTTGTTAAAGGCTCGTTAAAGCCTCGTTTAGTTTAGTGCATCTTGCCCTCAGTGCAGCAGCTTTTCAGATGATTATCAATCGGTGGGGATTACCATTCATGGATCTGATGGCTACAGTGAGCAACTTTGAAGTGCCTCGATTCTTCTGTCACCAGAAATATTTCAAAGCAGAGGCCATAGATGCTCTTCTACAGCCGTGGCCCCTCTTAAGATGACTCATTGAAAGGATTGAAAGGCACACAAGTCTGGTAATTCTGCTAGCACCCAATTGGCCTCGCAGACACTGGTATGCTGATCTTGTACGTTTCGCAGTAGATTCCCCTCTTAAGCTTCCGTACTCTCTAGACCTTCTAGTTGAGGGGCCGGCAATTCATCCAGATCCAGCTTGATTTTGTCATATGGCTTGGCTCCTGAAAGGGCGAGGTTAACAAAGAGAGGTTATTCCTCTAATGTCATAGTTACAATGCTTCGTTGCAACGTCAGTCAACTTCTCTGAATTACATTTGCACTTGGCATATTTTCGAGGCTTGGTGTGCCAATCGATCTTTTTCTCCGTTTCGTGCATCAGTGGTCCAAATCTTAGATTTTTTTTACAGGAAGGTTTTGATAAAGGCTTTGCAATTGCTTTGCTTAAGGTGCAGATTGCGGCATTGTCTTGTTTTCGAGGTAGAATCAAAGGGAAGTCTTTGGCTAGTCATCCAAATGTCGTTCGTTTCCTTTGAGGTGCGGGATTACTTCATCTTCCATCTAGAGCGATTTTTCCTTCTTGGGACCTTAATATAGTTCTCTCATCCCTTACTAGGCCACCTTTTGAACCTTTGGCAGCCTGCTCTCTGATTTGACGTTTATGGTGGTGTTTTTGGTTGCCATTGCCTCGGCTAGGCGAATGTCAGATTATAGGTGTTTTCCTTTAGGTTTCCTTTTTTGGAGTTTCTAAGGAATGGGTAATTTTGTGCCCTGTTCCTTCTTTTTTTTCCTAAAGTTTTGTCCAGGTTTCATTTGAACCAGTCTGTAGTTTTACCGGTACTAGGTTCATCTTCAGGGTCATAAAACAGTGTAGTTTGCGGAAACTCGAAGTCAAGAGAGTTCTTAAGCATTATTTATGGACTATGGAGGATTTCAGATAATCAGATTGTCTTTTCTTGCTCATTGGAGGTGCCCGCAAGGGTTTAGTAGCATCTAAACCTACCATTTCAAGATAGCTAAAACAGATGATTGCTTCTGCTTACCTTCTGTCCAGAAAACCTAGTCCAAAAGGGGTTAAATCTCACTCTACTAGAGAACAAGCAGCATTGTGTGCTGAGCGCTTCATAGTGCTACCTTTGAACATATGTAAGGCAGCTACATGGTCTTCCTTGCATTCTTTTTCTAAACATTAAAGATTGGATGTACAATGTCATCAGGATGCAGTTTGTGGAGCAAGAGTCCATACCGTGGGCGTACAAGGGTCCCTCTCTTAATTGTACTGCTTTGTTACTTGGACTCTCTTTGGTTGTTCTCTGCTTTGTTACTTCCCATCAGTATCTTTCTGGCCCAGTCCGCAGGGATGCTAAGGAAGATAAATTAAATCTTACCTGCTGATTTGCTTTCCTTTAGTCCCTCCAGACTGGCCCAGAACCCCTCCCTGTGTTGTGATTTCTTGGCCATTAATTTTGGTCTGATGCCTTAAGAATGATGTAATTTAATATTGTATATTGGTTTCACGGATATTGAGCTGCTTTGTCCATTTGTAATTAAAAAAAAAAAGACCCACATACTTGCCTTACCCTCTCGCCTTTATGAGGGCCAAATATGTATCTAAAGGCTTCACCTGTTGCATAGATAGAAGTTACTTCTCATCCTTTCTTTCCTGCTTTGTGTTAATACTGGATCGTACTATAGCTAGCCAGGGCTGGAAGGAGTGCACAACCCATCACTATCTTTCTGGGCTGGTCCGGAGGGACTACAGGACAGCAAATTAGCAGGTAAGACCTAATTTCTCTATACTTCTCACTGATGTCACATCATCTCCACTGAATGATATGTGAGCCATTAGCCTCTCATTGTCACAGCAGCATAAGTACCATCTATGAACTGTACTTACTAATGATATTAAGGGAATAATGCACTTTTTCCTCCAAATAATCTTTATGGGTAAATAATGCATAACTTTGCCATTTAACACAAGATTTCTTAGTGTAGCAGAAGAAATTATGCAAAATGAATAACACAGTTTGTGTTTGAAGCCACAAGCTGTGTTATTCAGAGAAGAATAATGCCAGTTTTTACCTGGCATTATCTTTCTACTCAGGGAGCATCAGGCTACTAATGTCAGGCCTGGGGATCCTCTGAAAGGGGTTAGTGGTATAAGAAAGAACATCTCCTCCATGACCTCTCCCTGATTCCCCCCCCCCCCCCCAAACTTCTGATCCTCTTCCCACTCTCCCTTCAGTGTCTACTGGGGGAGGCAGGAGCAGTCCTGTCACTCTTGCTCTATTGGTGCTTGGGTTTAACCCTTTCATGGTAACTGAAATACTAGGCTTGTTGCACATATTGGACTAAATTCTATAAATGGCACCCAAACTGGGCTTCAACCCCCCCCCTCCCCCCCCCCAAAAAAATGTAGCACTAACCCCTGATTCTAGAGTGCGCCTAGAGATCAATGAAATCTAAGCATCCTATATAATAAAAAGCACCTCCCAATGTTCTGAAGCTGACTCCGTGGCAGTGAAAGTTTGAAGGGTTCGCGCTGCCTCTAACGCTGTATCCATCTCCTGAATTGACGTCACGCACTTCAGGGTTCGTCACAAACAGCACTGACCAACCACAGGATAGCAGCACAAGGCACAACCTCAACGGCTATAGCCTGCCCTTTGAGTTTGTTCCCTCAGAGTCCTGCCCTCGCGGAAAGAGGAAATGACGTCAGCAGGCAGGACTCAGAGGGAACGAAGTCGAAGGGAAGGCTACAGACGGGCAGGGCTTTCAAAGACGCGGCTGCTTCGACGGAGGTAAAAAACGGAACGACGAGAATCGATGGGTGGCTAGAGGGGGAGCACGGGAGACAGGAGAATTGCTGGGTGGGTGGAGGGGGGCAGGAGAGAGAGGAGAAACGCTGGGTGGCTGGAGCAGGGGCAGGGCAGAGAATCACATCTGTGGGTGCCTGGAGAGGGGGCAGGGGAGAGAGGAGAATCACTGGGTGGCTGGAGGGGGAGCAGGGGACAGAGGAGACTCGCTGGGTGGCTGGAAGGGGGGCAGGGTACAGAGGAGACACACTCGCACCCAGCGGTCTCGCTCTGTCACACACACACACTCGCACAGTCACTCTCACACATACACACTCCGAGAAAAACCTTGCTAGCGCCCGTTTCATTTGTGTCAGAAACGGGCCTGTTTTAGTTGTCCTATATAATAAAACGCACCTCCAACATTATGAAGCTGACTGCATGGCTGATGCATTCCTGCTCTCTGTATCCATCTCCTGAATTGACATCACGTACTTCCGGGTTCGTCACAAGCAGAAGTGACCAACCACACGAGGTTTCTCGGCTTCAGAATGTTGGAGGTGCATTCTATTAAGTAGGATTGGTCAGTTCCTTGAAGCACAGCCAGAGCTCAGTGTCCTGCACAGTAACACTCAGACACCAGAGGGGGGGGGGGGGGCTGACACCAGAGAGAGGGAGGGGGGGGCCTGACACCAGAGAGGAGGGGGGAGGTATCTCTGTCACACACACACTCTCTCTCACAGTCAATGTCTTTCTCTCACTCACACACTATGTCTCACACTGTACACTCTGTCTCACACTGTATCACATTCACTCTCTATGTGTCACACAGTCACTCACACACTCTCTTGGTCTCATACACTCAGTCTCAGAGAGAGTCTGTGTCTCACACACACTCTCTTTCGCACACACTGTATCTGTGTGAAACACTCTCACACTGTGTCTCACATACGCACTTGCATACACTCATTCTCACACACTCTCTCACAGACACACTCGCACCCAGACTCACTCTCTCACTAACACACACTCGCACATTCACTCTGTCTCTCACAGTCACTCTCACATACTCTCTCTCAAACATATACACACTGAGGAAAACCTTGCTAGCGCCCGTTTAATTTGTGTCAGAAACGGGCCTTTTTTACTAGTATTCCATAAAAACGTGCATACCTTAATTGGCTTAACAAGCCAATCAGTGTTGTTAACAGCACTTAAGCAAGAATGAGTACTAATTGGCAGTAATTAAAATGTATGTGCATAACTCGCTAAGTGTACTCTATAATGAACTACACCTAAATTCTAAAGCATGTAGGTCAAAAGGGGCGTAGCTATAGGCAGGGAAATTTGGCATTCCCAAATTTACATGCGCTGGTATAGAATATGGCCCAGTCCACATCAATCTACATGAAGGGATTTATACGTTTTTGTTAATGTAAATGAATGCACATAGTTTTAAGCACTGGGGTATCAACTAAGTGGATTTTATATACCACGCCTAAATCTTATAGAATATGCTTAGGTGAAAATGATTTCCGCACTGGTTTTCCAGGTGCCATATACGGAGTCTCACCCTAAGCTCTAATCTGTAAATGGTGCTCAAAGTTGGGCACCATTTATGTAATAGCGCTTAGCACTGGGATCTGCGCCCAATTTTAGGCATGAGAATTTACACCAACTGAAACCTAGAATAAATCCTTGTTGCCTACATTAGGCGCAGATCTGCCTTTTTCTGTAACACTGCGCGCACATTCTAGGAACATTCCTAACTCTCCCATGCCCCTTTCTGGATCCACATGCAAAATGTATGTGTGCATCTTTATTGAATTTAGACTACAATCATGCATGCATAAATTCAAATTGTTGCCAATTAGTGCCAATAAGTGTTAGTGCCCTATTATTGCCAATTAACTGCTCATTTGCAAATTAAGTTACTTGAGCCATTATGGAATAAGCCCAATGCATGCTAAATTTCGGCACACAATTTTGGGCACCATCTATAAAATCTGGGGGTGTATGGGCACAAAAAGGATTAAAACAGTAGCACTTGAGCCCTAACAGCGTGCTAAAAAAAGGTGATATCTAACTGCAGCTTAGTAACTACTCCTCCCCCGAATATTTGTGTTTTGTGCTTACTTATGTTGATATATCATATAACAATTAGTATCGATATGGTTAACAGATTGAAAATAAAGGGAAGCATGTTGAGAGCAAAGTTACAATAATAATAAAGTATATAATAAAGGGTAAAAGTCAAAAGAAGGGTAAATTAAGCACATGCTGACTCATTGCAGAGCAATAACATAGTAGGGAGAGTATCCAGCTCATTTTCGAAAGAGAAGGGCGCCCATCTTCCGACACAAATCGGGAGATGGGCGGCCTTCTCTCAGGGCCGGCCTAATCGGCATAATCGAAAGCCGATTTTGGCCGGCCTCAACTGCTTTCCATCACAGGGACGGCCAAAGTTCAAGGGGACGTGTCGGCAGTGTACCGAAGGCAGGACAGGGGTGTGGTTAAGAGATGGCCGTCCTTGGCCGATAATGGAAAAAAGGGCGGCCCTGACGAGCATTTGGCTGATTTTACTTGGTCCCTTTTTGTTGATGACCAAAGCCTTGAAAAGGTGCCCAAATTGACCAGATGACCACCGGAGGGAATCGGGGATCACCTCCCCTTACTCCCTCAGTGGTCACCAACCCCCTCCCACCCAAAAAAAATAAACATTTTTTGCTAGCCTCTATGCCAGCCTCAAATGCCATACCCTGCTCCATCACAGCACTATGCAGGTCCCTGGAGCATTTTTAGTGGGTACTGCAGTGTACTTCAGGCAGGCGGCCCCAGGCCCATCCCCTCCCCCCCCCCCCCCCCCCCGTTACACTTGTGGTGGTAAATGGGAGCCCTCCAAAACCCACCCGAAACGCGTTACCCTTTAAGGGCTATGGTAGTGTTGTACAGTTGTGGGTAGTGGGGTTTGGGGGGCTCAGCAACCAAGGTAAGGGAGCTATGCACCTGGGAGCAATTTGTGAAGTCCACTGCAGTGCCCCCTAGGGTGCCCGGTTGGTGTCCTGGCATGTGAGAGGGACCAGTGCACTACAAATGCTGGCTCCTCCCACAACCAAATGGCTTGGATTTGGCTGGTTTTGAGATGGCCGCCCTTCATTTCCATTATAGGCGAAAACCAATGTCGGCCATCTCTAAGGGCGGCCCAAATGTTGAGATTTGGCCATCTCTGACCGTATTATCGAAACGAAAGATGGCCGCCCATCTTATTTCGATAATACGGTCATGTACGCTTCTTTACAGGGCCGTCCCTAGAGATGGACGTCCTTATAGATGGGCACCCCCGTTCGATTATGCCCCTCCACATATGCAGCAAATATCACAGTAAAAAATATTAGCATTTGTACTGAGACTGTGCATGCTCCTCTTCTCCTTGGTCACAGAAAAAAAAAGGGCCTCTTTTACAAAGCCACGCTAATGATTCTCAGTGCAGCAAATGAGAGGAAGCCTATTCAATTCCTATGGGCTTCCTCTCATTTGCTACGTGGGAATCACTAGCACAGCTTCGTAAAAGAAGCCCTCAGACAGGCAAGTTGCAGCAGCAACTGGAGGAGTATCTCCTTTACTTAAGAATTTTTTGTCGCCATCTGTTGGCTAGGAGAATGACTGCATCATCTGGACTATTCTGGATGGAATCTTTCCCCTAAAAATAGTAAGAGCTGTGGAGAATATGTTTGTGTGATTTATGGTTAGCTAGAACCACAAATAAACACAATTGTTAACATAATAAAAAAAAAAAAAAAAGTCAAATCCCAACTTTTGGAAAACTTTTATTCCCCTTCCTTCAAGTTTATATACAATAAATAATATTGTACAAAGATGTAAGTGAACTGCTATCCAGCAGTAGATGAACACGAGCATTTACATCAGATGTAGTGTGGACAGTAAGTAACATGTCCAACAGCAGCAGTGGAAGATATAAAACAGTAACAATGCTACCAATTTTATCTTACAACATCACAAAGGAAATGTGCCTGTTCTTCACAGACACACTCTTAACTAGGAAATTTCAAATACATATTGCACCTGTCCCTACAGAGAGAAAAGCATAATCAATTCAAACATAATCAAAAATTATTAAATAAACCTCAGATGTGTCTTTGTTCCAATTTTAAATTTAAAATAACCTGAAGGCCCTATCCTTTCGAGGAATTTTGCCAACAGGCATAATGTGGGATAAAGCCTTTGAAAAACAAGGCTGTCTTTAAAGCTCTCAGTACAGTACACATATTAATATTGGTTAATGAATAGTTTGGTATTCTTTAAAACTGGTGGGCTGGGCACAAGGAATTGACACTTCTTAGACTATGGTTCCATGAACCATCGTTTAGAACAGGGGTTCTCAATCCAGGGCTTGGGTCACATCCAGCCACAGGTTCAGGTTACCCACAATGAATATGGATGAGATAAGTTGTGCTATAGAGAATCCATGCAAATTTTAAGTTGCACAGGCAAATCCAGCTGTATTCTGGATTTGCGCGCAGAACTTAATTAGTTAAGCCATTCAGCACCGATAATTGCCACATAACAAGCAACTGACACTAACAAATTAGAATTTACACAAACTAAGTGTATTCTATAATGCGATGCACATAAATTCTAAGTCACATAGTTGAAAAGGGGGCATGGCCATGCACGTGGAATGGGTGGGTCGTGGGCTTTTCTAAAATCTGTGTGCATGGTTATAGAATACACCCAGATTGCGTATACTTTAGGCATTGGCTTTTACACCAATCAGTGTAACTGCCCATGACTAAATTTAGTCGTGTGGACGGGCAGTTGGCATATTCTATAAGCCTCACGGAAATTTAGGCTTATTCTATAATTTAGGAGTACTTTATAGAATACGCCTAGGTGTATTGGTTTTGGTGCCGATTTTTTAGGCATCATATATAGAATCTAGCCCCACAATTCCAGGAATAACAGGTATAGAATGTTTGTATGTTTGGGAAGCTCGCCAAGTGCCCTTGGCCTGGATTGGCCGCTGTCGTGGACAGAATGCTGGGCTCGATGGACCCTTGGTCTTTTCCCAGTGTGGCATTACTTATGTACTTATTGTATTCAAATCCATGTCATGTATATTCGCTGTGGGTATCCTGAAAACCCACCTGGCTAGGTGTGTCCTGAGGACTGGGTTGAGAACAACATATGAATCCCCCACCCCAGTTCACATCCTCTTCATCCAAACTCAGCCCAGTTAATGCAGTAACTGTTCTCAGCTGGTAGCCACAAAGCTCAGAGGGGTCCTTTTACTAAGGTGTGCTGAAAAAAAAATGGGCCTGCGCTGGTGTAGATGAGTACACTGGACGCGCACAGGTCCATTTTTCAGCGCACCTGCCAGGAAGCCCTTTTTGTCTGGGCCGAAAATGGACGTGCGGCAAAATAAAAATTGGCTCACATCCATTTTGGGCCCGAGACCTTACCGCCACCCTTTCACCTAGCAATAAAGTCTCAACACGTTAACCAGGTGGTAATCGTCAGCGTGCATACACTGCCAATTACTGCTCGGTTAGTGCCGTGGATACACATAAAAAATGAAATTACCGCCCGGGCCACGCGGTAGCTGGGCAGTAGTTCCAAATTGGTGCACGTTGAGCGCGCGTAGGCGCCTATGCAGCTTAGTAAAAGGGCCCCAGAGGCAGCTAACACTGACCCTAAGGTGTTATCATTGTATGATATCTTGGGCTCCTTCCACACTAGCGGCCGTAAACCCTGCATCTGGGGTAGCCTAAGCCAAACCTGATCCAGCAATCAAATGTAGGTTCTCCGCTTGCTTAGTGGCATAGCACTGCCACCAGACTGGCCCAGAACCACCTTAAAATATTCTAAGTGGCATTAAACCACAACTGTGCTGAACATTACTGTACATTTCTCTCAAATCTTTAAACATGGTGTTACGCCAGACACTCTATCAAGACTAAACAAAGAATGGTTGTGATTGCTGTGTTAGTCCAATAAAAAGGTTATCACCTAGCGTGTGTTGTTTGAAGCTTATTTCTATATAGTCATGTGGACTATCTTAATGCATCTGTAACCAGCTTTCCTGAGTTATCCTCTCTTCATCAAGGGAGTGAAGAAAATACAGAGCTATTTGTTGATCCTTATCTATCAACAGTATCAAAAGTGATATGCACGGATGTGCATTTTAGAAACCTCGGAAAGTCTATTTTTCTTTTGTTGTACCACTGTCATCTCGACACCAAGGCTTTACTCGGTGAAATACCAGACACAGGGTGGGTGGTTGACCTTTCAAACTACATTGTATTGGCATGCGAGTACATAAACTTCTCAAGAGGAATGAAAGTTGAGTACAGTATTAGTTAATAATAGTTGTTTGCTCGAAGGCAGATCAGCACAAAATTCAGTTCCACTTTAGTTTCTGGAAATCCTCCTGTCAACAATTTATGGTGGAAGTCATTTTTTTTATGTTGTTTAAAAAAAAACAAAAAAAAAAACCACATTGAAACATTTTGACTACTCCCTAAACTCTGCATCTTCACTCTTAGTCCTTGAGGGCTACCAATATGTCAGGTTTTTAGGATATCCTCAATGAATATATACATTCCACCTTGTGTGCAATAATGGGATTGGAGAGTGTTCCCTTGATTGGGTGGCACTAAAGTTCTGAGCACACTAATAATATTTAACATTTATTTTTGAATACATATATATTTATTAGTCTAATTAACACCTTAATCTGCAGTTTTTTAGTGGAATGAATATACATGAGAGAGTTTTGCATACAATGGAGGTAGTAGGAATGCAAATCTCTGATGCATATTTATCATACAAGGACTAGGGGGCACACAATGAAGCTACCAAGTAGTAAGTTTAAAACAAGTTGGGAAAAAATATTGCTTCAATCAACGTGCTATTATTTATTTATTTATTGTTTGTACTTGTATCCCACATTTTCCCACCTCTTTGCGGGCTCAGTGTGGCTTACAATAAGATATGAATAATGAGAATACAGTTGTTACAAATTGGTTACTGCATTCTCTGGAATTCACTGCTTATCAGGGTTTAATAAAAGGTTTGGATAACTTCCTAAAAGTTGATAAGCTATTGGACTTCTATGTTCTTATAAAAACTTGACCTGTTGGTGGCCCTCAGGACTGGGAATGAAGAAGGCCCAAAACAGTTCAGCATAGCAGAAATAAAATATGCATATCCCTACCCAGAATTACAAAACCTGTTTTAAGTATTTTGGTTTCCGTTTTATAAGAAATATAAGGGGTCGATATTTAAGAGGGTTTGACCAGGCAGGAGAGGCTCCTGCTTGTTAAACCCGCTGAACTGGCCATGCCTGAATATTCAGTGGCACTTAGCCATACAGTACCACTGAAAATCCCCTCTGACTGCCAAAGCACTAACCATCTAGGTTAGGGACGATCTGTGGGAGGAGCGTGGGCAGAGCCAGCACTTAACCGGTTAGCAGTGATATTCAGTCTACTAATCAGATAAGTGAGTGGATAAAGTTAGGCTGTCCTAATTTTATCTGCAGAGTTCACCAGGCACTGGTCTCAGCCAGTACCCGATTAACTTCCAGGTTGCCATACTAACCTGGATATTCAATACTGGAGGCCGGACTAAGGAGGTTTGATTAACAGGAGACGGCAGGAGCATGCTTGGCCCATTATTGGTCCTGAAGCCAGTAGGCAGAGCTTGTCACCCTATCAATTACATGGATGTGGGTGTTCCAAGATGGCAGCGGCAGCATTAGGGAGAATAGAAACCTCCTTGGGTAGAATGGCTTCAGTCTTGTGACATCACACCATCTCCAGTTAATCAAAACTCCTTGGGCAGGACATGCCCAGGCACTGAATATCTGGGGTTATCAGCCTACAGTGTAAGTGATTTACAAGCTACTTACTGCCATAACTTGAATACAGACCCCTAAGTTCACCAGTACTGTGTTCTCGACCCCCTCCTAGAGGCATACCTAGCTAGTTGGATTTTCAAGATTACCACAATGAATATACATTGGATATATTTGCATACAGTATGCTTCCATTATGTGCAACTCTATCTCAAACATTTATTACGGTAATCCTGAAAACCCAACTGACTAGGCGTGCCTCCAGGAAGGCATTATGAAGCACTGCACCGACTTAAAAAAACAATGAGTGGGACACAAGATGGCTGACATTGAACTGGTGAGGTTATACCATGGTTAAACACACAAAGACAGCCAATAGTGGCTAAAAACAAAGTATGAAAAGGTTACAAGTGCCCATCATTAAAATATTACCAAACAGAACAAAACTTGTTTTCTGATCAAACTTTTTTTGCTTTCAGCAAGTCAAATATTAGCAACCATCAGGCTTTTACCTACAAAATGAACTGTGCAAACTTTCTTTAGGTTTGGAAATCTCATGACTGAGACCTATATATGCAATCATAAAAATAGATTTTGTGTATATATTGTACAGGAGGATCCCAGAGATAATGATCTCACATTATTTGTATTTTCTAGCATTATGGCAGAAGACAACAACATATTTTCAGTCAGTCATTCAATGGAATCCTAATATCTTGAGGTTATTTTTTTTTACCAGATAGAACATTACACATCAATTGTATGTACATTGTTTCTACAGATCAAATGTTCATAAAAATAAGAGTTTCAGGTCCAGTCATGCACACATACCAGAAACTATTTTACCGACAGAAGAATCTAACTTCACAGACCTGAAGGCTGCTGAATTACTGGGCCTGTCTCACATTCATTCATGGTCTCCCCAGCCCTCATATACATAAGGAAGAGTGTGACAGTAGCAAAGGTAGCGGCATTGACTGGGAATGCACGAAGAAGAGTTGACGTAAGACCTCTTGAAAAAACTCTCCAGCCTTCAACCTCGTAACTCTTCCTTACACAATCCAGAATACCACTGTATTGGTTGACTCCCCCAATGCCATCAGCCTGAAGCCGGGACTTGACCACATCCATAGGGTACGTTGACAGCCATGATACTATACCAGAGGTACCACCAGCCAAAAGCAGCTTGGGAATGACATAGCTGTCATCAGGCTCACACCCTAGATACCTCGTGAGGTAATCATATGTCAGGAAGTAAAATCCAAAGCTTGGTGTCTCTCTGAAAAATGTGGCTACCATGCCTCTGTTGATACCCCTCAGTCCCTCCTTTTGGTGGATTTTAATCAAGCAGTCCAGAGAATTCTTATAGGTTTTAGACTTGGATTTGTATTCGCCGGTTCCTTGCAGCTGCATTCTTGTTTTGGCAAGTTCCATTGGGCAACAGATCACACACTGAATTGCACCTGCTGCAGACCCTGCAAGGAACTGATTTAAGGGTGTGTCATTCTGAAGTAATCGTATTGTATTTCCTTGAACACCAAACACAACTGCATTGATGAAGGTGAGCCCCATCATGGGGGACCCGATCCCTTTGTACAGCCCTAAAGCCTAAAGACAATGGAGAGAGAAAAAACAAAAACAATGATTCAAAGTAACTGTATGAAAAAGTTCAGTAATAAGAGCTCTTTTCCCTAGTATGAAAGACTTTGATGGCCCAATATTCAGCAAGACTTATCAAAGTGGCAGTACCTCCCATGCAGATAAATGCCATTATCTGGATAATGCCACTAATAATTACTGGATAGCTATCCAGATAAAGTCAGAATAGCAAAATGGCTGTCTTTAACCAGACAGACCAGTGTTATTAACTGGACAGCACCAGCACTGACCATTCTGTCTGGACATTCAGTGCCAGCCACTATCTGGAGTCAGAAGATGAATATCCAGATTTGTTTCAACTCCAGCAGACAGCTCTGGCTGAACAGAAAGCCACAAACATTTAAAGCAAATGTACAAATGACATAATTAGACTCTGGAATTCGTTACCGGAGAACGTGGTACGGGCGGTTAGCTTGACGGAGTTTAAAAAGGGGTTAGATAGATTCCTAAAGGACAAGTCCATAGACCGCTATTAAATGGACTTGGAAAAATTCCGCATTTTTAGGTATAACTTGTCTGGAATGTTTTTACGTTTGGGGAGCGTGCCAGGTGCCCTTGACCTGGATTGGCCACTGTCGGTGACAGGATGCTGGGCTAGATGGACCTTTGGTCTTTCCCAGTATGGCACTACTTATGTACTAAGGTAAGATACTAAAATCATGAAGACATTCACTTTCAGCTTATTTTTTGGTACAACCACCTGAGAGCTCAACCAAAATCAACCGGACACATTTAATTTGAGAGCACAGGTGAGGGGTCTGTTGAAGAATTTTATTTTACTTATTTAGTTCTGGTTAAGGTTAAGTTTAAAGTTATTACAGAGACTGAAGCCCTTCCTACCCCCCTTGAATTTGAAGTCAGTGGTACAGGCCCTTTTTCTTCAGCACTGGATTATACTATCTATTTGGGCCTACTTGTGGGGGTGTTAAAAATCAATGTAGCTGATTCACAGTATGGCAGTTAGGTTGATACTAGGTCATTCAGCATGGGATTAAGTGACTTCGCTATTAAAACAGTTACATTCCTGTTGGTGAAATTCGAGATACAGTTGACTATTTCAATATAAAAATTCTTAAATGATCAAAATGTTCATCAATGTGCTCTGTTCTACAAAGACATAGTCTAGCTCATCAGTTGTGGTCCTACCAATCCCCTCCCACTGCCTACCCCTCACAGTAGTCATTATCTAGCTGCCATTCAAGCTTGAATTTTTGCAGTGATGGATGTAATCCTACGGAATCAACTACCTGGGACCATTATAAAGAAATGATTGCAGGTCTCATCCATTATAGAAAGAGGATAAAAACCTATTTTCTGCTCAACATTTGTCCTGTTGTGAGTGTAGAGCGTTCAGAGAAGTTACACTGAGAAGAGATAGGACAAAGTAGATGTTATTTTTTGATGCACGCATCATTTGTATGTTGTATGTTTTTAATTATAGACGTGAAAGGTCTTTGCCCTTATATGGCAGCTTGAACCCTAGTGGTAGTACAATGAAATTACAGCTAGTAGGCACCGGTGCCATTCTGAACCCAGTGCCAGCAGGAGCAACTGGGGGACTGTTCCCGTTCTGAATCCCTGAAGGGGATTGATAAAGGTAGGCTCAGGGGTGCCTTGGGGAGCAGTCTTGGGAAAGAGGAGCACTGTTTATTATGTGCAGCTCTAGCCTCTAAAAAAAGCTCTCTGGGAGCATCAGGTCATGCATCAGTGACCCCATGGGGGAGCTAAATAACTCTGCTTGTGAGGTTGATCACAAAGTTATATTATTCATTTACGGCTCCTTTTACAAAGTCATGCTAGCGATTCTGGCATGGCAACTGTGACAAAGCCTATTCAATTCCTATGGGCTTCGTTGCATTTGCCGCATCAGCATTGCTAAAGCAAATTTGTAAAAGGAGCCCTGAGTTACTGTAGATTAGTGATTCCCATGGTAAACTAAGCTGCAGTAAAATGCCATATTTTACATTGACCACATTTAAATTCTTTAAAAGTTTTATAAGCCAAATTTCTCAGCTCCCATGAACTGATTTTATCACATACATTAAGTTATGTTTTTCCCCCAAAAGAATGTTCTTTATTTCTCAGATGGCACAAAGGTGATGTTCCCCTAAGCTGCACTGGAGTCTGCTATCCAGGTTCTCTTTATTCCATGCATGTGCATGAGTCACTCCCTGGTTTGAACCACTCCATGCAGGCAGATTCTGTAGGAGTGCCACAGGACCTGCACCCACCCCACATAATTCAAATAGCAGGATGGCTGTAGCACATGTGGCATTTAGAAGGCAGGTAGCAGACACCTGTATAGAGGAAACAGTGCAAAGGATATGTGTTTTTTTTTTTTTTTTAAATACCAGGAGACCCTGATCACCACTCTTATAACCATAAATGAAATTCCAAGGCAACAAGAACTTCCATGTCAGAGATGCACTGAAGAAAGGACATGCAAATGAGATTAAAAACAAACAAACACCTAGAATATACAGTCAAACAATAAATGAGATACAGGGAATAGGATTACTGTGAGTCACTGAACCAAAATGATTATTATTGCTTTCAGTGGCATCGCAGACAGTTAATGTCCCCCCCCCCCCCAAAGAAGGTGTGAAATGCAGGTGATCCCTATCAGTGGAATCTGTATAGCAGGGCCGGTCCTAGGGTCTCTGGCGCCCCCCTGCAGACTATGAGTTGGCGCGCGTGCCCCCCCCCCCCATATCTCCTTTCTCTCTTCTCCCACCCTGCCCCTGGCCAGCGATTCTCCTTTGCCCCCATCCCCCTCCCATTTATGGCCACCTGCCCGCCCTCTTCTCCCCCCAACATTCCCCTTTTTCTTCTTGCCACCCTGCATGGTTTAAGTCTTTTTAAATTTACCTCTGTCCCAGCAGCCACGTCATTTGAAAGCCCTGCCCCGTCTTTAGCCTTCCCTCCCTTCGTGAGTTCATTCCCTCAGAGTCCCGCCCTTGAGGAAATGACGTCAGAAGGCGGGACTCTGCGGAACGAACTCACGAAAGGAGGGAAGGCTAGAGACAGGGCAGGGCTTTCAAATGACGCGGCTGCTGGGACGGAGGTAAATTAAAGATTTAAAGCCCTAAGGGCGGTGCGGTATGGCGGCGCAGTGCCACAGCGGTGCCCTTGAAGGCAGGTGCCCCCCTGCGGTGCTTACCCCGCTTACCAGGTTTGACCGGCCCTGCTGTATAGAGTCAGAGGTGAAGAAAAGATCTACTGATCTATTCTACCATTGTCGTCACTTTTTGGTTTTGCTACTTACAGATTCTTGCTTTATAATAGACTTGAAACAGTGGAATGTTCCACGATACAGAGGCTTGGTTACACTCTGAACCTGAAGACGCACCTATGAGAAAAATCTATTATTAACACAATATATATGCTTGGCGGAATCAGCGATTAATTTGCCAGCTATTAAAAAGAAAAAAAAAAATCATTAAATAGTTGTTAAACACATTCTAATTACGTTTGAAACACCATGACAGTTTGGCCCTTGCTCTTATCATTTGTCAATATTTGACAGCTAAAACATAACCTATCACAGCATGTGACTCAGACAACTTTAAGATGCAGGGCAAGGTAATGGAATTTTAGCCCTAAAATGTCCTATCATCTGGCTGTTCTTTGACCAGAAGGTGCTTCTGAGCTGAAGATGGCTAGAGTGGAAACCTCGTTATGACCCCTCCAACCCTACACATGGGACTGGGGGTCAAACAAGTCATCTTCACAACATGCGCAAGGCCACCAGTACCATGACAGAACATCCTGAAGCAGGCTTATTCCAGTGTGTACTGCTGGCAAACTGGGAAATGGTCAATTTATAAAACTATACACTGGGGTTGCAGGTTGACTTGCTCAGTCATGCAGGAATCTGCTTTTTTTTTTTTTTTTTAGGTTGCTCCTTGTATTTGGAACCAACTCCCAACCAATCATTGTGCAGAAGTCAGTCTAGAAAAAAGTTTAAATCCTTTTTAAAAGCACTTTTTTTTTTTCAAATTGCTTTTGAGGGGTACATTTCGAAGCGACGAAGCAATCTTCTCTAGTTTTATTTTTTTTTCTCTTTATCCCACTTTAAGTTATTGTACTCTGTTTGGTACAATTGATTGTGTTCTTTCCTATTTATTAATGGAGCTCTTTTCCTTCTTCCTTTGATGTATACCGCTGTGATTATGTGGTATATCGAACTCTGCATAAAAACTAAACAAAAGCTAAATATGAAAGATATTCATATTCTTTCCATGAAATTTCAGCAAGTCCAATGACATCTGGAGAAAAAGAGATGCTCAGTTCCCACGGCTCTTATTCATCTAACCGTTAGGTGAGTGAATGAAAGTTTTAATGTTCCTGTTTTGTTCGTTCTTAATGTTATTAGGAATGCTAATGAGAGACATGAGAATAGACAGTAGCCAGATTTGAGGCCTTGATTCTCAGTGCTGCTGCTCATAAGTTTCAGAGCTCTGCGTGTACAAAATGGACAATATTCATGCAATCACTGTGAGCAGGCATGCATGCATCTCTCAGAAGCATACAGAACGTTTCCCAGGTGCTGAAGAAGCATACAGAGCACCATTATCGTGCAACTGACATGTTTATAATGCTCTCTAACTGTTCATCAGTAGTGAGGGTCACAATATGGCAGTGTACTTTATTTTACTAGGAAAAAATGCCCGTTTCTGAGCGCAATGAAACGGGCGCTAGCAAGGGGCCCCCTCCCTCCGAGCTACTTGCCTTGTTCGTTGTGGCGTTTCCGTTTCGGCCCTCGTGGAGTGTCATAGCTCCGCCCTCGACGTCATGACGTTTTGACGGGAGGGCGGTGCAGACACTCCAGTGTACACCAGATATCTCGGGCGCCTCAACTTCCGTGGAGGCTTCAGAACGTTGGGGTTGCCTTTTATATAGAGAGATTTGTTACATTTGTATCCCACATTTCCCCACCTTTTTGTAGGCTCAATGTGGGTTACATAGTTCCTCGGTTACATAATTCCAGTGAGGTGGTTATAGACTCCGGTGTGAACAGTACAGATTGGTTTGTATAAGTACAATTAGTTAGAATTGGGGTAATTCGTCCCATGCAGACTGCAAAGGTGGGAACTACGGCAAGGGATAGGGTGTTGTCTGTTTCCTAGTTTGATTATTGTGCTTCATATTCGGTGTTTATGTCTGTTCTGTGGGGAATGCCTTTTTGAAAAGGTGAGTCTTTAGATTTTTTTCGGAAGTTTAGATGGTTATTTGTGGTTTTCAGATCTTTTGGTAATGTATTCTAGAGCTGTGTGCATATGTAGGGAAAGCTGGACGTGTATGTTGATTTACAGTGGGGGAAATAAGTATTTGATCCCTTGCTGATTTTGTAAGTTTGCCCACTGACAAAGACATGAGCAGCCCATAATTGAAGGGTAGGTTATTGGTAACAGTGAGAGATAGCACATCACAAATTAAATCCGGAAAATCACATTGTGGAAAGTATATGAATTTATTTGCATTCTGCAGAGGGAAATAAGTATTTGATCCCCCACCAACCAGTAAGAGATCTGGCCCCTACAGACCAGGTAGATGCTCCAAATCAACTCGTTACCTGCATGACAGACAGCTGTCGGCAATGGTCACCTGTATGAAAGACACCTGTCCACAGACTCAGTGAATCAGTCAGACTCTAACCTCTACAAAATGGCCAAGAGCAAGGAGCTGTCTAAGGATGTCAGGGACAAGATCATACACCTGCACAAGGCTGGAATGGGCTACAAAACCATCAGTAAGACGCTGGGCGAGAAGGAGACAACTGTTGGTGCCATAGTAAGAAAATGGAAGAAGTACAAAATGACTGTCAATCGACAAAGATCTGGGGCTCCACGCAAAATCTCACCTCGTGGGGTATCCTTGATCATGAGGAAGGTTAGAAATCAGCCTACAACTACAAGGGGGGAACTTGTCAATGATCTCAAGGCAGCTGGGACCACTGTCACCAAGAAAACCATTGGTAACACATTACGACATAACGGATTGCAATCCTGCAGTGCCCGCAAGGTCCCCCTGCTCCGGAAGGCACATGTGACGGCCCGTCTGAAGTTTGCCAGTGAACACCTGGATGATGCCGAGAGTGATTGGGAGAAGGTGCTGTGGTCAGATGAGACAAAAATTGAGCTCTTTGGCATGAACTCAACTCGCCGTGTTTGGAGGAAGAGAAATGCTGCCTATGACCCAAAGAACACCGTCCCCACTGTCAAGCATGGAGGTGGAAATGTTATGTTTTGGGGGTGTTTCTCTGCTAAGGGCACAGGACTACTTCACCGCATCAATGGGAGAATGGATGGGGCCATGTACCGTACAATTCTGAGTGACAACCTCCTTCCCTCCGCCAGGGCCTTAAAAATGGGTCGTGGCTGGGTCTTCCAGCACGACAATGACCCAAAACATACAGCCAAGGCAACAAAGGAGTGGCTCAGGAAGAAGCACATTAGGGTCATGGAGTGGCCTAGCCAGTCACCAGACCTTAATCCCATTGAAAACTTATGGAGGGAGCTGAAGCTGCGAGTTGCCAAGCGACAGCCCAGAACTCTTAATGATTTAGAGATGATCTGCAAAGAGGAGTGGACCAAAATTCCTCCTGACATGTGTGCAAACCTCATCATCAACTACAGAAGACGTCTGACCGCTGTGCTTGCCAACAAGGGTTTTGCCACCAAGTATTAGGTCTTGTTTGCCAGAGGGATCAAATACTTATTTCCCTCTGCAGAATGCAAATAAATTCATATACTTTCCACAATGTGATTTTCCGGATTTAATTTGTGATGTGCTATCTCTCACTGTTACCAATAACCTACCCTTCAATTATGGGCTGCTCATGTCTTTGTCAGTGGGCAAACTTACAAAATCAGCAAGGGATCAAATACTTATTTCCCCCACTGTATACTTCAAAACCCTTGCATCTTGGGAAGTGAAGGTTTAGGTACGTTCTTGCTGATTCAATTGTGTTTCTAACTGGTAAGTCGATTAAATCAGTCATGTAGCCCAGAGCTAAGCCATGGATTATTTTGTGGACGAAAGTACAAATCTTGAAGCCAATGTATTCCTTGATAGGTAGCCAGTGGGCTGTGTCAGCATTGGTGCGCGGCTTAGTAAACAGGGTGGGGGGGCTAAATTTGTTCTTTTCTGCAATGTTTTCATGGCCATTTGAAACGACTCAAATTGTGGGTTATTAGTGTACAATGCATAGAAATCCATGGTGACTAGGAGGCAATGATCAATAACAGGGAGCACATTTAGAATATTAATCATATATTAAGAGTCTCTTACACATAACGAGGAATATGTGGAGTAAAGGTGTGTAGACAAACTTTTTTGATAATGACTCAAGCCCTATTTCCATAAGGGAGACTTATCAGTCTTTTGGGTGGATCTATTAATGATTTATGAATTTTTGATAACATATAAATAATCATGGTGACTAGAAACGAGGCAGATAACTTTCTTTTGGTGTCACAAAAAGGCTTGCAATCACAGATGAGGGATGTGATCTTGTTTTCCAGCAGGATTTAAAAAAGGTTTGGATAGCTTCCTAAAAGAAAAGGCCATAAGCTTGGACTTGGGGAAAATCCACTGTTTCTAGGATAAGCAGCATAAAATGTATTGTACCATTTGGGGATCTTGCCAGGTACTTGTAACCTGGATTGGCCACTATTGGAAACAGGATACTGGGCTTGGTGGACCTTCGGTCTGTCCCAGTATGGCAATTCTTATTTTCTTATAAGCATTGCATTCAATTCTGGTCTCCATATTTCAAAAAAAGATATTAGGAATTAGAAAAGGTTCACTGAAGAGCGACCAAAATGATAAAGGGGATAGAACTCCTCCCATATGAGGAAAGGCTAAAGAGGTTAGAGCTCTTCAGCTTGGAAAACAGACGACTGAGTTTTTCATCCAGCGGAAAGTGTGGAAACTATTAATAAATGCAGTATCTATACCACTGTTGGACTATAACGGGCTTGACCTAAGCACAAACCTACACATCTATACTGGAAGGGACCCTTTAGATCTAATGCCCAGGTTGCTACCCATTTATTGGGGTATGGCCATACTTAATTCCTGCCCCCCCCCCCCCCCCAACACTACCACCACCACAAACAGTATTCAGTGGAAGCTGCAGCATACAGAGCAGTGGCCAAGGAACAAAACTGCTGAATTAGTGTCAGTGAAACATAACAGTGTACAATCACTAATGGCTATAACCACTGTGGATTTCCATTTCATTTCAAATCATCTGGCAAGTAAGGCCATTTAAATACCCTGCATTGTAATTTGCCACAATTAGCTGCAAATTTGCCATAATTCTTGAAATTATAGGACAGACGTACATTCCAATCATGCATGTGATCTCAGTGGTCACAGGAAATTGCGCAGAGCTGAAAAGTCAGAAGTAGTAATATACAAAGTTTATATCACCAATGAGGTCCACGCAAAGGATAGATGCATTACAAGTCCCCCTCCCCACAATTTGAAACTTAGCAAGGCACAAATTATTTTACCATTTCCAGAGTGAATTATTTTTAATTTTCTTATTTTAATTGAGTCAAATATACATTGAAAAAATTAAGACTTGACGGAAACATTCACCTGGGCTATATACTTACTAGGCAACTCTCCGGTGAAGAGGCTTATCTCTCATCTACAACAAAGTAACACTTTTGCTGTTAATGAAGACAGCCCCTAGCTCACAAAGTAAAGAGTTAAAAGCAACAGTGCAACGTCACACATTACAGCAAATCATCCAAGGACAAGCCACTGCCATAATTGATCTGGAAAGCGAAGATAACTTACCTGTAGCAGGTGTTCTCCAAGGACAGCAGTCCTTATATTCTCACAATTGGCTAATGTGGCACCGCATTGCCCGGCCTGGAGCTTATAACAAGCTTAACAGAGCTTTGAGGAGCATGAGACAGGCTCCACTGCGCATGCGTGGGTGCCTTTCCGCCCGCCGCAAGAGCGTGTTTACCGCAGTTAAATACTACAGCATAAAAACAAAACAAAAAAAATAGGAGACAACTCCTAGGGGAAGTGGGAGGGTTTGTGAGAATATAAGGCCCGCTGTCCTCGGAGAATACCTGCTCAAGGTAAGTATCTTTGCTTTCTCCAAAGACAAGCAGGCCATTAACTCTCACAATTGGGGTATCCCTAGCATCCAGGCTTATGGAAAATGACAAACATTGGTCAATTAGGCCTCGCAACGGCGAAGACATAACTCAGATTAACCTGAAACTGAGTGAGAGTGTAACCTGGAATAGAATAAAACGGGCCCAAGGAGGCAGAGTTGGATTCTAGGTCCCAAACAGATTCTGCAACACTGTCTGCCCGAACCAACTGTTGTGTCGAGTATCCTGTTCAAGGCAGTAATGAGATGTGAATGTGTGGACTGAAGACCACACTGTAGCCTTGCAAATTTCTTCAATAAAGTCTGACTGCAAGTGGGCTACCAAAGCAGCCATGCTCTGACATTGTAAGCTTTGATATGACTGTATTTCCTCAATGGTGACCCCCATCCTGTTGGGATCAAAAGAAAAAGTTTGGCGGACTGTCTGTGAGGCCTAGTCTGCTCCATGTAATAGGCCAATGCTTGCTTGCAGTCCAAGGTGCTCTCAACAGGATAGGCATGACGTCGGGGAAAGAATGTTGGCAAAACAATTGACAGGTTCAAATGGAACTCCGACACAACCTTCGGCAGGAACATAGGATGCGTGCGGAGGACTACACTGTTGTGATTAAACTTAGTATAAGGTGCATCCGATACTAAGGCCTGAAGCTCAAGTTATGAGCTGAAGTAACAGCCACCAAAAAATTGACCTTCCAGGTCAAGTACTTCAGATGGCACGAATTCAGTAGCTCGAAAGGAGCTTTCATCATCTGGCTGAGAACGATGTTCAGGCCCCATGACACAGGTGGAGAGATTTGATAGGGGGCTTTGACAAAAGCAATCCTCAAATGAAGTGAACAATTAGAGGTTGTCCAGAGATGGGCTTACCCTCTACACATTGATGGTAAGCACTAATTGCACTGAGATTAACCCTTACGGAGTTGGTCTTAGGACCACACTCAGAAAGGTGTAGAAGGTATTCAAGCAGGGTCTATGTAGGGCAAGAAAAGGGATCTAGGGCCCTGCCCTCACACCAGATGGCAAACCATCTCCATTTGAAAGATTAACACCTCTTGGAGGCATCTTTCCTGGAAGCCAGCAAGACCCAGGAGCTACTCTCTGACAGACCCAAGAAGGCAAATTCTAGGCTCTAAACATCCAGGCTGTGAGGACCAGAGACTAAAGGTTGGTATGCAGATGAGATCCCTCGTTCTGCGTGATAAGGTTTGGAAAACACTCCAGTCTCCACAGTTCTTCGGAGGATAACTCCGGAAGAAGAGGGAACCAGATCTGCTGAAGCCAGTAAGGCACAATCAAGATCATAGTCCCCTGGTCTTGCTCGAGTTTCAGCAAAGTATTCCCCACAAGAGGAATGGGAGGATACACATACAGAAGACCTGTCCCCCAATGGAGGAAGGCATCTGACCCTAGTCTGTCGTGGGCCTGAAGCCTGGAACAGAACTGAGGGACTTTGTGATTAATGTGAGTGGCAAACAGATCCACTGAGGGAGTGCCCCATGCTCGGAAGATCTAGTGGGCAATGCCCAACCCTGCTCAGCCTGTCAGTCACACTGTTTTTCACCGCTAGATAAGTGGCCCAAAGGAACATGCCGTGTTGATGAGGCCAGCACCACATTCGGACAGCCTCCTGACACAGAGGGTGTGGTCCAGTGCCCCCCTGCTTGTTGGTGTAATACATGGCAACCTAATTGTCTGTTTGAATGAGCACAATTTGGTGAGACAGCCGATTTTTTAAAGCCTTTAGAGCATTTCAGATCACCCAGAGCTCCAGAAGATTGATCTGAAGATCTGTTTCCTGGGCAGACCAAGCTCCTTAAGTGTGAAGCCCATCCACATGAGATCCCCAGCCTATGAGAGACACATCGTCATCAGCATGTTTTGTGGCTGAGGAATTTGGAAAGAAAGTCCCAGAGTCAAATTGGTTTGAATGATCCACCATAGAAGAGAGTGAACAAGCTCTGGGGACACTGGATGACATCTTCCAGACTCCCCGAGGCTTGACACCACTGGGAAGCTAGGGTCCACTGGGCTGACCTCATGTGAAGGTGTGTCATGGGTGTATGTACACTGTCGATGTCATGTGGCACAACAACCTCAACATCTCCGCGCTGCCTATTATGGTATAATTTGTATTCTGCTTACATTTATTATATTTCTGTAATACAATTGTTTTACAGTGTTATTAAATGTTTATATTTGTGATACTGTTTCATGTTAATCCAATTACTAGTATTCAATTTGCCATCTCCAAGTTTACCTCATTAATTAATGGCATACTATTTATTGTTATTTGAATATTTTTACTACTGTAATTGTCTGTTGCCTATATTCAGCTTATTCTTGCTGTAACCTGCCTTGGGTGAATTCTTTCACAAAGACAGTACATAAATCCTAATAAAATAAATAAATAAACATCTGCCAAGCTATGACCTGCTGTGAGGCTTGAACCCAAGAAGCCAGTGCAACTAGAGTGTCTGCCCTCGGCTCCAGGAGAAAGGCTCGAACCAATGAATTCCAATTGCTGAGTGGGGCAAAGATGTGACTTGGGGTAGCTTAAAATGAACCCCAGTATTTCGAGCACCAAAATAGTCTTCTGCATAGACTCCTGAGCACTGTCCTCCAATGTGCTCTTCACCAGCCAATTGTCGCGATAAGGGAACACATGGGCTCCCAGTCTGTGTAGCAACGCTGCGACTACTGCTAGACATCTGGTAAATATCCTGGGAGCTGGTGTGAGGCCAAAAGGCAACATGCGGTATTGATAGTGATGTGTTTCCCGCCAAAATCATAAATACTTCCAGTGGGCTGTAAGTATTGGGATGCGAGTATATGCATTCTTTAAATCCAGACAGCATAGCCAATTGTTTCCTGAATCATGGGTAAAAGGGTGCCCAGGGAAACCATCTTGAACTTTGACCAGGAATTTGTTCAGGACCCTTAGGTCTAGGATGGGACGCGTCCCCCTGTCTTCTTTGCATGAGGAAGTACCTGGAATAAAATTCCCTTCCCTTCATCTCCTGGTGAAACATGGGCCTTCAGAAGGGCTGAGAGTTCCTCTACAAGTACCTGCTCGTGCTGAGAGCTGAAATAATGAGCTCTCAGTGGGCAATTTGGAGGTTTCTGAAGCCAATTTAGGGTGTATCCGAGGTGGATTATTTGGAGAATCCACCGGTCGGAGGTGATAAGGGGCCACCTGTCAGAGAAAAACTTCAGCCTCCCTCCTACCAGTAAGTTGTCTGGTATGGATACTAACAGTGGCTATGCTCTGCTGGAGCCAATCAAAAGCTTGTCCCTTGCTTTGACTGAGGAACAGCAGAGGCTTTAGATGTATACTGTTGATGAAAACGAGCATACTGTGGTTGAGTCTAAGCAGGCTGGCAAGAGGAGGTGGCGTACCTACACCACCTGTGAGTAGTAGGCACCCCTCCTCTACGTGCCAAAAGACTCCTAGATGTTGGAGGCTGAAGCAGAAGGCGCCTGATGGGAGAGAGAAAAGATGGTATCAGTGTGCTTTTTTATTTGGACATCGACCTCAACCTTTTCTCTAAATAGGTTATCCCCCCAGCAAAGGGCATATGCCAATCTCTGCTGAACCGACTGTTCCAAGACAGAAACATGCAGCCATGCGCATTGCTATACTCTGAGCAAAGATCCAGAATGCCATGTCAAAGGCATCGTAGGTGCCCCTGGCCAAGAACTTACAACACACCTTCTGCTGCTTGGCCAACTGGTGTACTGACTCGTCCTGCTCCGTGGAAGAGAATTTGCCAAGTCCAGCATCTTGTGCACAAAGTCCCGTAAGTACATGCTCGTAAAGAGCTGGTAAGATTGTATACAGAACACAAGCATTGAGGCCTGGAACATCTTTTTTTTTTTTTGTTATATTTGTACCCCGCGCTTTCCCACTCATGGCAGGCTCAATGCGGCTTACATGGGGCAATGGAGGGTTAAGTGACTTGCCCAGAGTCACAAGGAGCTGCCTGTGCCTGAAGTGGGAATCGAAAAAGAGTCCAAGGTCCTAGTTTCTCTGCCTGGGGGCACCAAGGCATAGTCTCTAGAACTCCTGGCCCTTTTGAAAGTGGATTCCACCACCATGGAATTGTGAGGCAAATGAGGCTCATCAAAACCAATTGTGTGCTGTGGATCAGATAAATTGTGTCGATCTTCTTGGGCAGGACAGGGACCAACAGAGGGGAATCCCAATTCTGATCAAGGACTTCCTTGAATATCTCATGGAGAGGGACAGTCACAGCCTCCCTAGGAGGAGACTCATAGTCCAGGACCTCAAGCATCTTAGTCCTGGGCTCATCCTCCACCTCCAAACGAAATGGAATAGCCTCAGCCTGGCACAGTCACCCCCGATGCTGATGCACACATTGCAAAAGGCCATCCAGCAGTTCAGGAAGCAAGGTCCAGATACGCTCATTGAGGGCTGACACCGAAAATAACTGGAGTGGCGGCTCCGAGACAGGCTGCAGAACTGATAGGGCCGAGATCAGAATCTGGCCCTCACTGCTAGAGGACCGACACATCGACACCTCCTGAATAGAGGGGGAATGATCCTTCCGGCGCCAACACTTCTTAGGTGCTGAATGCTTCGATGCCCTGGAGCTTCCGGTACCATGCGTCAAGGGCATCCAATGCCGATGCTTCTTGGCCTTCGCCCGGAGCTCAGCATCAAGACTCCTCAGTGCCGACGAGGACATTGAAACCTATCGTCGCCTCAGGGTTGGGTCAGACAGTGGCTGGTCCCGGAGGCCCTGACCAGCAGTCGGCGTCCAGACAGGTGGAGACCCACTTGACATACTACTGCTCCTGGTGTCCATGGGTCTTGAAGCAGCCATGTGAACTGATACTCCCAATGCCCGTGCAGTCTTCAACACTGATGCCGAGGACCTCAATGCCAATGCCAACGTTGAGACCTGGCTCCAAAATCTTCTCGCATTGAGCCTCTCTGGACAACCGAGTCCTCTTTCTCATTCGAAGACAGACCCAGCAGGGCTATGGTCGGGCACTAAACACTGAAAACACCAGAGATGGTCCAACTGCACTGTGTACAGTGCTTAAAGCCACTGGGAACTTTAGTGGACATGGTTGGAAAAATTTACACAGCCAAATCAAAAGACGCGAAGGTGCCTGAAAAAAGGGGCAATGCACCAGAAAAAAAGGCAAGCAAAGAACACGGCTGAAGTCAAGGCCTAAACGTGGCCTAAGACACGAAAAAATAAAGGAAACTTAAACTGGGAAAAAATAAACTAAGAAAGTATGGGAACGAAAGGCACCGGAACCCGAGAACAGGCACAGCGAAAAATAGGCAAAAAACCCCGAAAGGCACCAAAAGGAAGCTCTTCCAGATTGGGAATGAAGAGAGAAACCACACATGTAGCTTCTCCTCACCGCGGTAGAAAACCAACTGCAGTATCGCGCTCTCGCAGTGGGCGGGAAGGCACCTGCTCATGTGCAGTACAGCGTGTCTCATGCTCCACAAAACTCTGTTAAGCTCCAGACCAGGCAATGCAACTGTGAGAATTAATGGCCTGCTTGTCCTCGGAGAATGCTCTTTTCATTTAGGCTGTCTCAAGGTTATGCACATCTGCCACGTGGCCAATGCATCTCTCTGCTGCTCAGCAGGGTGTAGCATTACATTACCTGGAAACAGTTTCCCTCTTGAAAATTCTTTTTCTCGCCAACAACATTAAACAGAAATGCCAAAATAAGCCTCTACCTCTTCCTTCTCCACCCCCAACCACCCTCACGCGTGATCTTTTTTTGGGATCTTGCATGACATAACTATATTGGAAATGTTTGCCTACGGAATAAAACAGCTGCCTGTCTCTGCCTCTTCACAGTTAAGCAGCATATCACCCTTTGAAACTAGTAAAGCCAAAGTCCAGGACATACCACACTGTGACCTAGCAGGCTCTTGCTGCTGGCAACTCACTATATTTTTTTTAATTACATTTTTTTAAAGATTTAGATATTCACTGGCAAATATTTTGCATAAACAAAAAACCAGAAGTTTTCACTACCAGGAGGGCAGTAATTTTGTAAATCCTACTTTTCAACACTATTAAAAGTTTTGGACATATAATGCAGTGACATAGGCGGGAGGCTGGAGCGCCTGGGCCTCCCTCCAAAATTGTGGTACCTGTCGCAATGGCTGATGGGGATGTCCAAGCCCCATCAGTGGAAGTGGTCCTCTACCCGAGCCCCCCGTGTCATCTGAGCAGTAGGGAAGTTGGCAGCACGCTTTCAGCTGCCAACGCTGGCACTCCTCACACATGTTCATGTACATGAACTGAGCATGTGCGGGAAGTACGGTGTCGGTGGCTGGAAATGTGCTGCAGGACCACTTCAGCTGGCAGAGCATGGGCATCCCCACCAGCCAAGGTATTAATGTTAATGTGTGTGTGAGGAGGGGGGAGAGCAGAGAGGAAATGCGTGTGAGGTCACCTATTGATTCTTTGCTGGTTGTGAAGACCTGAGGTCTGTCAGCTCCAACATGTGACTCATCCAGCACAAGAATCCTCCATCAATAATGTTGCACATAAGCTTTCGAGACTGATTTGTGTGACGGACCCAGGTGGTTGCCACAGCACAAGTACATCTCATCCCCCTGGATGGTTCTCATGTTTATTAAGATTTATTTACTGCCTTTTGGAAGAAATCCACCCAAGGCAGCACACAGCAGTTAAAATATAAACTGGACATAGCTAATTTACAATTACAACACAATAAAATATTTTGACCATCATCTATGAATCTCCAGTTTCAGAAAATCCAATGAACATGAAAATGCATTTAAGGTGTACTTAACTTTTGGCACTAACAAATACTTCATTTATATGCCATCATCACTGGCAGTTAATACACTTTAGTTCACTGACCCCCAAATGAAACCAACGTGGTACCGACCCAATTCACACCTCTTATAGGCTGAGGCTTTATTCACTGGAAAAAAACTGAAATCAACTAGTCTGACTAGCTAATTTAGGGTGGGTCTTTTACTAAGTGGCGGTAAGCCCAATGCGGGCTTACCACTCGCTAAACCGGAAGTACCGCTGGGCTACCGCAGCAGCCCAGTGGTAGTTCCCGCCCCCAGCACACGCCACTTCTGGCACTACAAAAAAAATGTTTTGTTTTTTTGTAGCGCCAGTGTTTACCCCAGCGGTAATCAGGCAGTGCTATGTGCTGCCCGGTTACCATCAGGTTAGCGCAGGAGCTCTTACCACCACATCGATGGGTGGCAGTAAGTGCTCCCTCCCAAAATGGCCACACATCAACTGCTTCCCTTGCTGCACGGCCATTTCTTTAAAAAAAAACAAAAAAACAGCATTTTACCCACTGCGGTAAAAGGGGGCCTCGGCGTGCGGCAAAAACATGCGCCGATGCCAGCGCAAGCCCCCTTTTCACACAGCTTAGTAAAGACTCCAGAATGTGCTTCCATTTCTTGTTCCCACAGATGAGCAGACGATGTTTCTAGCTGAACAGGACCAACCCTAATAAAGCATTACAAGATCATACATCTCTATATATAAAAGGCAACACCAACGTTCTATGAAGCCTCCAACCGGAAGTGTGAAGGGGGAGAGATATCCGGTTTCCCCATGAGTGTCTGCCCCGCCCTCGCTCTCTCTCTAACACAAACAGTGAAGGAAAACAGCAAAGCAGGAAATCAAATCGCTCTCTCTGTAACAGTGAAGGACTCAGAGGGGGGAGGGGAGAGAGGGCAGGAACACACACACTCCCACATGCACACAGAAGAAAACCTTGCTAGCCCCCGTTTCATTTGCATCAGAAACGGGGCTTTTTTACTAGTGTTTTCATAATGTATTTAATCTGTTATTAACCAGATTAAAAATGCCAAAGAATACCCATATGGTACTGTTCTACTGGCATGAAATTCTCATTCTGCAAATTATCCTAACGTCCTTAAACATTAATTCAGTGTGTACTGAAATTGCCTGGTAAAGAAAAACATTCCGTCAGATGGCTCTGTTTACCCTTCATTGACAGCTGGGGGCCCAACCGATTGCAATTCATGTTCATTACGTAAAAGAGAGCATGGAATGAATATCATGTAGGACTTGCAATAATCTTCTCTGATTTTTATCTTGTACTGCCTTTCGGGCCAGCACATACAGTACTAGGACTTGTATTTGGGTACTTGTTGAAGTCTTCTACTGCTCTAATTTGGTTTATTGTTGGTGTAAACCATTTTGAACGATCTATGTCATGAAAATGGTATAAACACTTTTCCTATATAATAATTCTCACCTCCAGCGTTCAAATGTGCCTGGGACCGTGCCTACCTCGGAGGTGCTCTGCTAGGAAGGCACGCACTGACGTCAGTGACAGCTGATTCCGAGGCAACAGGAGGAGTAGCTGCGTTACGGCCCCCTGGACCCCCCTTCCGCGACCCTGTCGACCCCCCTTCCCACCGAAAACCGCCCCCCCCCCCTGCCGCCGTTGTCGACTAACTGTGTTGACGGAGGACCCAAACCCCCGACAGCCGAAGTCCTGTTCTGCCCGTTGGTTCCTCAATGATCTTCTCTTCAAGTTTCTGTGCGTACGACAGAACGTCCGACGTCAGACGCACGCACAGAAACTTGAAGAGAAGATCACTGAGGAACCAATGCCGCAAAGTGCAGAACAGGACTTTGGCTGTCGGGGGTTTGGGTCCCCCGTCAGCACAGGTAGTCGACAACGGCAGCGGGGGGCAGTTTTCGGCAGGAAGGGGGGGTCCAAGGGGCCGTAACGCGGGGGCGGGGGGGGTTGAAAACGGAGGGAGGGCACACTGTGGAACACCGAGGGACGGTGGGGGATTGCCTGCCTAGCGCCAGTTTCATTAGTTACAGAAACGGGCCCTTTTCCTAGTTTTTAAATAAATAAATCTAATACAGTGTTGGTACTCCAGTTAAATTACATTGTTTTTACACAAGCCTTTTTGGTGTCATGTTCAGATACAGTCATTTGGCTACGATTTACAACCTGAGACGGTAGGTGTGGGCAGAGGCGTATCTGAAATGTGGCGGTGGGGGGGGTGGTGGCCAGGGCCAGAGTGAGGTGGCACATTATAGCCCCCCCCCCCCCGCCGTCCCCTCCCCCGGCCACCACTGCTAGTGCCGACTCCCCCTCCCCCCCCCCCCCCCCGCCGCCATCACCTACCTTTGCTGGCAGGGGACCAGAGTCCGTGCTGCTCCTTTCGGAGTCTGACGTCGCTACACGTTGTACGTGCAGGACGTCTCCTGCACGTACAACGTGCAGCGACATCAGACTCCGAAAGGAGCAGCTTTGAATAACACGGACTCCAGAGGAAGAAAAAGAACTTTAAAAGGACCTCGGCTCGGCTGGCGGGGGTTAGGGTCCCACGCCAGCCGAAGGAATATTTTTAAAAGGCAGCGGCAGGAGGAAGCGGACCTCGGCTGGCGGGGGTTGGGGTTCCCCTCCAGTCGAAGGAATATTTTACAACCGCCAGCAAAGGTAGGTGACAGCGGTAGGGGGGTCCAGGGCGAAATCTGCGGGGGCCCAGGCCCCCGTGGCCCCACGCAGATACGCCCCTGGGTGTGGGGCAGGACTGGGACTGATAAGCTGTAAACAGGATTTTGTTTTCAGTTGCTTCAAAAAAAGAACAAGTATTTTATCCTCAAGAAGGAACATCCTTGTAAAAGCTTTAAGAATGCTCTTAAAAATAAGTTCTAACAATCTTAGACCATGCAACTTACATGAATTTAGTTCATTAAGACTAATCAAGCTCACCATATGGATATTTAGAGAAACATATGCAGTACTAGAATACACAACTTAATACCAATGCAGCAAAGCCAAACTACAGTAACATTTCGTCTTACAATGTGGCACTCAAACTTCTACCACTGTTTAATTCCTGCCTGTTTAAGCAAGAAAAACATGCGAGCGCAGAAGAAATCAAAATGTTACAGTAATTTAGTTTTTGAAAAGCAAAATGCAGATTAATTCAATGTATTTGCCTTGAACATCTGTACAGTCAAATTATATTAAAAAGTATTGCAATTTAGTAAAGTCTGTACCCACCTTAACTGTGTCAAATGGATGTCCCACTAGCACACCTGCCGCGCCTAAAAAGAAACGGACATTAAAGTTTCATGATGCAGGGAGTTCAAGATCAGAGACTTTAAGTTGCTTGTTCAAGTTATAATCATTTCACACTCTGCTGAGTGTGGAATGATTATAAGCTGAACGGGACTCCTCCACCTCTAGTCCTGCCAGTAGGTGGTGCTGTTTCACTATCACATTTTCAACAGTGAGGGACAGGCAAGCTCTGCCTGTCCCTAGTGATAGGCTCCCCATTAAAGAACAAATACACTTCAAAGTCCACACACTGATCTACAAGATCCTCCACGGAGAATCTCCAAGTTACATGACCAACCTAATCGACCTTCCAGCCAGGAACAGGTCCAAATCCTCGCAAACATATCTCAATCTTCACCTGCCTAATTGCAAAGGTCTCAAATACAAAACCTACTATGCATCCAACTTCTCAGTTTTAGGCAGTCAACTCTGGAACGCCATACCAAGATTCATCCGAACTACAACCGAACTTCTAAGCTTCCGAAAGCTGCTGAAAACACACCTCTTCAAACAAGCCTACCCAAACAACCCAACTTAAGTTAGGACTCTAACCCACACCACTAACATTAAACGTACCTCAATCCTTCCCCCACATCTCTTCCTTTTACCCTTCTCTACACAACTGTATTATCTAAGTGACACTTTTTACCCATACATTGTATTACCTCTTTGATACTTTGTACCCTCAAATTGTGTTATCCCTGTGATACTCTGTACCTATACATTGCAAGCCGCACTGAGCCTGCTATCGAGCGGGAAAGAGCGGGGTAGAAATGCTATAAATAAATAGCACAATATTGAAGCACCACCACCCTCTGGCAGCAGTTTAGTTAGAGGACTCGTGTTCAGCTTAGAGGGAACAGTGGTGGGCAAGTCAAATTTTTATTTTATTTATTTGTTGCATTTGTATCCTACTACTACTACTTAACATTTCTAGAGCGCTACTAGGGTTACGCAGCGCTGTACAATTTAACAAAGAGAGACAGTCCCTGCTCAAAGAGCTTACAATCTAATAGACAAGTGAACGGTCGGTCCGATAGGGGCAGTCAAATTGGGGCATTCTGGATTCACTGAACGGTAAGGGTTAGGTGCCGAACGCAGCATTGAAGAGGTGGGCTTTAAGCAAAGACTTGAAGACGGGCAGGGAGGGGGCTTGGCATTTGTATCCCACATTTCCCCACCTATTTGCAGGCTCAATGTGGCCTACATTATGCCGTAATGGTGATCGCCATTTCCGGAGTGAAGAATACAAAGTGGTATTGCATTAAAGTTCATAAGTGACAAGTGAGTTAATCAGTTAAGTAGAGAGAGTTCAAATCCGGAGTGTGAAATAAAGTGGAATTGCGTTAAGAGTTCATTGGTGACAGTAGGTGAAGCAATCAAGTATAACAAGTTCGGTTATATCCAGATCTAGTATATGTTTCGTTGTCTGGTATTTAGGACGGATCATTGTGGTATGCCTTTTTGAACAGGTTGGTTTTCAGTGATTTCCGGAAGTTTGTTAGGTCATGCATTGTTTTTATGACGTTTGGTAGTGCATTCCATTATTTGCGTGCTTATGAAGGAGAAGCTGGATGCCTATGTTGATTTATATTTTAGTCCTTTGCAACTGGGGTAGTGGAGATTCAGGAATGTGCGTGCTGACCTTTTAGTGTTTCTAGCTGGTACGTCTATGAGGTCTGACATGTAGACCGGGGCCTCGCCGTGAATGATTTTATGAACCAGGGTGCAAATTTTGAACGTTTTCAATAATTTTCTAATGAAGCCAGAGAGCCTGTCACCCAGTCACATCTTAGTCAATGTTGCCTTCAGTTTGTCCTGTCCATATATCTCAAGTGCACTTGCCCCCTCATCTACCTATTAAGATGTTCATTGTATTGCATTGTACGGACAGTGTTAGCATCATATGCATCATATCTATGTTATTTGAATGTTCTAATGTGTGCCTATTAAGATGTTTCATTTGTATTGTGATGACATTGTGAGTATCATACCAACAGTATGTTATAACAATGTTCTTCCATGTTATCTATGATGGTATCATTCATATTCTGCTGACATCTATCATATTTCTGTTATGTGATTATTCTACAGTGCTGTTAAAAGTTCATTATTTCTGATACCGTTTCATGTTAGTCCAATTACTAAGGGGGTCTTTTACTAAGCCACGGTAGCGTTTTTAGCTTGCGGTAGAAATCAGCTGACAGTAATCACCAAGACGCCCAAAGGAATACACTGGGCATTACCGCCAGCTGATTTCTACCGCAAGCTAAAAACACTACTGCAGCTTAGTAAAAAAAAACCTCCAGAGTCTCAACTTGCCATCTCTAAGTTATGCTTGTAAGTTTTATGCCAAGCCATGCCTGCTGTTTACCGCCCTGGGTGATCTCTTCATAAACCCAATAAAATAAAATCAGGAACGATTTCTTTGATCCTAACGCAAACACAAACACTTTCCAAGGTATCTGACTATCACCTGTTGTACACTGCCTTGGGTGAGTATCTTCATAAAGGTGGTTAATAAGTCTTAACGTATACACGCTGCCAAATTGCCCGACTCCTTTTAGAGACATCTGAAGCCACCATAAAAGAGGTCAGAGCTGAAATGTGGCACACTTTCAACATTTCGCAGAAAACGTCAGCCACGCTACTGTTAAAACTGATATAAATTTTACAAAATTGACTACAGGGGGAAAAAAAAAAACAATTCCTTGCTGCCTCAGGAACACTCTACCCCCCCCCCCCCCACCCCCCCGAGTTTGATCAAAGAGCTTTATTCTCATGTGACTTGAGGTGAGTTTGCTATGGAAATGGGGGAGGGGGGCAGAAAGAGAGAGTCACTGCAGTTTTATTTCAAGTTTTCCTCTCCTTCTCCGGGTATTTCAAGGTATGCTATTAAGGTTTATATTTATTTATTTAACAGGATTTGTGACCCTCTGAGAAACGGTGGCTAAAACAGCAGATCCAAACTGTTTGAGAATGGTGATTTTTCGTCATGGGTCCATAAGCAGTCTGAAAAAATTTACATGTTTGAACTTTTCTGTAGTTTTTTTCTATTTTTTTTCACATACAAGAATGGGATTTGGATTGTTGTATTACAAATTGTTTGCTCTAACAGAAATCCAAGGGTGATGACTTGTCCAAAGCTTGACTTTAACAGGGGGGTGAGCTACTCCCCTAGATGGCTCAAGCGTGGCTATAGCAGGCCCAAGCCTTCGGCCTAGCAGGCAAGGGACTGGCGAGGGTCAGGGACGATGTGATGGCTCCAAAAAGAGCCTGGAAAAAGGGGGCTGGGGGGGGGGGGGTGAGCCCTGATAGGGCGATTTACTTTACAAATTTTTTACAAATTTTAGCCGTGGGAAATTCTCTCCCAAGGGGAGCATTTCTTTTATCCTCAGGAGGGGCTGGGTTTGAAGATTTAAATGAGTGACTCTGAAGTTCAGGATCCTTCCTGCTCCTTGCAGGCAGCTCGCTCACCCATCCCACCCACCCCCTCTATTACTATTGTATTTTCTCAGCGATACCTGCCTCAGCTGGGGGGGAGGGAGGGAGGGTTATGTTCTAAAGGAGGTCCTGTACAGAACAGGCCCTTAATATTCACCAGGTGGTGGGCTCTTGAACTCAGGCATGGAGGTCCAGACCTGTTAGACTCCAGCTGCTACGGCAGCGGAGTATTGTTTAGACAATTCCAGCTTACTGTGACAATTTAGACTCCTAGCAGCTGACAGCAGGCAGTCCAGTTTTGGCTGTTATATAATTTGCTCAGGAACTGTCTACCAATAAACGAAACTGTGGCCAAATTTTACTCCACTCTCTAGTCTGGTCTGGCGATTTCTTATACAGTACCTTTAATCACTGTAATTAACCTTATCCTACCACAACATCACATTGTATTTGTTTACTCCGGAGTCTGCAACAGGTCTCCGGCACTATGTAAGCCACACTGAGCCTACAAAATAGGTGGGAAAATGTGGGATACAAATGTAACAAATAAATATTTGTAATTGGTATAATTCTTTATTAATTCCCTTGTAAAGAAGGCTTTCACTGAGAGATTCACCTGAGGCAGTGTCTCCAACGAGTACAGCTCGACACAAACTTACCTAGTACAGCAGGCACTTCTTGCTTTAAATGTATTTTAATTTGCTGGGAATTCTAACGCATTAAAAATAAGCAAATGAAAAGGTCGATAAATTGTTTCACAAATTCAGAGAAGGTTGTTTTAGGGAGGGCGAGAGCATTTTTTTGTAATATTGTAAGGAATAAACTCAAAAGCACACAGAGTTTCACTTCTCACAATACTTTCTTGATCAAACTTGCACAGCTTAGCAATGATAAATTATGGAGAAGACACGGGCCAAGGCCAGAGATGAATGCTCTGCTTCCATTGGATGGGTCGGAGGGTGTGCAAGTTAAGCTGTCTGCATTTAAGAAAATGAAAAGTTCATGCCATGTAGGTTACATAACAAGCCTTGAAACCGGTTTGGTGTTATGTTAGATGAAATGGCAGCTTTTCAAACTGACATCAACACAGTATGAAGGAGTGATTTTACGAGGAATACTCACACTAATCTGAAAAAAAATAAAGTAAAAACCATAAGCCACATTTTGAGGCCGGGGTGGCAGCTACTGTGGCCTCTTCTGTCAGGACGGAAGGGTGGTATAGTTTTTGCACAGTCTGTGCCAAAAAAAAAAAGATAGGAGACTAATGTTTCAGCCACACTCTCAATACAGGCGGATGATACTAAGATCTGTAACAGAGTGGACACCCCGGAGGGAGTGGAAAACATGAAAAAGGACCTACGGAAGCTAGAAGAATGGTCTAAGGTTTGGCAATTAAAATTCAATGCGAAGAAATGCAAAGTGATGCACTTAGGGAGTAGAAATCCACGGGAGACGTATGTGTTAGGCGAGGAGAGTCTGATAGGTACGGGCAGAGAGAGGGATCTTGGGGTGATAGTATCTGAGGATTTGAAGGCGACGAAACAGTGTGACAAGGCGGTGGCCGTAGCTAGAAGGTTGTTAGGCTGTATAAAGAGAGGTGTGACCAGCAGAAGAAAGGGGGTGTTGATGCCCCTGTATAAGTCGTTGGTGAGGCCCCACCTGGAGTATTGTGTTCAGTTTTGGAGGCCGTATCTTGTTAAGGATGTAAAAAGAATTGAAGCGGTGCAAAGAAAAGCTACGAGAATGGTATGGGATTTGCGTTACAAGACTTATGAGGAGAGACTTGCTGAACTAAACATGTATACTCTGGAGGAAAGGAGAAACAGGGGTGATATGATACAGACGTTCAAATATTTGAAAGGTATTAATCCGCAAACGAACCTTTTCTGGAGATGGGAAGGTGATAGAACGAGAGGACATGAAATGAGATTGAAGGGGGGGCAGACTCAAGAAAAATGTCAAGAAGTATTTTTTCACGGAGAGAGTAGTGGATGCTTGGAATGCCCTCCCGCGGGAGGTGGTGGAAATGAAAACGGTAATGGAATTCAAACATGCGTGGGATAAGCATAAAGGAATCCTGTGCCGAAGAAATGGATCCTCAGGAGCTTAGTCAAGATCGGGAGGCGGGGCTGGTGATTGGGAGGCGGGGATAGGGCTGGGCAGACTTATACGGTCTGTGCCAGAGCCGGTGGTGGGAAGCGGGACTGGTGGTTGGGAGGCGGGGATAGTGCTGGACAGACTTGTACGGTCTGTGCCAGAGCCGGTGGTTGGGAGGCAGGGCTGGTGGTGGGGAGGTGAGGATAGTGCTGGGCAGACTTATACGGTCTGTGCCTGTGCCAGAGCCGGTGATTGGGAGGTGGGGCTGGTGGTTGGGAAGCGGGGATAGTGCGGGGCAGACTTATATGGTCTGTGCCCTGAAGAGCACAGGTACAAATCAAAGTAGGGTATAAACAAAAAGCAGCAAATATGAGTTATCTTGTTGGGCAGACTGGATGGACCGTGCAGGTCTTTTTCTACCGTCATCTACTATGTTACTGTAATACAGGCAGTATCCTAACTAAGTGGGCCTTTTACAAAGCTGCGCTAGCGTTCTTAGCACGCGCTAAAAATAAGCATGCGCTAAGATAGAGATGCCCACATGTTCCTATGAATCACCTTGACTTGCACAGTACTTAATGTAGTGCAGGGATCAATGTATACAACATTTTTTTTGAAAACAGTCCCAAGCACATTTACAATTTAATGATCTGGAACATTAGACAACAAAGTATATATTGTGGAGGATCTTCAGGCCTAAAGCATCTCAACTACTAGATCGTATGATTTTTATGTAATTAGATGCAAATCCTCATTGATCCTGTTAAAAGTTCTTCCATCATTTAGATAAATATATTTTCTTCAACATTTTTCAATTTTTTTACTTTTGTTTTGATCTTATTTTACTCTTGTTTTAAACATCTATTTCTTCACATCATTCCAATCTTTTACTTCATTCTATCTTATATTCATTTGTTACAATTTCCAATATGTCTCTTTTATTACTTAACTGGAATCTGGTCATAGAACGTGTAGTTCCCCCATTGTGAAGAAATAGATCAATGAGGATTTGCATCTAATTACATAAAAATCATACGATCTAGTAGTTGAGATGCTTTAGGCCTGAAGATCCTCCACAATATACTTTGTTGTCTAATGTTCCAGATCATTAAATTGTAAATGTGCTTGGGACTGTTTTACAAAAAATTTTTGCATATATTCCTATGGGCATCTTCTCTAGTGTTTAGCATGCACTAATTATTCGTGCGCGCTAAAAACGCTACTACACCTTTGTCAAAGACCCCTTAAGGACCGCTCCTCCATCCCTTACCATTCTGTGCCTGTGGGAAACATCCTAATTGTGCAACAGCTTGCAATGTTAGAGAGGAGAGGCCAGGATTGTCAGATCATAGCATAAAGATACGTTTTCTACTTTTTCCAATAACCAGAGTGATAGCCAACAGCGCTTTAAGGGCCGGACTCTGCAAACGGCGCTCAAAATTAGGGATCGGAAAAAAAAATCAGTGCTACGTGCTATTCTGTAAAGCAGGGGCATAGCTGTGTGGGGCCACGGGGGCATGGACCCCCACAGATTATGCCCTGGGCCCCTCTACATTTGACCCTCCCCCACCGCCGCATCAGGTACCTTGTTTGCTGGCGGGGGTCCCTAAACCCCGCCAGTTGAAGAGTCTTCTTCAGCGCCGGTCGACTCCGGCGCCTTCGTTGTGTGATCATCTGTTTCTGACACCTTACGTCCCGCACGGGGCTACATGCACGGTGCAGGACGTAAGGCGTCAGAAACAGATGATCACACAACGAAAGCGCCATAGTTGACCGGCGCTGAAGAAGACTCTTTGGCTGGCAGGGATAGGGGACCCCCGCCAGCAAACAAGGTAACTGATGCGGCGGCGGGGCAGGCGGGGGGGGGGGGGGGGAATTTTGCGGTTGCAGTGGCGGTCCAAAGTGGCGGGGGGGGGGGGGGGGGGGGTCGGTGGCTAAACAGTGCCCCCCCTCCCGGGCTCTGGCCCCCCTCCCGCCGATGTCTGGCTAAGCCCCTGCTGTAAAGGGTGTGCATCCTTTTAAAAAATACCGCTTAAGCGCTGATCTTGCGCCTAACTATGCGCACCGGACTTACATCTGTTGAAACCTGGTGTAAACGCTGCCACCCAAGTTAGGCGCACTGACCCAGTATTCTATAACTACGAGCATAATTTTTTGGAACGCCCAACATGCCCATGCTCCACCCATGGACACAACCCCTTCTGAGGCATATGCTATGGGTGTTACGTGCACTGCCTTATAGAGGGGTCCTTTTATAAAGCAGTGGTAGGGCTACCGCGTGTTCAGCGCACGCCAAAATAACACTACCATCCGGTTAGCGCACCCACCCAGTGGTAATTTCGAAGTTGGCATGTGCCGTTTCCCGCAGTAGAAAATATTTTTTCTATTTTCTACCACGGCCACGGGGTGTATTCCCGGCGGTAATCAGCAGCGCGGCCACACTGCCATATGCTGCATGAGTACCGCGCATGTACAGCGTGAGCCCTTACTGTTAGGTCAGTAAGTGGCAGTAAGGGCTAAGGCAGTACTTTTAATTCTAATGTACGGCCATTTACTGCCCCCACTGAAAAAAAGCACTTTTCTCAGTGTGTGCCAAAAAAAAAAAAAAAAACACGAGCCGACACTTCCGCAGGCCACTTTTCTACTGCGGCTTAGTAAAAGACCTCAGAACGTGCAGCCAGATGTATGCGTAAATATTAATGAGTGCCAACTGACATCAATAATTGGTTGTTAGTACCCAATTATTCATGTCATTGAGCTTATGAAGTAATTTCCGTGCACATCACAGGAGTGTGCGCAAATCTGGGTGCCATATATAGAATCTGAGGATACATCTATTAGTTTTGTGAGGAAATTGCATTAATTTACGATTCTGTTTTCTGCTTATGAACATCCACCAAGATGGAGGAGCTGAAACCACTACGGATGTAACAAGTCAGACGAAGGAGTAGCAGAGTCAACAAGACTAGATTTAACGACCGCCCTGTTTATACGGCAGAATGCTATTCTAGCTAATCTTTTGAATGTATAGTCTTTATAAAGAATGCATCTTCTGTGAGCGTCTTTTAGAAGTTATTTATAACTTCTGGGTTTGACATCTACGACTACTGAGGCAGGCACCTCAACGAAACACGGTGTCGCGTTTGCGTCATTTTTAAGGAATACATTGTATACGACTACTCTCGTCTCCCTGGTACCTTTGGATGTGTCTTGTTGACTCCGTAACTCCTTCGTCTGACCTGCTCATGAACATGCCAATATTAAGGACGTGCATAGGCATGAGTAGGTTTTGCTTTTCTCTTGAACATTTCCTGCTTTAGGATGTTTTTAGGTTTATTTCACCTTTGTTTTAATAGGGTATTATTAGTACGTTCATGTCCGCTTCAGTTGTAAAATGAATGTTCATGTTGGACTTAGCTGGCACTTGGACGTCCATTTCTCATGTATTTTAGAACAGGCTTTATGCCAGTAGATCCTGTTCTAAAATACATGAGAAATGAACGTCCTCCGTATGTGATATACTGACTTAGAATATCCAACTCAGAAAACATGGACGTCTCTCTAGAATGCTGCTCTACGTGCCTTTACTCACAAATCCTCACGCATAAATTGACACCTGCTCTGAAGATATAAATGTGTGCATGTGTATAGGTTGCCCAAAGTTGGTTTGCATGCAGATCCAAGATCTGCACACAAAGTAATTGCCTTAATTGGTGCCAATTATTGGCCTTAACAAGCACTTAATTGTCAGTAATTAGGAGTTTCGTACAGATCTGCCTTATGCCCTAGTCAATAACACGTGTGCCTGATTTTCATAGCATAACTCCAAAAGGGGGCGTGGCCAGGGGAGGGGCATGGGCAGGTCAGATGTGTTCCCAGAATTTCAGTGTGGTTATTCAATACCTTCATTTATGCACCTAACTTCTACTAGTTGGGAGTATTTACACCAGCCTTTGGCAGGCGTAAGTGTTCGTGCCCAAAGTTAGGCGCAAACCCCCAGATTCTGTATAGTGCCACTTTAAGTTGTCACGCGCAAATCAGGTCCTATTCCATATCTGGGCGTGCAACTTAATTAGTTAACAAGCAATTACTGACACTAATTGGCATTACGGTATTTGTAAGCCACATTGAGCCTGCAAAGAGGTGGGAAAATGTGGGATATAAATGCAGAAAATAAATAAATAAATAAACTTCTGTACTTTTAAACTTATGGTTATACATGAGGACACACTTATGACCTCCTAATACTGTGTTAGAAGCCAACTTGTTAAATCAGTCTATTTGATTTACACATTGAGGCATATTTTCAAAGCACTTAGCCTTCCAAAGTTCCATAGAAACCTATGGAACTTTGGAAGGCTAAGTGCTTTGAAAATGAGCCCCATTATATACTTGAAAATCTTCAATAAAATATTGACAAAAAAAAAAAAGAATTTAGGCATAGAATTGTCGAAGCGTATTTTGTAACCCGATATGTGTAAATTCTAAGTCGCATAGTTGAAAAGGGCATGAATGAAATGGGTGGGTTGTGGGTGTTTCATAAATCTATGAGTGTTATTATGGAATACAACCGATCCGCGACTAATTTAGGCAGAGGTATTTACATCAAGTTTTACTTGGCGCAACTGCCCGTGACTAAATTTAGTTGTGCAGACGGGCGCGTAGCGTATTCTTTAATCTGCATCTAAATGTGGGCATACTTTATAAAATATACCTAGGTATATTTTTTTCAGCATGGATTTTTCAGGCGCCATATAGAGAGTGTAGTCCAAAATACGCACTAAGCTAGTATTCAAGACTGGCAACAAAACAGCAAATTGACGAGATAAAAGGCTCCAGCGATATGAATAGGTCCAAATTTTTTAACCATGTGTCAGGAATGAAAGGGAAAGGGGACAAGATTTGATATATCACCTTCTGTGGTTAGAATCAAAGTGATTTACATATTATATACAGATACTTATTTTGTACCTGGGGCAATGGAGGGTTAAGTGACATGCCCAGAGTCACAAGGAGCTGCAGTAGGAATTGACCCTGGTTCTCAGGCCCACTGCACTAACCATTAGGTTACTCCTCCAGAATGACAACGGGCCCCATCAGCTGAAGATTTCCTCTTCTGGTGGACAGAACTCCTACCAAGCTGGGTGACTGGTGTTGGCATCAGCTCAAGGACGCTGCCACTGACTGCCAAGCTTGGTAGGAGGTCTGGTCTCCAGAGGAGGAGGAGTTCATCTGGTGTGTCTTGGGGATCCTCAGTAGCTAATATTTTGAGTTGGAGGGCACCAGGTGAAAGGAAGGGGATGGAGAATGGAGGGAGGGCAGGGGCACAGAGAAATTTTGTGCCCATCTACTTTGGGCTCCAGTCCACCCAAAATTGGTGGCCTGGCTACACTACTGCAAAAATACTACACAGCTTGCACAAAAAGCAATAAAAAATGTGATCTAAGTTATCTGAATAAGTAGAAACACTACAGGAAAGGGTAAAAAAGAGATATGACAGAGAATTCAGTTTAAAATTTATGTTTTCATGTTTAAGATTTTGAGCCTACCAATAGGTGGGAAAATGTGGGATACAAATGTAATAAATAAATAAATATGGAAACAGCTCCTGATTATTTGATGTCTTTAATTAATTCACCTTCTATTCGAAATTCTCAATGTTTACGCTTTCAGATACGATTAAAGTTTCCATCTGTTGAATATGTTAAATAGAAAAAGGAAGAACTAAAATTTGTTGATATCACGCTCCTATTTGGAACTCTTTACTGACTTCCATCAGATGTGAGACTGATTATTTATGTTTTAGAAAGAAATTGATGACATTATTATTTCTGTAGTCTTTTAGGTTATGAGTAATTATGCTATAACTATTGTGAATTGAAATTTGTATCTGGGAGTTTATCCCCTATTCCTCTAGTTGTTTATCTGTGCTGAACCAGACAGGTGTTCATGGAACATAAACCATATAATGTAATATCTCAAAGGTATATATAATGCACCAGAAGCAAACTTTTTTTTTCCAGCAGTAATGAAGCTCTAAACTTAAAGAACAAATCACCTCCGCTAAATTATCTTAAGCCATTCCTAAGCCTTTAACAAAATAGATTTTCCTAAACCTTTTTCACTGCTGCAACCACAGCAAAAATCACAATGCGCCATCATCAACGCAGAGAGAAAAAAAAACAGCAATCAGGAGAATGACAGAAGTGTCATTAGCACATGGGCCAACTTCCTCCGAGAAACCGGAGAGCTAGAAAGTTCTATGGCGATGCTGACAAAAACGGAACTTTCACTTTGGTAGAGGATTCGGCGCAGAGGAATCAGCACAAACCCAGCCACCCCTCCCCCACCCGGGATATCCAGCCTTCCCCTGCTCCCAACAAAGAGACGCCTTTACCGCTCCGCCCTCCACCGGCGCATGCAGCGAACAGCTCAGGCTAGGCCCCTCGCAGACCCCCGGTAAAAGCATCCCTCCAGCCCATTCCAACGGGGCCAGAACAACCACCGATCTCCCCCCTTCCATCATGGGATAGCAAGTTTGCACTAACTTCTTACCCCCAGCGCATCCTGCCAGGAAATCCAGCGCCATGCCTTCTCCACTCGCGTCCAGCCGCAAGCCGATCGCCCGTCTTCCCGGAGTGAGGAGCTTCCTGCAAAAGCAGCACCGCTGTGGCTCTTTGCCAGGGGTCACGCGGTTCTTCTGGCAGCCGGATATACCGGCTCCCGGTGTAAATCTACCTCTGAGCTCCACCGAGCCCTAAAAAGAAACCAACAAATTAGGCAATGAGATCCTCCAGATGCTGGGAGAACACCGATCGAGCCAGCCCCGGCCAGTAAAATGTCTGATAAGGAAGGACCCAGGGTGAGGGGCGACAACAACTTGCTCCTTTCTATTTCTGAAGCCGCGCTGAGGAGGTACAAATATCCCTTCTAGGGGACGGCGCGGCGTCCAATTAGCGGCCGAGCTGGAGACAACACCCCCGTGACTTGCCCTCGGCCCACCTCCATTTCCTATTGCCTTGCTTCCCCGGCGTCATCATTCGCTCTGGAATGGGAGAGTTATTATAGTAAATAGCCCCGCCCCCTGCTCCGACTGGGTATGAAGAGAGATAAGGGGGAGGGGAACCAAGATCTCGAAATGCTAGAGACCGGTGGCGCATGTGCAGCCCCAAGATCTCCGCGTATACTTTCGTCCAGTGTACGTTTATTATTTCCCCGCAGCAGTGAGCTGATCCCAATACGGTGGCCTGTTTGCAAAGTAGTTACTTCGGCTTCCTTAATTGTGTTTAAATAATGTCCAGGATGTCCCAAAGGGCAAGATGCTTTCTAGCTGAAATGAAGGAGCTGTGATGCGTGCTGGAATAATGAATGATAGGGCCAAGAGCCAGGAAATAACTATTCTGGAGTTGCAGGTGTTAAAAGCCACTCTTTTTGGATCTGGCGGCCTTCTTGACTTTGTTGTTTTTGCCTCCGTTGGAAAGAAAAACACAAAACAATTAGGCGAGGAAAAACTTTGTAGTACACAGTATATATTAGGCATACTTGGCCTGTGCTTGGGTATAGTGCGTTCACAGCATGGAAAAAGGGGGACGGTGTAAAAGCCAGATCTGCGGGATCTTCCGGATCTTTGCCTGGAAAAAAAGCTTTCTCTATTACCTTCATTTCTGAAATGTGTGGGAAAACTAAGAGTCCAATCGGCACCAAACTGTGAATTCTGACACATCTTAGTGAACAAACTACCCCTACAGTCATCATACCTGGAATAAAATTAATGTAAAGCAACAAAGCGCTGAGGAAGACTCAAATACAAATGAAAAAGAAATATTGCTTTGCTCTGGGGTCCCCTTAGTTTTGGCAGCAGATGAATCATTCCCTTCACAAGCAACCTATGGATCGACTTTCCACGGGATGGTGGGGTGGAAGCAAAAAAACTGTCATAGACTACTCAGGAGCGGAGCCACGGGAGGGCTTGGGCTTCCCACCTTGGACTCGGACCCCTCCAGAACTTCAGCACCCGTTTACAAGTGCTAGCAGGGATGCCGAAGCCCCGCCTGCCAAATAAATACAGTGCAAGGAGGTTAGATTGAGAACAGGAGACGGTACAAGGTTATCTAACCTATTATGTGGGTTGAAGTCATTAGGCGGAGTCACTGGTTTACTCAAAACAATAGCAAACGCTATTGTAAAAGATTACTAGAAATAACAGACTGCCTGTGTGTGGTCCATCTGTAAAAAAGTCAAACGCCTGTGCCAGTTGGATAGGCAGTGCCTTAAAAGGTGGAGGACAAAGGTTGTTTGTTTTTTTTTTTAAACTTATTGACAGCTTTTACATTTATTTGAAAGTTTCCCATATGCAGATATAAATATGATATAAAAACTAAATATCACTAAAGCAGCTTCAAAAATGATTGAAGCTGGTGGAAACACAACTAATAAAGGCTGTATTTTGTGCTCATTTTTTCTACACTGTTCTATACAATGCAGTAATACATGGCCAAATATCAGCCAGGATATTCTGTTTACTGAATGGGTTCATCTTAACTGTTGTAATGTGCCCTGGGAAGCTTGGTGTTATAAAGATTGGAAGTAAAATTAAACTCTTCTTTCATTGGGGCACATGGAATCAATCACATCTTCACCTAATCTCTTTTGTATTAATGGATTATTCTGTTTTGAACATATTTCAGGGACAAGTGGTTTTCATAAGTCAAAATAAAAAAAAATAAATATTTTCCTTCATGCAGATCTCTCATTTGTTTAAACATAACTAAATGGGCTATATGCCCCTACTGTAGTCCATTGGTTTTCTTATATTTTCTCCTTGTGATGACTTATACTGTGCCAAAACTGGAGATACACTGAGACAGAATAATAGAATTCAGTAACATCCAAAACTTACTAATTAACATTATAATTATGTTCGCATTTGGGTAATAACTAAGAAAATGCTATATAACAATGACTTGAAGAAGAAATAAATATATATCACAGAACTGGAAAATGCTGGCACATTTAGACTGGACTTCTAAGTCAAGGTAGCTCTGTCCTCATTATTGAATATCTCACTTTTAAATAAAATTCACAGCAAGAAAATTCCCCTCTGATTCTCTATTGGTAGAAGCGTCGGTTTCAGACCCTCAGTGAGCTTATCGTAAAGTTTTTAGCTCACTGACTCGAACCGGCGGCTGTTATTTCTCATATAAAGCCTACCTCGAGAATCCTCATTAACCGACCGCTTCTATTAGTCCAAATTATGACTTATTTTCTTTTTTTCTATTTCTTTTTTATCAGTGTCACTTTATATTCAACTTAAAAGGTACACTTATCTTCTGCTGCTTTCCATATAGGACTTCCGGTAGCCCTACAGCGAGCTCCCGTTCGCCACTAGCTTCTTAAGGAGCAGTACCGTTTCAAATCTAAAATAAAGAAAACAGCTTGTAACTATTTCAGGACGATAAGACGCTGCAAGACTGAACGTATAGGAAGCTCGTAAGTGAGTCGTTTATGCTAAAAGTAAATGATTCCCTCTATTCTCTCTGAAATAGTTACAAGCTGTTTTCTTTATTTTAGATTTGAAACGGTACTGCTCCTTAAGAAGCTAGAGGCGAAACGGGAGCTCGCTGTAGGGCGTACCGGAAGTCCTATATGGAAAGCAGCAGAAGATAAGTGTACCTTTAAGTTGAATATAAAGTGACACTGATAAAAAAGAAATAGAAAAAAAGAAAATAAGTCATAATTTGGACTAATAGAAGCGGTCGGTTAATGAGGATTCTCGAGGTAGGCTTTATATGAGAAATAACAGCCGCCGGTTCGAGTCAGTGAGCTAAAAACTTTACGATAAGCTCACTGAGGGTCTGAAACCGACGCTTCTACCAATAGAGAATCAGAGGGGAATTTTCTTGCTGTGAATAGTAGTTTTGATAAAAGAAGATAAGCAAGTCCCATTATTTTGATTACTTTAAATAAAAGTAATAAACAATATTAAGTGCACTTTATAATATACTACTGCATTCTACAAAACAACAGGATCCAGGTCCCACAAGCCATCTTTCCCTTTTGATCTAGGCACAAGGGGGAAAAAATGATTTTAAATGCTCCCAGGTTTCAACCTAATTCATGATAATGCGGGGTATAAAATGCCATAAATAAATAAATAAATACATAGATAGATAGATAGATAGATAAAACTCTGAATGGAGAGCACCTGATTCTCACAACATGATGTCTGTTTTAGTGGCCCATTACCAAGAGAAAACAAAATCTCTGCATGAATAGAACACATGCTAGGGTGGTCCCTATAACCAGCCCCTCCAATGACACACTGATTTTGATTTATAACAATTACTACTCTACCTATGAAAGTTATTCCGCTATTATACTTCCTCTGTGTAGATCGGTATGCTGCACAAGCTGGCATGTTTGAAAGTACAAGTGAGATTACATAAAAAGCTACCAACAACAAAAAAAAGACAAGGTGGATGCAGCAGCTCATAGGTTTGAACTTTGTAAGTCTAAGGAGCCCTTTTACTAAAGGGTTGCTGCTTGGCAATCCAGAACTACCACCGGCCCAACACAGCAGGGGTGTAGCCAGACTTCGGCGGGAGGGGGGTTCAGAGCCGAGGTGAGGGGGCACATTTTAGCCCCCCCTCGCCATTGCCGATGCCACCACCAACAACAACTTTGACTCCCCCTGCCGATGACTCTCTTGACTCCCCCTGCCACTGCCAACCCTCCCCCGCCGTCGCCTACCTTTGCTGGCGGGGACCTCAGAAACAGAATGAAGGAAGAAGAGGACCTTCGGCTGGCGGGGGTTGGGGTCCCCCGCCAGCAAAGGTAGGCGGCGGCGGGAGGGGGGGTCAAGAGGGTTGTCAGCAGGGGGTCCAGGGCCAAATCTACAGGGGCCCAGGCCCCCGTTGCCCCATGTAGCTATGCCCCTGCAACATGGGTGCCGGTAGTAGTTCCACCAGCAGGGTGTTACCCAGTGGTAATAGGGCAGTGCTGCACAGTGCCCGGTACCACCGAGTTAGCGCAGGAGCCCTTATTGCCACCTCAACAGGTGGCGGTAAGTGCTCCCTCCAAAATGGCCACGCAGCAAGTACGAACTTACCACACAGCCGTTTCTTCTTTGCGACTTTTTACCCGCTGTGGTAAAAGGGGCCCTGGCACATGGCAAAAAAATGGCTGTCACCACTAGCAGAGAATAAGAATTGCCATACTGGGACAGCTTAGTTAAAGGGCCCCTAAGTGCTTTGAAAATGAGCCCCCCGGGCTATCCAAGGCACGTTACAACTACAATTAAGATGAATCCATCAGGAAACTGAGTATCCTGACTGAAATTTGGCCATCTGTATTGTATAGAACAATGCAGAATAATGAGCCAAAATACAGAGTTTTACAACTGCTGTTTCTACCAGCTACAATAATTTTTTTTTAGTCTTCATATTTTTATTGATTTGAAATAAAGAGAGAGCATTAATAACAACAATTGTAGTACAATATGATATTTAAATTGAGTTAAAATAAAATAATTTAAAAAAAGACACCTTAAAGTATGTAAGCAGTATAAAGGTCATGCATGTGACACAGATGGTAATAATATACATGAAGAAAAAGAAAAAGTACAATATACACCTCTCACTTCAAAATAGGATGTCAGTGGAGCCCATTTTTCTTTATAGAAAGCATATCGATATGTTTTTTAGCAAAATCTGTTTCATATTTATAGGTTTCAAACAATAAATTCCTCTATTCTTGATAAGTAGCTTGTTGTAAAGCTTTCCAGTGTGTAAAGACTACTTTCAAAGCTGGATTCAACATGGTATTAACAATCGAATGTAATATGCTTAAGAGTACCTTGTTGGGATTGACAAGACCAACATAAGTGGAAATAGAAGAGTTAATCATATGTGACTTGAGAGGTGTCCATAAGAGCTCTATGAGTGAAGAAATATAGAGATTGTGTTATTGAGGAGGATCTGGAGCATTTAAATAAGAACTCCATACCCGCTCCCAAGATTGTCAGTGATAGATGTGCTGAATATCCTCTTCCCAGCATTACGTAAGTCCACACATTTAGTAGGACATATATGGGATGCAACATGTCCAGAGAATTGAAATTGCTTGGAAATATGAATGATCTCAGGAGTATGGGACAACTTTTGTATTTGTAATTTACCTCTTCCTCAACATTGTATTAAGCTGTAACCATTGATAAAAGTGAGTATCTAACAAAGAGAATTCAGCTTTCATAACTAGAATGATTTCCAAGTGCGATTACAGTGCACTCCATTTAAGTGTACGTCGGATAAGCGCATGCTCTGTTTAACTGCATGCCATACTTTGGTCCCGTTTTTGGCGCCATCCAATTTCTATGGGGACAAACTTCGGTTTAGCGCACCACTGATAAGTGCAGATTCGCTTATATGCATGATTTAAGGACCGCTCCTCTGCAGAAAGACTCCGCATAAGCGCACACACACGAAATATGGAAGCCGATTGGCGAGTGATAACCAACTAGATTTCAAATTTACTGCCCCTTTAACTGCCACAGGCAGAATAAGCGAAATAATGTTGTTAGAGTAGCGTACATCCGGGTCGTCGTCACGGCGGAACTGTAAGAACTTTAACACTGGCTGACGAATAGAAGTTCTTAAAAAATTAGAAAACAAACAAAGTCAAGCATCTAGTGCTAAAGAATAGGGGTGTCAATCCCAGTCAAACTTTACGTGTTTTGAAGCAGAAAGACCAGCTTCCGGAAGACTGGCAAAAACAATACAAATCCACAACGGAAACAGAAACGGGCGGGAAAAGCTGAGGAGGTAGAAGATGCTTCTTTCGGTGGTTTTCTCAAGTCAAGAGCAGACAGTTTCCTGTCAGTGGTCCACTGCTTATGGAGAAAGCTAATCAGCTAGATGAAAGTCTTGGACTAACTGAAATCAAAGCACTGTTGGATGGTTGGAAAGATGGAAGGAGAGGAACACATAAAATTCAAGAAACAGCAGGTGAAAACAAGACACTGATACTTTGGTGCGGAAAATTGGGTTGTTTCAGTTCTTCCTACCATCGTTGAACGAGTTTGCACCTCGTGACATTTTCAATACTGACGAAATGGTCTCTACTGGCGAGCGATTCCTGATGGAAACACTTGCATTCAAACAAGCTGAAACTACAGGAGGTAGAACGTCGAAGGACCAACTGACGATCCTCCTTTGCTGCAATATGGATGGGAGTGAGAAGTTGGAACCCCTCGTCATTGGAAAGAGCAAACAGCCCCATTGCTTCAAGAATGTTAAATGACTTCCTGTGTCATACGAGGCTAATGCAAATTCATGGATGACTGGGGAAAGTTGGAAGCAGTGTCTAAAGAAGTTAGACACTAGAATGCGGGCAAAAAAGCATCAGATTTTGCTGCTTTGTGATAATTGTGCTGCACACAGTGATGATGTCAGACTGTCTAACGTCAAGGTGGTCTTCCTACCACCAAACAGTACCTCTCTGATCCAACCTATGGATCAAGGCATAATAGCCAATTTCAAACAACATTATCGGGCTCTTGTGCTACGTCATCTGATGAGCATTATGGATGACCAGACTGGCAAGGATAAACATGCTGTTGAACTAGCGCGTAATCTATCACTGTTGGATTCCCTACATATGCAGAAAGAAGCCTGGAATCATGTTACACAGGCAACCATTGTGAACTGCTACAAGCGGGCAAGCTTTGTTAAGGATGTGGAGAGGGACGAAACAGATGTAGCTGTTGCAAACGCGTCAGATGAACAGGCTATTGGCATCCCAGCCTGTGTTACTGAAGAGGAGTTTCATCACTACGTAGCTGTTGATTACGATCTACAAACAGCTGACGACAGCACTGATATCCAGATATGCGCCTACACACAGGCAATGGCTGATGATGAAACAGATGATGAAATGAGCAGCGAGGCACATGCTGACGAAATTCAACAACCTCCTGTCACTTTTGCAAGAGCGCTGGAGAGTCTCAACACCGTGCGGGCCTATCTGGAGGCCACTGGATGTTAGTGCTATGACAGTTTTTACCGTCTGGCAGACGTAGTCTATGGAACTCACAGACACAAGAGTGTACAGAGGACTATGACTGATTACTTCAAGTAAGCCTAACGTCAGTTAATGGAGACTGTATACTGTATGTATAATAAACAGTACTGTACATATGTTTATCAGATGTCAAGCTTCTTTGTGTCACAACAGTTAAGTGCACACTCCGGTTAACTGCATGCATTTCTTTGGTCCCAGACCCTTGCACTTAAGCGGATTGCACTGTATTTACATCAATGATATAATTGAGATCTCATATACCTATGCGTTGCCATTGTGACCAAGAGATTTGCTTTTTATTAACTACAAATTTGGGATTATTCCATATAGGTATACATGTGGTGCTGTCCCAGGATACAATCATCTGCTTATCAAAAGAGGATATTAATTTATGAGTAGTGTTAATGATGGGATTCAAGGCAATGCTTTTGGGAAGGTGCATGCCAATTAAATGAGAGTGGACCAGCGGATCTATAATAAATTGTTCAAAAATTAACCACCTAGGTAAAGAGGTAGTAGTGGAAGGAGAGATCCACTCAAAGCTCTGACGAATATTGAAGGCTTTATGATATGTTAAGAGATCAGGAAACCGTACCCCACCCTGAAATTTAGGAAGCTTTAGCTTACCTAAGGAGATTCTGGGTGTCCTAAGATCCCATAAAAAATGAGAGAGCAGTTTTTCTAGCTTTTTATAAAAAGAACTAGGAAAGATGAAAAGGAATCATGCTTAAAATATATGTAATTTTAGGTACTATCATCATCTTAATAGTGTCAAGCCTACCCCACCATGATAAATTGAGCAGAGACCAAGATGAGAGGGAACTTCCAACTTTACCTATAATCTTATCAGAGTTGAGTTTAATAGTGGTAGGGAGGACTCTATCAAAAAGAACGCCTAGATATTTGATAGATGAGACTACCCACTTAAGGGGGTAACCAGAAATGATAAAAGGAGTACAGGCATCATTTAAAGGCATTAGCTCAGTTTTATCCCAGTTGATTCTATATCCTGACAGCCTTGAAAATTGGGAGATTAGCTGAATAAGTGCCTCCATAGATGCCTGCAGTTTAGTGAGGTATAACATTATATCATCAGCATATGCTGAAAGTTTAACCTCATCCTGACCCATATGGACTCCAGTAATATCATTTGAGCTTCGAATAGCAGCCAAACGAGGTTCTAAAGCCAGATTAAACAGTATAGGAGATATAGGGCAACCTTGCCTGGTTCCTCTATGCAATAAGAATGGAGCAGAGAGCTCACCATTAGCTGCAATTCGAGCAGATGGTAGTGAATACAGTAAATGCAGCATATGTATGAAATAGTCAGGAAAACCAAAATGTCTAAGTACATTAAACAAATACTTCCACTCCACCCGGTCAAAGGCTTTCTCAGCATCTAAGGAGACAGATAATATAGGAACACTCTTTAGACCGAGTGAAGTGGAGTGAGATGACAAAATAATCTAGTGTTGTCAGCACCATATCTGAGCTTTACAAAACCAGCTTCATCTCTGTGTATAAGTGATTGAATAATGTTTTCCATTCTACAACATAATAACTTTGTATAGATTTATAATCAGTAATTAGTAATGAGATTGGTCTGTAATTTTGTACAAGAGTACTGTCCTCTATTAGGTTTTGGCAGTACTACAATATTTGCATCAAATATGTATGAGACCTGAGATGAGGAGCCCAATAAAGTTTGGTAATAGGTCAGCAAGTGAGTTGAAATTGAAGTGGAGAATGATTTATAAAATTCCACTGGAAGACCATCCGGACCTGGTGCTTTTGCAGAAGATAGCTTTTGATTGCAGAGATGATCTCATTCTGGGAAATGGGTTGATTAAGCTGACGTAGTTGGTGTTCAGAGAGGCGAGGAAGATTGTAAAGATGTAAGAAAAGGTTAGATATTTCAGTATCATGAGCGATGCATTCTGAAGAGTACAGTGACGTATAAAATGCTTCAACAAGCTTCAAGTATTTGAGGCAAAGAAGTCAAAGAAGCTCCTGATGGTGATTTTATAACAGTTTATACGTTGCTTTATTCTTTAACCTTTGAGATAAGATGCGAGTAGTTTACCAGCTTTGTTAGATTCCATGTAATATGTAGCACTTTGCTTAAAAGGTGATAACAATGGAGATGCTTGATAAAGGTGAATTGTATTGCATTCTGAGAGATCTGAGATTCCGAAGTGTAGACTTAGATGATGATGTGTATGTTTAAGTCATTTTTATTAATAGAAAATCAAAACAGCGTATGAAGATTACACTAGAACAACATTTATCCTCATTTTACATTGTAAGAACCTTCCTTCCTTAACTTCCCTTGCCCTCCCCTTACCCTTCCTCCCCCCTTCCCTTCTCCACCCCATGTTGTAACATTCCAGTCACAAGCAATATTATGAAATTAGGTATTCAGTATCTGACTTCGAGCTTCGGGGGGCAGTGTCTCTAGAAACGGGTGCCATCTGTCCCACAAAATGATCAAATTCTTGACGTGCTTTTTCTTTGCACGCTAGTCTCTTCCATTTTCATTAAGATTATCATCTGCTTCTCCATGTCTGAATCCATGGTCCTTTTGCCTTCAACCAGTCTGTTAAGATGGCTTTCTTTGCCATCATGATTGCTCTTTCACAAAAACCCAAGAAGGCCTTTAGGCTTTGACTTGCTGAGTTTTAGTTTACCGAACAGCAGAAGTGGTGAGTATGTCCATTTCGCCTTCCATAGTCTCTCGATTTGTTGGAGTAAATTATCCAAAACTGAGTAACTCGCGGGCAGTTCCAAAACATATGGCCCAATGTTGCTCCACTTCTGCCACATTTGGGGCACGCCCCATCAGAAGACAAGTCCATGTGGAATGCCCGCCTAGGGGGGATATGGAGTCGAAGTGCAAACCGATATTGGAGTTCCCATATGCAGCCCCTGTTGTTACCTGTCTCAAGTTAGCAACGTGCTCCTTAAACACATTTGTTGGTATCTGCACTGATAGTTCTCTCCCCCAGTCTCTAGCATATTTAGCATAGTCCAGTTCAGATTTCGTATCTTTTATATGCCATATGGTGGAAGAGCAGTGGCACTTTCTGCTGTGAATTCAGGGATAGAGCTGAGGGCAGTCTTCCTGGATTCCGCTGTAAGTGCCTCCCAAGCAGGCTGGATACGTAGTGTTTTATTTGCCAATAGTGAAAATGGTCCTTTGGGCCCCAATAGCTGCATGTCTTGTAGTTTTGCATAAGATTGAAGTTTCCCTTCCTCCGTGAGATAGGTTGTAAGTACTTAACTCCTTGACTTGCCCACCTGCTAAATATTTTATAGAGATACCCTGGTGGGAAGTTGGGTGTACCTCTCACCACAGAGAGGAGTCATTCTGAAGGGACAATGATGGTAGCTTACATATCCATCTCCAGGCTTGTTGCGCTGTGGGCAGGATGTGGGTAATCTCGCAATGTAGGTGAATTTACATTTCATTCCATGAGCTGGCGCTAAAATGAATGGTTGGAATAGCTAGAGTTTCAAGTTTTGTTGCCGAAAAATCTGATGTACCTCTGAACCAGTCGTTAAATGTTTCATAGCGCAAGCAATGGTTAGAGATCTAATATTTAATAGTCCCAGGCCCCCATACTCCTTTGGGGTGTTCACCATGTCCAATGCTAATCTTGGTCTCTTCCCTCGCCACAGAAAGTTTGTTAGAGCTGTGTTCAATTTTTTCTCGTCCGCCCTCTTTAAATATAATGGTAACATTTGGAACACATATAACCAACATGGCATTATCAGCATATTATACAAAGCTATCTGTCCTAAAATCGAAATTGGGAGCCCCTGCCATTGAGTCAACTTTGCTATGGTCCCCACCCATAATTTCTGCATGTTTCTCTCATATAGTTTAGACAGGTCTTGTGGAATCTGAACCCCTAGGTATTTAACTTCCGTCACTGGTTTCAATCCAGAGTCCCCTTCTGCCCACGGACCTTCCCCCTGGGGGTATACCTGCATAATGTAGGATTTCTGCAAATTTATCTTAAGTCCTGAAAGACTGCCAAAGTCGTCCGTGTTCTGTATTAACCTACTCACTGAGGTTTCTGGTCTAGTTGTTACTATCAAGAGATCATCAGCAAAGGCCATCACTTTAATATTTTCTCCCCCCACTTCTACGCCCGCTATGTTCTCCTCTTTCACCAACTCACAAGTTCTCAGCAGAGGCTCAATCGCTAGATAACAAAGCTGAGAGAGGGGGCACCCCTGCCTATTCCTCTTGATATAGAAAATTGTGAAGTACGTTCCCCATTTACCAGAATAGCGGCTGTCGGATTTGTGTACAATGTACGTATCGCCTGGTATGTCCATCCCTGGAATCCAATAAGGCGGAGTACCTCAAACAGGTATTCCCAGGTCTATACTGTCAATGCGTTCTCAGCATCTAAGCTGATCAGCACCGCTTTGATCTTGCTTGCTGACAGTGTCCCATAGCTAATAATATCGCCGGACATTGACTACTGACTGGCGATTACGTACAAACCCCTACCTGCTCTGGACCCACTAGCCGAGGAATACACTTAAGAAGCCTGTTAGAAAGGAGTTTAGCCAGGATTTTGACATCCACATTTATTAGGGAAATTGGCCTATAGGAGTCTGGTTGTATTTCTGGTTTTCCTGGTTTTAAACTTAAGGCTATCATGCTGTCATTGTATGTGCTGGGAAGCTTTGTTGTTCCGAGCCACTTCATCAAAGTAATCTTTCAGAGCTCCTACTACTGAGGGTCCCAATATTTTGTAAAACTCACTTGTATATCCGTCAGGGCCGGGAGCTGAGTGTGTCGGTAACGATTTGATATTCTTGGAGTTCTTTCCCTGAGATAGATGCATTTAGGTCCCTCATTTCCTCTGTAGTTAATTGTTCATGCCCGCCCTACGGAAGTATTCCCGTATGGCGGGCAGGTTTGGGGCTCGGACCCTGTTTATACATTGTACTGAAAAATTTCTGGAAAAACCCTCGCCACTTTCCTCCCTTTTATGTTGAAGCTCTCCCTCTTTATCCCTCACCGCTGGTATTACTCGGGGTCCTCCCTTGTGTTTAACTAGCCGCTGCCAACAATCTCCCTGTCCTGTTACCAAATCTCTGTAATTTGTACTTCCTATAGACTAATTCTTTAGAGGCTCTCTCTTGAAGCAAAGTGTTTAACGTATTTGTGCTACTTGCATTTGTTCCTTATGGTGCTTGCTAGGGGTTTGAATGAATCTACGTTTGCTTTTTGGAATTTTTCCTCCAAGTTAATTATGGCCCTTGTCATTTTGCGATCCCGCCTAACTGTATATGCGATTGCATATCCCCTGATAACTGCTTTTGCCGCCGGCCAAACTATAGCAGGGCGGTTCTTGTATTCCGCATTAATTTCTGTGTACTCTGCCAACGACCTTAGATAAATTGTTGGAAATACTCTATTTTGAGGCTAAGTAAGACGGGAACCGCCATCCTGCTGCGCCTTGAGTGTTACTTATTACCTTCAGGTCTACCCACACCATCGCGTGGTCAGTAACTTCTTCCGGGCCAATTTCCACTGCTTCTATTTGGTGGAATATCTTTCTAATCTATGATGACATAGTCTATTCTTGAAAAAGTACCATGTGCTCTAGACAAGTGCGTGGAAATCCCTCCCTTCTGGATGCAGAGTCCGCCAAGCATCTACAACATGTAACTCTTGCATAAAGTGATGTAACGCTCTTGCTCTCCGCCCCCCCCTTCGCTGCCCTTCTGGGTACTGAGCAGTCTAACACAGGGTCTGCTACTAAATTGAAATCGCCCAAGATCAGCAGTGGCAGCGACCTATAAAGCAGACAGTCCCGTACTAATTGTTCATAAAATGCCTTATCATATTGGTTCGGCCCATACACACGCCACTACCAAGTATTCTTTATATTGCAGCCATAGATGATAATTACATATCTCCCATGAGGGTCACTCGCTATTAATTGTGATTGGTCATCAGGCCTTTACGGATTAATATCGCTACCCCTTTTTACCTCCCTTCAGCCGAAGCTGCATGTACTTTCTTCTACCCAGCCCCGCTTCAATTTTGATGTTCCTCTGGGGATAGACGCGTTTCCTGTAGGCAGGCCACGTCTGCCTTATGGCGTTTTAAAGCCGCAAGGATCTTAGCCCGTTTACTGGGGTTGAGACACCTCCCCACGTTCCATGTTAGGAACCGAATAGTCTTATCACTTGGCTTTGGGTTTGTACAGGGATCTTTCTTTCTGATTATTTACTTCTGTAATGGCCCCCGGTGCCCAGCCCACCGTGACCCTCCATTCCTTCACGTTCCTAGCCCCATCTAATTCCTGGTATTCAGTCATTCTGTCAGTCCCCTTGTAAATGTATGATCCTAGACTGTCTTCCTCGATAACTCCCCGCTCCATTATCACCACCCTCCGGGCCCGAGCTTCCATTTATCTCTCCCCTCCCCCCCTCCCTCCCTCCCTTTTCTTCCCTTCCCCCCTATCCTGCCATGTTCCCCTACTGATAGCCCCTCACTTTCCTTCCCAAACATCGGTTAGGGGAGTGTAGATCTAAGGATGGTGGGTAGCCCCCCCTCCCCTCCATGTAGCTTACTCTACAGGGATCCGTCTACTACAGACTGTTATTTACAACTTAACCACTAGAAACAACCACATTGGAACTTTCATACATACATTGGGATTTCTACTTGTACTGTTTATTATCCGTCATTCTGGATGTATTTCGTTTCCTCTTCTGGGTTTGGCCTCTATGGTTTCTACTTTCACACTACGTGGTATCTTCACCCTGCTCAGGGGCCTTCAAAATATTTTGCAGGCCCTGTTGCGCTTCTTGCGGGGAATTAAAGGTTTTCCACGATCCTTCTATCTGTACCTTTAGGAGCGCTGGGTATAATAGCATGAATCGTTGTTTGTTATCTGACAAGCGTCTACAGATAGGCCCAAATGCTCTCCTTCTCTCTTGTACCGCTTGGGAGTAATCCTGGAACACCTTTATCGGCGATCCTTCGAAGGCCAGCATGCTCCATTTTAAGCGGGCCCCTCGCAAGATTTCCTCTTTATGTATAAAGTTATGTACTTTTATCAGGACTGCCCTCGGTCTGGCTCCCATGTTGTTCCTCCTCCCCAAGCGATGGGCGCGTTCGAGGCACAGCGGCCCTGTGCTATCTGATAGCGCGAACTCCGTCTTGAGCCAGCGCTCTAGTTGCGTGGAGAGGGAGCGATTGGGGACTGACTCCGGTATGCCAATCAGTCGGAGGTTCGACCTCCTCGATCTGTTTCTAGGTCGTCCAGGTGTTGGGTGATAGTGCTTAATTCGTGTTGTAAGTCTTTGATCTCCGTTGCTTTAGCGGTCCCCGTGTCCTCTAGTTCAGACACCCGCACCTCCAATTCTCCAGTCCTCCGTGTCGTTTCATCCAATCACGTTTCCATGCCAGCTAATTGCTCGGATAATTTAGAAAATTGCGGGGCCATGGCGGACTTCACCGCTTCCGTGAGTTGTATTATCTGGGCTTTGGTGAACGTTTTTATGGCATCCGTCTTTGGACTTGCTGCCATCTTGTTCTCTCCCTGCCCACGTTTTTCATTCTCCTTTTTTACCGTCCTGCCTGGCATCACCCTTTGCTCTCGGACTACAAAGGTATCCATAAGCTCTTTTTGAGGCCCATTGTTAAAAGATGTTCCCGCAGGTTACCGTTCCAATAGGCTTTATGGGGGGGCTAGCCCAGGAGAGAGCCGAGACACGTCTGCTCCCTCTCAATCCATCACGTGATCCCCTTAAGATGATGATGTGTATAAAGTCATATCAAGCAGGCGTATTTCTTTCTCAAGTTTAACAAGTTTAGCATTATTAGCTTGCGAAGGTGAGATACATAACTAATTATTTCACCTCTCAACCAAGACTTGAACGCTTCCCATACTGTTATATATGATGACACAGAGTCTTTGTTATTAGCAAAAAATTCAGTAGATTTCTGGGAGATATGCTGCAAAAATGTTGAGTCTGAAAGCAGAGAGGTATTAAGTCTCCAAGTAGAAGATTTCGTTGTATTAGAGGACCAATTAAAATCACAGGAAATTGCTGCGTGATCAGAAACTGATATTTCATGTATCTGTGCAGCAGACAACATAGGAATGAGGTCATTAGTACCCAAAAAATAGTCAATTCTTGAATAAGTTTGATGAGGAGCAGAAAAAAAAAAGAGTAATCTCTGGCTGTAGGATAAAGGAGCCTCCACAAATCAGACCACCCCAATGGACTGCATAAGCTTTGAGTTTGGCAGGCCTGCAATTTTTTTTGTTACATTTGTACCCCGCACTTTCCCCACTCATGGCAGGCTCAACACGGCTTACATATTATATACAGGTACTTATTTGTACCTGGGGCAATGGAGGGTTAAGTGACTTGCCCAGAGTTACAAGGAGCTGCAGTGGGAATTGAACCCAGTTCCCCAGGACCAAAGTCCACCACTCTAACCACTAGGCCACTCCTCCACTGTTGCTACTATATGAGATTCTACATGGAATGTTGCTAGTGGAATAGCAACATTCCATGTAGAAGTCGGCCCTTGCAGATCACCAATGTGGCCGCGCAGGCTTCTGCTTCTGTGAGTCTGACGTCCCCTGCACGTACGTGCAGGACGTCTGACTCGCAGAAACAGAAGCCTGCTTAGCCTTCTACATGGAATGTTGCTAGTGGAATAGCAACATTCCATGTAGAATCTCCAATAGTAGCAACATTCCATGTAGAATCACCAATAGTATCTATTTTATTTTGTTACATTTGTACCCTGCGCTTTCCTACTCATGGCAGGCTCAATGCGCCTTACATGGGGCAATGGAGGGTTAAGTGACTTGCCCAGAGTCACAAGGAGCTGCCTATGCCTGAAGTGGGACTCGAACTCAGTTCCTCAGGACCAAAGTCTACCACCCTAACCACTAGGCCACTCCTCCACTTAAAACATGAGGGAAAAGACCTCAAGACATAGGACCCAAATAGAAGAGTTTTATGCAAAGTGCAAGGGCTGTAGATGTTGTCAGCATGCCATTGAAACTAAATGGATAATGATACCAAATCAAGGAAAAGAGAAAAAATGTTTTGAGATCTACAACAAATTGCAGTTCATCATATATATGCCATAACATGTCCTTGTGGACTTTGGTACATAGGACAAACAGTCAAAAACATTAAACATTGTTTAGCTCAACATTTAAGTAACATTAAATTGCAGAAGTTAGAAACACCATTGGTAGAACATTGGGTCTCAGCCCAGCATTCTTTAGATGATTTGAAGTTTGTTTTTTGTTACATTTGTACCCCGCACTTTCCCACTCATGGCAGGCTCAATGCAGCTTACATGGGGCAATGGAGGGTTTGTGCCCAGAGTCACAAGGAGCTGCCTGTGCCTGCAGTGGGAATCAATCCCAGTTGCCCAGGACCAAAGTCCACCACCCTAACCACTAGGCCACTCCTAGAACAATCAAAATAAGGATCAATGGGGAAGTTAAAGTCTCCTCCAATTATAGTGTGATGATTGAGAGCAGTTGACCTGGATATGTTGATTTTGTGAAAGAAATGAGGGTCATCTATATTCGGAGCATAAACATTAATTAATGTCAGAGGCTTGCCTTCTAAGGAACCTTGTAGCCGAGACCATCTACCTTCATTATCATGGATATGGGAGATTAGTTGAAAAGGCAAAGACTTTCGAATGACAGTAATAACACCGTTTTTGCGACCATTTGCTGGGCTTATAAAACATTGATCACACCAATTGTTTTGAAGTTTGAGACCTTCCTGTGCATCCAAATGAGTTTCTTGAAGAAAGCATATATCCGAATTTTTCTTTTTCAGATAAAGTAGGAGTTTTTTCCCGTTTATTGGGATTAGAGATCCCTTTAATGTTAAGGGATAATATACGTAGCTTCGTCATTGACAATATTAAAGATTTGCATCCAGCTGATCAAAATAACACGTACATGCATGAAGAGAGATTTTAGATATTTATTAGGTGTAAAAGCCTCAAAAGATAAAGGCAATGAATGGGTCAAGAAGAAAATAACAATCTTAACAAGAATAAAACATAAGCTCCATATGAAAAAGAGACAAAAATCGCTTATGGGGCACACGCGCCCAGTACAGACAAAAAAAAAGAGTTTAAGCCAGCATACGAAAATATGATACTGTATATAGCAAGAAATACGTATATATCCATTGGAACATCAGCACATTAAAGTGATCCAAATATCACATATCAGTCAGAGAATCTTTATCAAGAAATTTTGAAGGTCAGCAGGATCAGTATAATATTTAGAATTATTCTGAAAAGTTATCTTCATGGTTGCAGGATATGAAGCCATATTGAGCACCTGTGGCTTTTAGCTTAGGGCGCATTTCTAAAAATAACTTCTTTTTTTTTGCAGTGGATTAAAAAAACTCTGGTACCAAAAGAATTCTAACTCCGGCATACATTAGAAATTTGAACGAGTAGCATTAAGTATCAGCATAAGCTGGTCATGTCAGAGGAATTTAACAATTATAGGACGCGGGTAATTTTTCCCTGGAGTAGGCCGTAGCACAATACGGTGAGCACGTTCTATATCTATGAGAGTGCCAGCAGGCAGGTCAGCGATCTTTATGAAAAACGATTTTAAGACCGAAACATATCCGTTCCCTCAATTTGCTCAGGTACTCCCAGTATGCGCATATTATTTTTTCTTATCTATTAGATAGGTCCTCAATGTCACGTTGCATGGATTAAAATTTAGTCAGCTTCCGTTCCATTTCCAAGTGACGTGCATCATGAGCTGACATACGGTCTTCGAGAAACTCAATTCTGGCATTGAATTGAGTAAGTTGTGTAGAGATTGCAACTAATTCTGATTTTATTTCAGAAGTAGTGCTGAGATTCTGCTGCATTAAGATATGTAGAGCCTTTATATCATCCGCAAGAGATTCAGCATTGTCACGTGATAATGTTAACGGTGACTGCAGGGCCTTGTCAGTCATAGAGAGGTCCGTTTTATTACGTTTAGAGGCTGAATGAAAAGAGTGCGAACCTTCGTTCCGGTTGGATTTAGAAGACATCTTATTCATATAAGTTGAGAGCAGAACCCTGCACAGTAAAGTAAGATATTTAGCTGCTATATCGCAGTGTTAGAGAAAAGCCGGCGGGAGATTAAACTCTAACCGTCCATACTGGATGACGTCACGGCATCCCCCTCAGCTACAATAATGTTTTAAGCTATTTCAGTGATATTCAATTTTTATTTCATGATATTTACATCTACATATAGGAAACTTTCAAATAAATTAAAAAGCTGTAAAGTTAAAAAAACAAACAAACAAACAAACAAATCATTTGTCCACCATTTAAGGCACTGCTTATCCTAACTGGAAGAGTTTTTGATGGACCATGCATAGGCAGTCTGTTGTTTCTAATAATATTTTGCTATTGTTTTCAATAGCATTAGCTATTGTTTTGGGTGAGCAAAAATGGTAGCAATCCCCACCTACTGGCATCAGCCCATATAATGGACTAGATAGGCTCATACCATCTCCTGTTCTCAATCTAACCTCCTTGGTGTATCCACTCCCAGGGCCGTGCCAAGGGTCTGTGGCGACCCCCTGCAAGGGATCGGGTGGCGCCCCCCCCCCCCCGCAGGGGATCGGGTGCCGTGCCCCCCCCCCGCAGACAAGCGGTTGGAGCACGCGCGCCCCCTCCCCCCCCCGTGAAGATGATCGCTGTCCTCTCTCCCCTGCCCTCCCGCTCCCATGTCCCAACTGCCTGCCCTCTTCTCCCCCCAACAAAATCTCTTTTAAATTTACCTCCGTCTGGCTGGCAGGGCAGCGAAGGCGCAGCGTCAGTGAAGGAGGCGGCGCTCCCGACGTCTCTACTAGTCTTCCCTTCGCTCAATGTCCCGCCTTCTTCTGACATCATTTCCTTGACATCAGAAGAAGGCGGACATTGAGCGAAGGGAAGACTAGTAGAGACATCGGGAGCGCCGCCTCCTTCACTGACGCTGCGCCTTCGCTGCCCTGCCAGCCGGACGGAGGTAAATTTAAAAGAGATTTTGTTGGGGGGAGAAGAGGGCAGGCAGTTGGGACATGGGAGCGGGAGGGTGAGGCAAGCATGGCGCAGCGGGGCACCCCCCTGAGGACGGCGCCCTCCTGCCACGCTTACCTCGCTTACCGCGTTGGCACGGCCCTGTCCACTCCTCTCATTCTTGTGCTTTTTCCTTCCTGCAGACATCAACGGCACGCCTTCAGCTGCCAGTGCAGGGACATATGCATGCTGAGCATGCGTGAGAAGTCCCGGCGGCAGAAGGCACGTCACCGACATCTGCAGGAAGGAAGCAATGCGAGGAGGAGGGGAGCGGCTCAGGCACTATGTTTATTTGGCTGGCGGGGCCTGGGCATCGCCGCCAGCAAAGTTATGGTTAACATATGCACGGAGGGGGGAGAGAGGAATCTGTTGCCCTCTGTGTTGCCCACCCTAGTTCACCCGTGGGTACCTCCAAAATTTGAGAGCTGGCTATACCCCTGATTGCAATGGGTTTTTTTTATATATATTTCATCCATTATTTCCTCAGTATATTCTAAAAGTATTAGGAAGCCCCTGGAGGTTTGATGTGATGGAACCATTCTGATTGAATTAAATTTCTTGAGACCTCAGGATGAGGGTACGCGTCTTGTGACTTTCATTTCAGAATCTGATAAGGTGGCACTTTTGAAAGTTTACTTTAAGAAGATAAATATGCTCTTCTGTGGTTAGAAAATGCAAATGTTTCCGGATGTAACAAAAGCCACTCAGGTACAGAAGAAGGCTTTTCTGCAATTTAAATCTAGATCACTTGCTCTGGGAGCAACATTTTGGAGCATAGTTATCAACATGAACTACCTTTAAGAGGTTTTACTGTTAACCCCATTTATTAGTAGCTAGGTCTACCTGCATAAAATGCTAATAAAGCACGAGTTAGTGGTAAAATAACACACCTTGATAACTGCATCCCATTAAAGTTCCCATGCAAGTGTTTGATGTGGAAGTGTATTTTCAAAGCACTTAGACTTACAAAGTTACATGGAGGGGCATTTTCAATATGACATCTAATTCCAACTTTGGACATTTTGCACAAATGTCCAAAATCTGAGTAGGAAAGGTCATATTCAAAAACGAAAAACGTCTATCTTTTTTTTTTTTAAATACTGTTTCAAACAAGATTGTAAGTGCAAAACACAGAGATTCGTGCCATTGGGATGTAGATGGAGCCAGCATTTTTAGTAGACTGGACCCCCCAGACGTCCCAGGAGAGCACCCTAGAGGGCACTTCCGTGCACTTCATAAAAATGCTTCCAGGTACATATCTTACCTTTGCTCCCTTATCTTATTCCCTGAGCCCTCCAAAACCCACTACCCCCCCCCCCCCCACTGTACACCACTACACAGTGGCGTTCCTAGGGGGGCGGACACCCGGGGCGGCGCCCCGCCCCCCCCCCCCGGGTGCAGCACCCCCCCCGATGCAGCGCGGACCCCCCCGGGTGCACGCCGCTGGGGGGGGGGTGCCGCAGCGCGCGCCTGCTCAGAATTCCCTGACTTCGCGCGTTCGCTGCAGCTCCCTCTGACCTGGAACAGGAAGTAATTTGTTCCAGGGCAGAGCAGAAGGAGCTGCAGCGAACGTGCAAAATCAGCGATCTCAGAGCAGGTGCGCGCTGTGGCACCCCCCAGCGGCGTGCACCCGGGGCGGACCGCCCCCACCGCCCCCCCCCCCTTGGTACGCCACTGCCACTACAATAGCCCTTATGGGTGAAGTGGGCACCTACCTGTGGGTTACAATAAGGTTTTGGTGACTTTGGGAAGGGTAACAGTTTCCACCACAAGTGTGAAAGGCAGAGGGAGATAGGGACCTGAGTCCCCCACTCTACAGTGCACTGCACTGACCACTTGTAGGAGTATTTACCTGAGATCTCACCTTTGCTGGTCTTGGCCTATACAACCATTGCTAACAATATGGATTTTACAGCTTGTGGCCTGTATGCATCAGTAACCATCAGAAACCAGCTTGGTTACAAAAAGGAAATTACTGCTGCGTATGCCTTGTAGCGCTATAGAAATGCTAAATAGTAGTATTCCAAGATGACTTCATTTAAGGACATATTCTTTGTTGCAAACTAGCCTAGTTATCTCCTGGGAAGATTGGAGGAGAGAGACACACATGGCTCTAGGAGTACGGGATCAGACAGGGAGGTTTGCATGCCATCGATAACAGTTCATGGCTACAACAAAGGCTCGTTTCATGACCATGAAGCTGGCTGGACATTATTACACCGTCTGTGATTGGTCCACAGGTATCATCTGACCCATGGATTCCAAATCGTTGGCCTGAAGAGGAGAAGAAGAGGGGAGACGACCAGAAGACTTGCAGGTGGATAGAAGGCTTGGTATGAGCAAGAGACTTATTTTCCTAAACACCAGTGAACTGCATACCTTGTAACAAACTCACAAGGTTAGCTCAGCTATAATATACAGCCTTACCTAAAGACTGTGCCATCTGCATCCAGAATACAGATCTCGGACTTTATTCCTGGACTGAGAGACTCGCTGAGGCTTCAGCTTGAGTGTAAGAGGAGGAATCCATTTCTTTACCATTGGAAGTCTGCCGCAGACTGCAGGGTGAGATGACAGGATTTACTACCTATTTGTAATGGGGATAATTAGTCCTTGGCTTTGTCATGGGTTTTATGTCATGACTTATGGCCTGTGAATTTAGCTGCTAGCTGTTTTTTTCTGCATAAGACGTGTGGTGTAAGTTCTCATAATAATCATTAGGATATCAGTATTGTGATTGGTTGTGTAATCACTCATTTAGTTAGTCCATTAGGATAATCATATTTCATTATCTACATTTTGGTGATAATCTATTTTTATAGCAAGTTATTTTGTATTTTGCTTGGCATTTTGCTTCAGAACTATTTATATATATATATTTCTTTACTTAATAAATAATATATATTCCATTTGTAGCATTGTTTCTTTTTCCAACACAGCTAGCTTGCCATTGGGCCAAAGAGGTACGCTTCCCCTAGACGCGAGTCCAGAATAATTACTATTTAGTAGTGTTCTGTCAGCTAAGTACCTCTGGATATATTAGGAGTTCTCCTCCTGTATATAGCATACCTACATATTGGTGGCCCACCCTTTCTTACACACTACACTATACCAGGTACCTGCATGGTGCTCTAATAGACCTGACTTTAACATCTGATGCTGTCATAGAGGCTGGCAAGTCGTGTTTTTATTCCCATTTTTTGGGGGGGTGGGAGGGTGTCAGTTAGGGCACCTTTTTGTGCCTTATTCATAATAAAGCAGGTCTAGCTCAAAATATCTTAGTTTTAGTCCTGGACAGTTTTGTTTTGTCGGATTATGGCTAAAAAACGTCTAAGTCTTAGCAACACCCAAATCCCGCCCTTAACATGCCATCGACATGCCCCCTTGATATTTGGATATCACTGCAGAAGAACAGCATAGAAAAACATCTGAAAAATAGGTTTTGAAAATACTGATTTGAACGTTTTTGTGAGAAAAACGTCCAAATGCTGCTTTATGCCACTTGTTAGACGTTTTTCTCTTTTGAAAATGAGACCCTAGTAACTTATGGAACTTTGTAAATCTAAGTGCTTTGAAAACGAGCCACTGTATCAGAATAATAAGTATGTTATCTTGGATCCATTGCTGTTGGAAAGATATATATTTTTGTACCTTCCTTCCTTTATTTATTTATTGCACTTGTATCCCACATTTTCCCACCTATTTGCAGGCTCAATGTGGCTTACAGAGACCTGTTATGGTATCGCCATATCAGGGTACAAAAGATACAATTGGTGTTACAAAGATATCAAGGATAACAGGATAGTAAGTCAATCTATTCAAGCAGTTATAAAAGAGGACAGTCATAATGAGGGATGAGTGGTGATTAGTTGTAATTAGTTATGGATTCGCGTAATAGGCTTTGGTGAAGAGATAGGTTTTCAGCGATTTGCGAAAGTTAGTGATTTCGTTGATTGTTTTCAAGTGGTTTGGTATAGCGTTCCACAATTGCGTGCTCACGTAGGAAAAGCTGGATGCATGTGTTAGTTTGTATTTTAGTCCTTTGCAGCTGGGGAAGTGTAGATTAAGAAAAGTACGGGCAGATCTTTTGGCATTTCTGGGTGGGAGGTCCACAAGGTCAAGCATGTATGACGGGGTGTCTCCGTAAATGATTTTATGAACAATCATGCAGATCTTGAATGCGATACGTTCTTTAATTGGGAGCCGGTGTAATTTCTCTCTTAGGGGTTTTGCACTTTCATATTTTGTTTTTCCAAATATAAGTCTGGCTGCGGTATTAAAATTCTCTTACTAACTCACAAGGGGGCCCTTTTACAAAGCTTCGGTAAGCCCGATGTGGGCTTACCACATGCTAACTCGGGACTACCGCCGGCCCAACATAGCCACCGACGGTAGTTCCGGCTTGAGCGTACGCCATTTCCGTCGCACTGCAAAAACATTTTTATAGCACAGTGCTAACCCAGCGTTAATTGGGCATCGCTGCGCACTGCCCGGTTATGACTGGGTTACCGTGGGAGTCTTTACTGCCACCTCAATGGATGGCAGTAAGTGCTTCCTGCCGCATGGCCATGCGGTAAGAGTGATCTTGCCACATGGCCATTTTTTTTTGTGGTGGTGGTGGTGGGGGGGGCTTTTTAGCCACCGTGATAAAAAGGGTTCTGGCACACAGGAAAAATGGCCTCCGCTGCTACCGCAGGGCCCTTTTTCCTACAACTTAGTAAAGGGACCCCAAGCTTTGGCTTTGTTATAGGTGGAATATTAAAATTCTAATAAACTAAACTAAGAATTGTATGCAGCCTGTTTGGACATTTAACCCTCGATTCTATAAAGGTCACTCAAGCGTGGGCTCTCAAATTTCTGCATGATCCTGGAATGCACACCCAACATAATTGCTCAACAAGCCAATTAACATCAATAATTTGGGCACTGACAATCAATTATTGGTGTTAATTGCCATCAATTAGGGGTTGCATGTGCATCTGGCTGTTCTATTCTATAATCCTGGGCATTCAAAGCCCATAGCACCCAACTGAAAAGGGGGACTGGTCGTGGGAGACGCATGGGCAAGTCGGGGGCATTCTCAAAAGATGCGCGGTGTTATAGAATTCTGGTATCATGTGCCTAACTTGCATGCCAAGGTTTTTCAGTTGGTGTAAGTTGTGCACTGGAATCCTGCTAGGTGCTATTTTATAAAGGGTGCAGATTTTTTTTTCCGGAACCATTTACTGAATCCAATCTTTATTGCCTTTGGGATCCTTTTACTAAGGTGCAGTAAAAAGTGGCCTTAGCGTGCCCTTATACTAATTGTTCCCATCTGTTAGGGCCAGTTTTACTGCAGCCATAAAAATGGCTTTTTTGTTTTGTTTTTGGTTGTTTTTTTTTTTTTTTTTGCACTAATGGCCATGCTCTAATGTTCAGTAAAACCAAAACAAGTAGGGTGTGGAAAAGAAAAACTCGCTCGAAAACAATAAACCAGTAATTTCCACTTGCCGAAAATGACTAAATCAGGTTATGTACAAGCTCTGTTGCTCTTACTGAATATGAATCGAGCAGCATACAGCAGGAAGGAAAAAGGCCTCAAAGAGCTCCTAGATACACAAGATCTACCGGAGCTAACCAGATCCCTAAGATCTTCCCTTCATCATCGGCCAAAAAACCTTCAATTTGTGGTCAACTTCCTCCTGTCCTGCTGTAGCGACCAATATAACTGAGGAGAAATGCAGCATTGACTTATGTGATGCAATAGAATCCTGCTTCACCACGAGTAGCTTCCGTCCTCAGGAAACACTGGCTTATTGTTTTCTAGCATGCTCTAACGTTGGCATTAGTGCATGGCCATTTCGTAAAATTGCTACCTGAGCACTTAACCGCACCCATTTTGATCTGCTGTTAGTGATCTTGTAACCTGTCATTAAAATCATTCGCAGTACCTGAAGATTAGAAGGTGACCATTGTAACATTGATTTTTAAAAAGGGTTCTGGGGTGATCTGGGAAATTACAGACCAGTAAGTGTGACATCAGTTGTTAAAACATGTGCAGACTTTGAAAAATTACAGGAAGACCTTAGGAAGTTGGAAGATGTGGCATCCAAACGACAGTTGAAATTTAAAGTGGACAAATGCAAATTGGTGCACATTTTGGAAAAAATAATCCAAATCATAGTTACCTGATGTTAGGTTGTACCTTGGGAGTCAGCACCCAAGAAAAAGAACTAGGGGCCCTCTTTTTCTAAACCATGCTAAGGGTGCGCTAGCGTTTTTAGCATGCACTAAACACTAAGTTTGCCCATAGGAACAAATGGGCAACTCTAGCATTTAGCGCACACTAGAAACGTTAGCGCACCTTAGTAAACAGCAGGGGTGTAGCCAGACCTTGGTGGGAGGGGATTCCAGAGCCCAAGGTGGTAGGGCACATTTTAGCCGCTGCCTCTCCCCCACTGCTTCAGACACCCCCCCCCCCCCCGCCGTCACCACTTCCGACTTCCCCCCCCCCCGGCACCGCCGGCGCAAGGTTTATCTGTCCCGCGCTGGTTTCGCACTTGCTTCCTCTTCTGTTTTCAGCGTGCCGTATACTGCACACTCATTTTAATGAAACAGCATGCGTGAGCATGCTCAGTTTCATTAAAACAAGAGCATGCACGGTGCGACTGGAAACAGGAGAGGAGACAAGTGTGAGACCAGCGTGGGACAGATAATGCTTCAGCTGGCAGGGGTTGGGGTCGGGGACCCCCGCCAGCCAAACCGGGGGCTCCAGTGCCAATTGGGGGGGGGGGCTGGCCCCCGTAGTTACGCCACTGGTAAACAGGGCCCTAGGTGTCATAACATTGGGTGTCATATATAGAATCTGGTGGATGGTGTATATCTCTTGTATGTTTCCTCAATCATTAATAAAAATGTACTTTCAAAAACGGGTTCTGGCTCTGGAAAAGGAAGAGAATTTGGCAGATTGACTGAGCTTTATCTGCCAGCATATTCTTTGTTTCTATTCCAGCATTCCACAACCCTGAAACATAATTTTCCATGAAATCTGTTTCTAGGGCAGAATGTGCTGATTGCTCTATGCAGCACAATACTGAAAAACTAATAAAAAAAATGAAAGAGGGACAGGAAAATACACCATCATTCAAAATTACACACATGCATCTGAATATTTAACTATGCTTTAATGAAGGAGGCCATTTTAGAAGGCTTGCTTGGCGTGTGCCTTCATAAGTAGCTACATTTATATGTGTAAATACCCCACGTGTGTATGTAGAAAGTTTAGCAAAGCTATGTGCAAACACTGTTTTGAAGGGGGTGTGGTTTGAGTGGGTCTGAAAAATATGCATGCATTTTCAGCTTTGAAACAGCAATACACACATCAAAAAATCCAAATGTCAGTATAAGTATCAGCCAGTGGCATAGCCAGACAGTCAGTTTTGGGTGGGCCTGAGCCCAAAGTGGGTGGGCACAAAATTTTCTCTGCTCCGCCCTCCCTCCACCACTATACCCACCATTTCTCCCTCCTCTCCACCCCTATGCCTACCATTTCTCCCCCTCCCCACCTATCCCCTCTGTATGCAGCATGTGTCCCTCCCCTCCACCTCATGCACAGCCAAGACTTCTCCCTTCCTCACCCCTCCACCCCTTTGCTGCATCTCCCTCACCCACCAACCAAGCCTCATCTTTCCATCTTCCCTTCCCCCTGTGCAGCTGCTGTGTCCCCCGTCTTCCCTCCCCCATGCGACATCTTTCCCCCATCATTCCTCCCCCTGTGCAACTGCAGCATCTCACCCTCCTTGCAGGCCAGCCCAGCAGCAGTGTTCCTGACGGCGATTCTACTCGCAGGCTCCGCTCGCAGTTGCAGCGATTCCCACACGCTGCCTGCCGGCTGCCGCTCAACAATCTCCTTGCGCTACTAAGCGCTAACCCGGAAGTCTCTCCTGCAGAGGAGAGACTTCCGGGTTAGCGCTTAGTAGCGCAAGGAGATTGAGCGGCAGCCGGCAGGCAGCGTGTGGGAATCGCTGCAACTGCGAGCGGAGCCTGTGACTGGAATCGCCGTCAGAAACTTTGCTGCTGGGCGGGCCTGACCCGAAATTGGGTGGGCCCAGGTCCACCCGTGTCCGCCCGTGGCTACGCCCCTGGTATCAGCAAACTGCTTGCTTGGACTTAAGCTTTGGAGAAGTGATTAAACTGGCAACTATGTTTACCTCCAGGGCTAGCCCAAGGGTATCCAACAACCTAGGGCAGTGGTTCCCAAACCTGATCCTGGAGCCACTCCAGCCAGTCAGGTTTTCAGGATGTCCACAATGAATATTCATGAGAGAGATTTGCCCTAAGTGAACCTTCAGCTAACACCCCAAGATGCCTCAAGATCTTACCCTTCCACCGGCGATTGTTCCACTCCCAGCACATGGCATTTCCAGCACTATTTTAAAAATATTTCTGCAGGCACTACCCAGTTACTGCCAGGTTAGCGTGGGAGCCCTTACGCCACCTCAATGGAAAGTGAAATCTTACCGCATGGCCATTTCTTTTTTTGGCCTTTTTACCCGCAGCTTGGTAAAAAGACCCCATAGTCCAGTATCTCCTCTTTCCCTTTCTGTCCCCTTCCTAGTCTAGCATTTATTTCCCCTCCCTATCCCCCATAGTCCAGCATCTCCACTTCACTTCCCTATCTTTCACCATGTGGCCAGCATCTCTCCTTTCCTACTCCCATCCCCACGCTCCCTGTCCAGTTCCTCCTCCTCTTTCCTTCCTCCTGCTGATCCTGGGCTGCGCCATCGCCCCTCCCTCTTTGGAACCAAAGGAACAAGCAGATTCCGTGATAGGGCAGGGTCTTTATACACAGGCCTGCACTGAAGAGCTGCCACGTCTGTTTCCCCCTCAGAAACAGGACTTCCTTTCAGAAGGGGACAGATCACAGCAGTGCTTGGGCACAGGACTGTGAAGACTGCACACTGGTGCTGAATCTATTTGGTCCTTAAGCCCAAGAAAGAGGGACAGCGGTGGTGGTAATGGAGGCAGTAGAGAGAGGGGAAAGGGGGAGATGACATGCTGCCTTCCTGCCACTCCACTGTCCCCCAAGTGACGTCACCTGCAATGAAAGCAGCCTGAACAGGGAGCTCCGTGGATCCCTAAGTTACATCATTCCCCCTCAGTGTCTCCCAGAAAGCATCTGGTGGCGATGGTGACTAAAAAAACAGGTAACCAAACTGCAAGATTTCTCTTACACGAGTGCCATGCAGGGTCAGTGGCTAGTAATCACCTCCCATATGGAAACCTGGGTTGTATCTGAAGATGTCTCCACCAGTGGTCTTTTTGTCAAGGCTCATTCATTAAAGAACTGTGTTCCATTTTTAAAGGCCCGTGGTGCTGTTTTTTTTGTTTGGACTTTAGTTGTACTTCGTTCCCTCTCTTTTGTTATATCCACCAGTGGCATAGCCATAGGTAGGCCTGGGTGGGCCGGGGCCCACCCACTTAGGGCTCAGGCCCATCCAACAGTAGCACATGGTAATGAAAATGCTGCTCTCCACAATTCTGGCACCTTCGCATGCTCAGTTGTCAGCACATGCCTGCTGCAGACTACCAAGGTGGAGACTGGAGAGAAGCATTTTCCCAACAGCTGAGATATTTTTTTGATGTGGGGGTGGGGGAGAGAACATTTGATGCCCACTCACTTCTTGCCTAGGCCCACCCAAAATCTGCTGTCTGGCTACGCCCCTCTCCACTGTTGCTCTTCCAAACACAGCTGGGAAGCTTCTGTAGTAGATGACAACTGCTCTGCAGGCCTTAACAAGGCGGGGGGGGGGGGGGGGTGCCACTGTCTCCACTCCTACACTGGTATTTTCCATATGTACAAGGGCAGTAACAGGCTCCATCATGGCTCCAGTTGTGTCCAAGAGAACAATTGCATCACCAGACGCTATCACTCCCTGTACCTCAGCTGCCCCTTCTAGGGTCAGCGAACTACAAGAAATGTTGTCCTCAAGCCCTGACTACTCTCTCAATGTAGTGGGGCAGCAAGAATGTCCCAATTCTTCTCCTGTACAATGACTCCAAACCACATCAATGGCGGCTGAACCAAGGTAGGAGGAACACCAAGCCCCACACTTCCCCTTCTCTTTGGCATCGCAAACAAAAGAAATAGCCTAACACAGAAAAGTTAGTTCAGGCAACCAGCACTGTGCCAAAGAACTTCAGCCATCTTGGATCCATCATGCATGTTCTTTTGTAGATATTGTGAAAACCTGCCTGACTGGTGTACCTCAAGGACTGGGTTGAGAACCCCTGATCTGCTGAACCACAGCAGAAGCTGAAGCCTTTGCATGTGAGCAATATCAGATGCTGAGTATATGGATGCTGTCCACATGGTAAAAAGACTGGTGAAGGAGCTTATGGCAGGGTCTTCAGATTATTAAATGGTTACATAGAGTGGCTAGCTCCCACATCCAAACCTCCTGAAAGATGTGATAGCGTGTTTCAACAGGTTTACTGACAAGGAAGCTGTGTTAATTAATGTAAGAGCACATGGGTCATTGAAATGGGACACATATGCCATTGAGATCGTCTAGGATTTGGTCAGAGGTGTAGCTAGGTGGGGTGCCAGGGGAGTGACCACTCCCCCAAACAGACTTCCACCGGCGCCTATTTTTCAGTAGTCCATCATGCCTACGTAGTGGTCATACACACCTATGCAGTCCGCTCTTCACTCCCCTTGGCATCACAACCTGGCAATTCTTCTGGATTTGGTATCTTCCACACTCCAGAAGAGGCAGGACTTCAAAGTGTTTACAGCACACTCATGAGAAGATACAATACCATGGGCCTTCTCCTTTGCCTTTGTATTCACTAATCAAGGGAAAACTTATCACTACTAGCAGGGCCGGCCCTAGGGTTTCTAGCGCCCTCCTGCAGTCTATTAGTCGGTGCCCCTACCCATCCAGAGGCGGGATCACTATGACTCCGCCCCCACAGTAGACATACCCCTTTTACCAGCCATGGCATCATTGAAAAAATTACACCAGTATAGAAGAAAAATAACTTAGCACACGGACCAGGAATTAGGAGAACAGACAGTCTTGCCAACTCTGAAAAACAATGTGTTATCAAAATTTCAGAATCTAACAAACAGATCCCTATTCAGACACTTGGCCTTGCAGTCACACATGTAGAACAGAGATAGCCCCTCTTCAAATTCTTAAAAAATTAACCTGAACTCTTAAGAAGTTAGACTCTGCATGCAGCATGATAGCCTTCCCATCGAGCACAGCTTAGGATCTAGCTAGGACAGACTTAATCAGCATAAACTAACATATTCTACAATCTGAGTTGGACAGACTAACAGGAGTTACTGAAGTGGGAATGAGAGATAGGTGATGGTTAGGAATTGAAAACAGGCATCTAGCCCTCCTGTCCTGTGAGTTGCTCTGTTGGGGGTGGGGGTAGAAAAGGGTGGGTCAGGTGCAGCACTAAACAGCAGTCTCTGACAAAACAAGGGTCCAAGCTCTGCTGTGCTGTTTCTGTCTGAGCCCTCTCTGGGCAGAGGACAGAGGTTAGCTGAGCTCCCACAAGTTATTTCAGAGCCAGATTCAGTTGGAGCAGTGACATCCTCTGACAAACACAAGGAGGATATTTCTCTGCTTGGGAGGGGGGAGGGGACGGGACAGAGAGCTAACAGCTTTGGAGCCAGACTGAGATGAGCAGCAGATATTAGATACTCAGCAGAGCTTGATTGCTTGCAAAGTGATGCCCTTGAAGGCAGGCGCCCTCCTGCAGTGCTTACCCTGCTTACCGGGTTTGACTGGCCCTGACTACTATGAATACAGAAGCTCCACTGGTTACACATTGGATGGAGAAACAGCCCACTGTTAAGAACATTAAATGGCGGATACTAGATCAAGTGACTGAAGGGTGGGAGGGTGGTAATTATGAAAGCAGAATGAATTATAAAGAACAGCACTGGATAGTTTTGCTGAGAACAGTTAATCCCACAGGCTTTTGATCACCACTACTCTTTCTCCTTTTCCCTCCTTTGCTATTATTTATTTTTATTTATTTATTTATTTATTGCACTTGTATCCCACATTTTCCCACCTATTTGCAGGCTCAATGTGGCTTACAAAGGTCTGTTATGGCAGTGCCATAACAGGGAAGGAATACAATTGGTGTAGCAAAGAGATAAAAGAAGACAAGAGGATCTGGTTATGCAGCTGTACAGTGAGGCATTCTGAGTAAAGGAGTGTAAGGGTTGTATTCAAGTCATTAAGGGTTCTCCTGGTAGGGTTTGTTAAAGAGATAGGTTTTCAAAGCTTTGCGGAAGTTGTTTAATTCGTGCATCGTTTTCAGGTGAGTTGGTAGTTCATTCCACATCTTCGTACTCATGTAGGAAAAGCTGGACGCATGTGTTAGTTTGTATTACCCTTTCTCTCTTTCACTTCTATGAAATTGATTGCTTGTTTGCTGAATTGTTGTATGTTTCTGTAAACTGTTGTAAGCCACATTGGGCCTGCCTGTGGGTCGGAAAATTGTGGGATATAAATGCTATAAATAAATAAATAAATAATCCAGCAGTAAATGCTGAGATACCCATTATACTCTTTTGGGCATCTCAACATTTAGCATCAACTGATTTTTAACATAAGCTAAAAACGCTAGCACACCATAATAAAAGACCCCTGAAGTCTTGGATCCCCATTATCGAGAACTTATGCTTTATTTTGTTTGTAAACCTTTTTTTTCTTTGAACTTTAGTGCATATGTTATTTTTCTGTACAAGATTATATGCTTGATTGTTAATGTAACATTTCACAAATAATTTTTTTAAGGAGTTAAAGATAAATAAGATAAAAAGAATCTTTTTGAAGATACAAGTATCATTCTACTGGAAGGGTTTTTTTTTAGGCGATGATTGATTCTAGAGTAAATCTCAGGCTTAAAGATATCTGAGGCTTTTTTTCCCTTTCATGTGGAATATAATTATATAGTTGTTAATGAATTAGCTGTTAGAGTGGAATAATTTGATAACATACATAGGGAATACATTCCACCAACCTCCAGTTCTTTTTCATGTAAAGGAACCGCAAAGTCATAATCACTACAAATATGTTTGTTGAACATTTTGTAATAGGATATTAAATCCATTTTTTTAATCTTTGGTGTGAGTTATATAGATTAAACTAAAGACATTGTTTGCCTGTTTGTAATAACATTTTCCCTGCAGTTTTAAAAAATGCAGTAACACAATAAATTTATTTTTATTTTATTTATTGCATTTGTATCCCACATTTTCCCACCTCTTTGCAGGCTCAATGTGGCTTACAATACATCATGGATAGTGGAAGTAAGAAGAGAATAGATAATTGGTATTACAGAAGGATTTGGGGTTGCATGGTAATGGAATACATGATAGTAATATAACAGAAGGCATTATTAAACATTTCTGGATATATGTGGGGAGTATCACATGTGTTGATCTCTGTGGTATATCTTGTCAAACGGATGGGTCTTCAGTTGTTTTCGGAAGTTGGTCAGTTCATAGATCGCTTTTAGGTTGCGTGGCAACGCATTCCAGAATTGCATGCTCATATAGGAAAAGGTTGATGCGTGCATTAATTTGTATTTTAGACCTTTGCAGTTGGGGAAATGGAGATTAAGGAATGTACAAGATGATTTTTTTGCATTCCTGGGTGGTAGGTCTATCAGGTCTGACATGTAGGCTGGGGCCTCGCCATGGATGATTTTGTGAACTAGGGTACATACTTTGAACGTGATGCGTTCTTTGAGTGGGAGCCAGTGGAGCTTCTCTCGTAGGGGTTTTGCACTTTCGTATTTTGATTTTCCGAATATGAGTCTGGCTGCCGTGTTCTGGGCTGTTTGGAGTTTTTTGAGTATTTGCTCTTTGCAGCCAGCGTAGAGTGAGTTGCAGTAGTCTAGATGATGGTAGATACCCGCATGGTCCATCCAGTCTGCCCTTCGAGGTGACCAGTGCTATGCCCACCACTCTGTGTGGGCCCCAGTCACCCATGCTTAAATGCCGATTGACAAGTCTCAACCATGCCAACCATATAAAAGGGGGCTTTACATCCTTCATTGGGTCTATGCTTCTACCAGCAGAAAGCATACAGCATGAATAGATATGAAACTAGATTACTATGCCTTGGTACTCTCCTCTGGGACTGATCCTATGTAGATGGCCACCCAGGGCAGATCGCCATTGCGCAGCCCCCTGCGTATCACCTCCACCCCCCAGCGCATCATCGCCACTTCCCCCCCCCCCCCGGTGCATCAGCTCCACTCCCCCCCCCGCGGCGCATAAGCTCCTGGGATACAGGGAGCAGTCACGCGGCTGTCATCTCCGCCGGTTCCCTGCCCCGGAACAGGAAGTAACGTCAGAGGGAGGGGGAACCGGCGGAGCCGACAGCTGCGCGGCTGCTCACTGCACCCCTTGAAGCGTTGGTACACCACTGAACTGGCCATCTTGGTGCAGTCCAAGGCGTTGGTCAGTATGTTCACAAGGGGATTTACTGAGTCTCGGTGAGGTGGTTGCAAGTGAGAGCAGAAAGAAATGGTCTCCTGGCTCTCTGAAGGGTTTTAGGGTCGGGGAAAGAGAAACTCAGCCTTGTCCCCTAATTGTCTGTGGAGCTGGAGAGGGAGGCAGCTTGGTTTTGCCTCTGTTGTGCTCTGTGGAGTGCAGGGGACCCTGCAGAGGGGTTTGTGCAGGGGTGTTTTCGGCAGTCTGGTGAAATGGTGTCATGAGGGGTTTGCTAAGTGATAGGAGTCCGTGAGGAGCAAAGCAGAAAAGACTTTAAAAGGAGAAATTCAAACTTTGGTACATCAGGTACTAAAAAAGAGTTCTTGGAGGTCAGAGCCTAAAAAATATCTAGAAAGGACTCAGGCCCAGATGCTCAAAAGTAAATGCGGGTGCTACAGGCCATTTGCGCCAGACCAGTGGTGAAGCCACAGGTGGGCCTGGACTCAGGCCCACCCAAAATTGTGACACTCTTGCTGTGACTGGTGGGGATCTCCAAATCTTGCCAGCTGAAGATTTTCTTTCCTTGGGCTGCCAGCGCTCTTCCAAATGTCAGCCAGCAGCTCTTGTCTTGAGCTGACGTGGAGACCAGCCCTTCTACACATGCTCAGTTTTTGCATATGCAAATGCACTGAGCATGTATGACCTGCCGGCAGCAGCATCAGTTTGAGGCGTGCTGCCAGCTGCTCGAGGAGGAGGAGGAAATCTTTAGCTGACAGGGTTTGGGGATCCCCGGCAGCTCAAACATTTAATATTTGGGGTTTGTGGGCAGGTAGGGGTGGAGAGAGGAGCAAACTGGAGGAGGGCCAAATTCCATGCCCACCCACCTTGGGCTCAGGCCCACCCAAAATTGACCGTCTGGCTACACCCCTGCGCCAGACTAGTGCCTGCATTTACCTGTGTAGAATGTTCAGAGGCCTTGAGTGTGGGAACAAGTAAGCGTGCAGGCGAACAGCGCAAGTAGCATGCTAATGTAGTCAAGCTCAATGCTCAGAAAAGAGCGCTCAGAATAGGGGCGTAACCAGACCTTACGGTGGGAGGGGCCAGAGCCCGAGGTTGGGGGCACATTTTGAGTGCCGCCCTGCCGCCCCCTACCGCTATGCCTCACCTCCTCACCCCCCCTCACCTCGCCAACAAATACCTTTGCTGGTGGGGATCCCCAATCCCCATCAGCTGAAGCCTTCTTCAGTGCTGGTCTCCGGCGCAGCCGTGTTCGCTGCCCTGCTCTTTTTTCTTCTTGCTCCCCAGATGAAATTTGCAGGGGCCCATGGTTATGCCCATGGCTCAAAAGAAAACTGCCTTACTGCTGCAAAAAACAATGACAGGTTGGAGCAGGCATTAGGGTGTTCGAATCATGAGAAATCCTCTTTTCCTTCTTTAAAATCTGTTGGTTTTGATTGCTTTTGGAAGCACAAGGAAGCTCGCACAAGCCCTTAAGCACTGGTCATGAGAAAAGACTATGCACAAGTCACAGCAGACCCAAAAGTGAAAGCACACATTGGCGTCTGTTTAAATATAAGCGCCCAAGCTAAAAAATAAAATAAAATAAAATGCTTATATCTAGGCCGCAGAAAACAGACGCCAATGTATGCTTCGCGTTTGGGTTTTGCAGGGTGAATGCACACAGGATTCGAGCTTACCACAAAACTCCTCTGCGCATACACCGAGCCCAATCCTCCCCCTGAACTCCCTAATTCTCAACTCTATGAGTGTGCCTATATTTGCATCTCATTAGCATTGGGCATTAGGGCGTTGTTCTTCTGCGCTGTTCTGGTGGTATTTTTTTACGGTGCTGTTTGAAACAGCATCGGAGTTTTGAGCATCTGGGCATAAGAGTCCGAAGAGAAGAGAAATAGGGTAACCCAGAAATGTTTGAAAGAAAATATTTAATCCTCTTGTGCATTGTTGTATTTATATACTGAATTCCATTATAACCTGGTGCCACTATTTCCTGTGAAGAATGTTATTCAGTAAAGTCTTATTTTGGAACATTGTCTCCTTCAACTATAAGTGGTACACTGTGGGCCTCAAAGTGAATGATCCGTTCCCCCCGTGAAAAGCCACACACAGATCACAAAGGGAGTCCGTGGACGAAGACCTGGAACACGGCAAGCCCTCCTGCACAATATGTGTACTCAGAAGAGAGGCTTCATGCAGTCCCATCCCTGTACTAGCTAAAGATTGATGGTCAGTGTGCAAATTCTCACACCATGCCAAGAAATCTGGCAGCCAGAAACTTACAGATACAGATACGCATCAAGCTTCTCCTTCATAGGAACTCAGCTATGGAATTCACTGCCTAAACTCTGAAAATCAACTCAGAATCATCTAAACTTCAGGAAATTATTGAAGACCACCCTGTTCAAGAAGGCATACCATCCAGGGCCACCGAGAGGGGGGAACAGGGGGGACAAAAGTCCCGGGGCCCGGGCCTCCAGGGGGGCCCGCCGCCGCCAGGCCCACCCTCTGTCGCCGCCTGGCCCGCCCTCCGTCACTCCCAGAACTAACCTTAAGCCTCTTTTCACTTCGCAGCAAGCAGCAGCAGGTCAGGCCACTCCTTCCTTCCATGTCCCGCCCTCGCCTGATGTAAAGTCCGCGAGGGCGGGGCACGGAAGAAAGGAGGAGAGGTCTGCCCTGCCGCTGCTTGCTGCGAAGTGAAAGGAGGCTTAAGGTTAGTTCCGAGGGCCCGGCCCGATAGCGGGTGGAGGGGGCCCGGCGATCTCGGGTGGGCGGCAACCTCGGGTGGGGGGGGCCCGGGGGCGGCCTTGTCCCGGGCCCGGCTCCGGCTCTAGGTGGCCCTGGTACCATCCAGACGTTACTTAGTTTCTCTCTTATCTGTTCAGCAAAATTTATGGACCCTACTGTTTTTCCATTATCTTTTATTATCTTTGTTGTCTTAGACGATACGTTTATGATTAATTTTTTACTGTGACATTGTTTAATGATATTATACTGAACTGTAGCCTACCCATGTTATTGTGTCAGCCACATTGAGCCTGCAACTAGTGGGAAAATGTGGGGTATAAATGTGTTAAATAAATAAAAAAAATAAAAGAAACCGCAGCTCCAAGAGCCAAGAGCAGAGGCTTGCGTTCCTCAGCCCCTGATAGGACTGCAAAAATAGCACACACAAGTTCTTTTGCTACGTTTTTCTAAGGCCCAGTGAAGCCACGAAAAAAGCATCTGCTGAGCCCACAGGACCAGTAAAAAGCAGTATATTTCACGTCTCAACACAGCCAGGCACAGACTGTATGAAGAGCATTACTTTTTGCACTACTGGGACCAGCTACAGTGGGGGAAATAAGTATTTGATCCCTTGCTGATTTTGTAAGTTTGCCCACTGACAAAGACATGAGCAGCCCATAATTGAAGGGTAGGTTATTGGTAACAGTGAGAGATAGCACATCACAAATTAAATCCGGAAAATCACATTGTGGAAAGTATATGAATTTATTTGCATTCTGCAGAGGGAAATAAGTATTTAATCCCTCTGGCAAACAAGACCTAATACTTGGTGGCAAAACCCTTGTTGGCAAGCACAGCGGTCAGACGTCTTCTGTAGTTGATGATGAGGTTTGCACACATGTCAGGAGGAATTTTGGTCCACTCCTCTTTGCAGATCATCTCTAAATCATTAAGAGTTCTGGGCTGTCGCTTGGCAACTCGCAGCTTCAGCTCCCTCCATAAGTTTTCAATGGGATTAAGGTCTGGTGACTGGCTAGGCCACTCCATGACCCTAATGTGCTTCTTCCTGAGCCACTCCTTTGTTGCCTTGGCTGTATGTTTTGGGTCATTGTCGTGCTGGAAGACCCAGCCACGACCCATTTTTAAGGCCCTGGCGGAGGGAAGGAGGTTGTCACTCAGAATTGTACGGTACATGGCCCCATCCATTCTCCCATTGATGCGGTGAAGTAGTCCTGTGCCCTTAGCAGAGAAACACCCCCAAAACATAACATTTCCACCTCCATGCTTGACAGTGGGGACGGTGTTCTTTGGGTCATAGGCAGCATTTCTCTTCCTCCAAACACGGCGAGTTGAGTTCATGCCAAAGAGCTCAATTTTTGTCTCATCTGACCACAGCACCTTCTCCCAATCACTCTCGGCATCATCCAGGTGTTCACTGGCAAACTTCAGACGGGCCGTCATATGTGCCTTCCGGAGCAGGGGGACCTTGCGGGCACTGCAGGATTGCAATCCGTTATGTCGTAATGTGTTACCAATGGTTTTCGTGGTGACAGTGGTCCCAGCTGCCTTGAGATCATTGACAAGTTCCCCCCTTGTAGTTGTAGGCTGATTTCTAACCTTCCTCATGATCAAGGATACCCCACGAGGTGAGATTTTGCGTGGAGCCCCAGATCTTTGTCGATTGACAGTCATTTTGTACTTCTTCCATTTTCTTACTATGGCACCAACAGTTGTCTCCTTCTCGCCCAGCGTCTTACTGATGGTTTTGTAGCCCATTCCAGCCTTGTGCAGGTGTATGATCTTGTCCCTGACATCCTTAGACAGCTCCTTGCTCTTGGCCATTTTGTAGAGGTTAGAGTCTGACTGATTCACTGAGTCTGTGGACAGGTGTCTTTCATACAGGTGACCATTGCCGACAGCTGTCTGTCATGCAGGTAACGAGTTGATTTGGAGCATCTACCTGGTCTGTAGGGGCCAGATCTCTTACTGGTTGGTGGGGGATCAAATACTTATTTCCCTCTGCAGAATGCAAATAAATTCATATACTTTCCACAATGTGATTTTCCGGATTTAATTTGTGATATGCTATCTCTCACTGTTACCAATAACCTACCCTTCAATTATGGGCTGCTCATGTCTTTGTCAGTGGGCAAACTTACAAAATCAGCAAGGGATCAAATACTTATTTCCCCCACTGTAAGTATTGCCATACTGGGAAAGACCAAAGGTCCATCGAGCCCAGCATCCTGTTTCCAACAGTGGCCAATCCAGGTCACAAGTACCTGGCAGAAACCCAAATAATAGCAACATTCCATGTAGAACCCCAAAGAGTAGCAAGATTCTAGAATTCTAAAGAATAACAAGATTCCATACAGAATTTCAAAGTGTATAGCAACATTCCATTTAGAACCCTAAACAGTAGCAAGATTCCATTCAGTATCCTAAGTACATAAGTATTACCATACTGGGCTAGACCAAAGGTCCATCAAGCCCAGCATCCTGTTTCCAACAGTGGCCAATCCAGATCACAAATACCTGGCAAGATCCCAAAAAAGTACAAAACATTTTATACTGCTAATCCCAGAAATAGTGGATTTTCCCCAAGTCCATTTAATAACGGTCTATGGGAAGCCGTCCAAACCTTTTTTTAAACTCCACTAAGCTAACCGCCTTTACCACATTCTCTGGCAACAAATTCCACAGTTTAATTACATGTTGAGTTGATGCAGCCAGAGTCACCATCTAAGCACCACTTCACATGCAAACACATGTGCAACCCTTTAAGTTTTGTTTTTTATATCATTCATTTTCTAGAGATCTTCTGTGTTCACGCCTTTTTTAATTCCGCCATAGTTTTTTTTTCCCACCACCTTTTTCAGAAGGTCATTCCAGGCATCCAGCACCCTCTCAGTGAAAAATAATTTTCTGACTACTCCTAAGTCTACCACCCCGCAACCTCAATTCATGTCCTTCTCTGGAAAATACTTGTTTCTATATTAATACCTTTCAAGTATCTAAACATCTTCTCCTCTAGGGTATACATAGTCAGGTGTTCCAAGTTGGAGCAAGGGGCTGACATTAGGGGAAATAATTAAGGTTATGTTGAGTGCAATGCCCCCCTTTTCAGCATCCCTGGCCTGGGTTTGGGGCCCAACCTGGCAAGACTCGCGTTTTGGGCAAGCTCTTTCAGTCCCTTAGGTGCCTGGTGCCTCCACCTGGGTCCCGAAAGATGTTAGTGGATAAGATTTTCCTCCCTTTTCTCCAGAAAATTCAAACCAATACCACTAAGTTTAAGTCTCTTAGGATTTCAGTCCTTTATCATCTGTAATTTACAGTGACTGGATTTTCAGTTCAGAGGAATCTTTTTAGAACCTCAGCCCTCTTTTGGCCAAGACCTGCAACTACAGCCTTTAAAGCACTGAAAAAACAGTTTGCCTAGCAGCTTTTTCAGGATATGGGCCCTCTTTTGGCAAAGTGGACTAACAGGGCTACCACACTCCTCTACTTAAGAAGGCAAAGATCTGTAACCGCAGGTTTTTTTTTTTTTTTTAAGCATTGAGGAAAACCCCTCCCTTCTCAGGAAAAGTGAGAGAGATAGAAAGAATGTCCCTCCTTTTGAATTCCAGCCCTTTGTAGACTAAAGGCCAGATGCACAAAAGCCCCTGCACAAAACTGTGCTTTTTGATCCCCGGAAAAAGTTACTGAGTTCTACATAGTGAGCAATGCTGGAAGGAAATCAAATGCAAATGAGCTGAACAATTTCAACAAACAGCTCAGTAGGGAAAGCATAGGGATACCATACGTCCGGATTTACCCGGACATGTCCTCTTTTTGAGGACATGTCCAGGTGTCCAGACGGGTTTTGCCAGTCCGCCCATTTGTCCGGATTTCTGGACAAACGGGCGGGCAGCGGGCCTATCCTAGCCTCCCCTCCCCTTACTTACTATCTACTGCCCTGGTGGTCTAGTGACCTCTTCGGGGCAGGAAAGAGCCCCCTCTTTCCTGCCCGGGGCGCTGCCTTGCCCTGCATTCTGTTGCTGTGACGGTCTCAGGATTCAAAATGGCCGCCGAGAGTTGAAGTGGCCTCGCAAGACTTCAACTCTCAGCGGCCATTTTGAATCCTGAGACTGTCACAGCAACAGAATGCAGGGCAAGGACAGAGCTCCGGCCAGGAAAGAGGGAGCTCTTTCCTGCCCCGAAGAGGTCACTAGACCACCAGGCCAGTAGATAGCAAGTAAGGAGAGGGGAGGTGACCCGGGGGAGGGGAGGTGACGGGGGGGGGGGGGGGGCAGGGGAGGGGAATATGTGACCTGGGGGGAGGGGAATATGTGACAGGGGGTGGGGTATGGGCGGGACATGTGTCCTCTTTTTCAGAGGACAAAATATGGTAACCCTAAGAAAGCACCAACTCATGCGTAGAACAGCCACCCACAGGAGGGCATTCCACATATCCACCACCCTTTCCATGAAAAAATACTTCCTGACATTAGTCCTGAGTCTGCCCCCCTTCAACCTCAATTCATGTCCTCTAATTCTACCACCTTCCCATCTGCAGAAAAGGTTTGCTTGCAGATTAATACCTTTCAAATATTTGAACATCTGTATCATGTCACCCCTGTTTCTCCTTTCCTCCAAGGTATACATGTTCAGGTCGGCAAATCTCTCCTTGTACAGTTTGCAACACAAATCTCATACCATTTTTGTAGCTTTTCTTTGCATCGCTTCCAGTCTTTTTACATCTTTAGCAAGATATGGCCTCTAAAATGAACACAATACTCCAAGTGGGGCCTCGCCAACGACTTGTAGAGGGGCACCAACACCTCCTTTCATCTGCTGGTTATACCCCTCTCTATGCAGCCTAGCATCCTTCTCGCCACGGCCGTCGCCTTGTCAGACGTATTTTGTCTCCGACAGCGGCCAATCCAGGCCCCAAGAACCTGGCAAAAACAAAAAATGTAATAATGATCAATGGACTTTTCCTTCAGGAATCTGTCCAGACCCCCTTTAAACTCAGCAAGACCAGCTGCCATCACTACCTTCAAAGATGCGTGGGATAAACACAAAGGAATCTTGTTTAGAAGGAATGGATCCATGGAATCTTAGGGGAGATTGGGTGGCGACGCTGGTAATTGGGAAGAGAAACTGGTGCTGGGCAGACTTCTACATTCTACGGCCTGATCGTGACTGAATAGATAGGGATGGGCTTTGATGTTAGCTTCAGTACTTTTAGTACAAGAAGAGTGCTGGGCAGACTTTTACGGTCTGTGCCCTGAGAATGGCAAGGTCAAATCAAACTCGAGTATATATATTAAGTATCGCATATCAAGTAAAATGAGTTTATCTTGTTGGGCAGACTGGATGGACCCTACAGGTCTTTATCTGCCATCACTTACTATGTTAGTACTATCCAGCTTATTTTCGAAAGAGAAAGACTCCCATATTTCGACCCAAATCGGGAGATGGGCGTCCGTTTCCCGTGGGCGCCCAAATCGGTATAATTGAAACCCGATTTTTGGCGTCCTCAACTGCAGTCCATCACGGAGACGAACAAAGATCACGGGGGCGTGTCGGGGTGTGGTGAAGGCGGGACTGGGGTGTGGTTATTGGCCGTGGAGAGATGGGCATCTTTAGCTGATAATCGAAACAAGAAGGGCGTTTTTGACGAGAATTTGGTCCGCTTTATTTGGACCCTTTTTTTTCAGGTCCAAGTCCCAAAAAAGTGCCCCAACTGACCAGATGACCACCAGATGGAATCGGGGATGACCTCCCCTGACTCCCCCAGTGGTCACTAACCCCCTTCCACCAAAAAAAATCCACTTTACAAACTTTTTTTGCCAGCCTGTATGCCAGCCTCAAATGCTGTACCCACCTCCATGACAGCAGAATGTGTTCTATCCTCTGATAGCCTTTCCCTGATTCTGATGTGGGTCTCGGGTGAGTGTGACACCTTTTCTGTTAAGGGCACTGCAGAGTCACATCAGCAATGCATTGTGGTGGGTATAGGGTATTGGGCTCCGTGATTCCACTAGCTTGTGTTAAATGCTCACGATGTTGGTAGTTGGTAGGCTCTACTCCCATGGTGCTTTTCCCTCTGCTTACTGGGTCAGAGTGTGCCCTGTTTTGTTTCCGGTAGTCCGTGAGGTAGTGGCCATTTGTGTAAGACACTTTTAGATCCCTTTCATGTATTAGCCACGTTACAGCACTTAGTTCTTACCTTGAATGTTGCTGAACGAGGGCATTGTACACCATTCTGCCAGTTCTGACCTACTGCTAATCTCAGTACCAGCGAGACTCGTTGCCAGTGGGGCACAACCTCTGATCTGCAGTTAACTGTGAGTAAAGGTGCTTATTCAAATAAAGGACGTTTTCAGCGAGATTAGTCTTCAGGTGTGAACTGCTGTGCCAAGGTTATACACCAGCAACAACTCCTATCCCTGGAGCACTTTTAGTGGGTACTGCAGTGCACTTCAGGCAGGCAGACCCAGGCCCATCCCCCCCCCCCCACCCGTAACACTTGTGGTGGTAAATGGGAGGCCTCTAAAACCCACTGTACCCACATGTAGTTGCCCCCTTCACCTCTAAGAGCAATGGTAGTGTTGTACATTTGTTCCTCCCACGACCAAATGGCTTGGATTAGGACGTTTCTGAGCTGGGCATTTTTAGTTTCCATTATCGCAAAAAAAAAAAAAAAAAACGTCCATCTCAGAAAGGACCAAATCCATGGCATTTGGTCCATACAAACCGTATTTTTGAAACGAAAGATGGACACCCATCTTTTTCAATAATACGGTCTGTCCCGCCTCTTCACATACCCGTTTTCGGACATAGACGCCCATGGAGATGGGCGTTCGCGTTCAATTATGCCCCTCCACATTATGACATCCCCTTTTAAGGTGCGCATGCCTACTTTCATCCACTCATAAGCTGCTAGCCATTCCTCCTCCTCACTGAGTCCAATTATCAATGGGCTTTTATATTCTTGTCCCTCTTCTCTGGAACTTCCCGGTTCGAAGAGTACATTTTCATTTTGGCCTTTGAGGTCTGAGTCTGGTCCCGGTCCTGGGGCTTTGGAGAAACAGAGACAGATGACTCAGTTTTTTATACCTTTTTTTTCTCCCTTATTTTTGACTTTTCAGTTGTGAACTGCTTTGATGTGTAATGAATTGCAGTATATGAAAACTTGTAATAAACATAAATATAATGCTTTCCTAAAAAAAAATGCCAAAAGTTGCTGTCAGATTTGCTAAGGTTGACCACTACTGTTTAAAATTCTAATGGAGTTACTTATAAACTCCACCAGGTGGCGTGAGAATATGGGCCACAACAGAACTGATCAGGGTGGTCTGACTCCTTCATGTCAAGGGTTCGGCAGTTACAACATTTGAATGGCATTACTTTGCAAATTGTTTATTTTAATTCTGTGCTAAATTCAGAAATCTTTTGAAAACAAAGCCTTGCATATTTGCATTTTTATATGTCCTGTTATTTTTTCGGAGAAAAATCTGGACGAAATTTCAGCGAATCTATACTATATTGTCAAATAATAAGCTGAACTCTGTTGAACAATCTATAAGTATTCATAACCTATAGGATGTGATATCTATCTTTTATCTCTTTTTTTAGTATTATAATCTTTCTTACTTTTTTTCTTCTTTTTTTCTCTCTTTTTAATCTCTCTTTTAATCTCTTTTGATTAAAAAAAGAAGAAAAAAAGTAAGAAAGATTATAATAGATATCACATCCTATAGGTTATGAATACTTATAGATTGTTCAACAGAGTTCAGCTTACTGTTATTTTTTTGTACAGCTGCTTTTCTTATTTTCAAGCTCTTTTTCATTTTCTCTTTACCCGCTGCCTTTAAGGTACTAAAACACAGACATCCAGCAGAGGGAGAAGAGGGCAGATTCTGCAAAATGGAGAGTCAAATGGGGATAGTATACAGGAAAGTGGGAACAGAGGAAGGCTAGACAAACTACAGGAACAACTCAATAGGAATTTATTACTTAAAATATGTATAAAAGTGACATAAAATCAATACTCAAAGAAACAATGAGTACAAAACAGAACACAATAAAAATACTCTAAAAATTCAGTAATATACATTACTTTTAATGTATACTATTGCCCTTCTCGTGGGACTTTTTCGATCAGTTACCTTCTGGTTAGAGTCAAATGGGGAACATCACCTTTTTTGTTGATTCACTATTGTCTTAAACTTCTGCAATGAGTAATGTATAAGTAAGCAAAACTTACTGGATGCGCTTTTCTTTCTTGCGTCTTCTCTCTTTCTAACTGGAAATCCTGTAGCCTTATTAATCTTAATTATTCGAGGTTCATAAATAGGAAAGTACATACCAGGCCTTGGATGGGCTGACTGGATAGGCCATATGGTCTATATTTGCCTTCATTTTTCTATGTTTCTATGTTCTGATCTTCTCAAATTCAAGTTTAAGTTCAATTTTATTTGATATATTCCAAATCAAAGCTTACGTTGTAAGATGAATAGTAACATAGTAAATGATGGCAGATAAAGACCTGTACGGTCCATCCAGTCTGCCCAACAAGATACTCTTGGAGCAGGCTGAATAGAAGACACCAAACTAGACTTGCGGGAATTCCTGTCCTTTCAGGGATACATCCTCCCACCGGAGGTAGTAACAACAAAACAAAAACAGTTCTGATTTAGACCAAATAGTTCCAAGTTAGTCTTAGGCAGTGCGTTTTTGCTAGTAAAAAAAGGTTCCAGTACTCAAATGCTAGGCCACCCGTCAAGGGTGGGGTAATCACTGAGGGATCCATCCCACAATAGCCAGGCCCCTGGGCCCTGCAACCAGTCACAGAACCTTTGACAAGGCAGAATTGGTGTGTAAAGCCTGAGCTCTTTCATTAAAACTTGGGGTCCATGGGTCAGTTTTTCGCAGACAATGGAAAAGGTGCCGATACTCATTACCCCCAAGTACCCCCTCAAAAAAAGCCCTGGTCTTAGGGCTCCTTTTACTAAACGGCAGTAAGTCCAACACGGGCTTACCGCTCGCTATACAGGAAGTACCACCGGGCTACTGCAGCAGCCCGGCAGCACTTCCCACCCCTAGCACGCCATCATTTCCGGCACTACAAAAATGTATTTATTTTTGTAGCACCAGAGTGTACCTGGCTGTAATCGGTTAACGCAGAAGCCCTTACCACCACCTCAATGGGTGGCGGTAAGGGCTTCCCCCCCCCCCCCCCAAAATGGCCACATGAGAAGTGCTTTACTTGCCACATGGCCATTTCCTTCAGGAAGTCAAGACTTCCCTTTTACCAGCTGCGGTAAAAGGGGGCCTCGGCGCATGTGTAAAACTTAATGCCCAAAGACAAGAAAATAGCATGACAGGTATGTACAGTGCGCTTTTTTGTGCCGGTATGCAGGCCTGAGGCAGGCATTCTTGTCAAAACACGGTCTGGTGTCAAGTCTACTTCAATAAAGGACCCTTCCTTTACATTATATTCCTTACTCCCTTGGTTTTTGGAAGAGTCCTGTTGGTCTTGCTACTCCTTTGCTTCTATATTGGGTTCCTCAAAATAAACAAACACCACGGGGAAAGTTGCTCGAGGACACAAGAGAGAGATAATTGATCAACTTTCTGTTTATTATGGACTTGATATACCGCCTTTGCTCATGAAGAGGTCAAAGCGGTGTAGAATAAAAACATAAAACCAGAGAAGAACTCCAATAAAAATAGGAAAGTGACATTTGCACATAGGTAAGGAGAATAATGGGGATGTGAGGGATGGGGAGAAGAGGAAGGGGAGAAGTACTGCGTTGCTGCTTTTACCCAAAAGAATTAGTATTTAACTAGGAACGAAGCCAAAGGACGTCTGAAGAAAATGGGTCTCAAGTTGTTTTTAAATTTGGGCAGGGAAAGTTCACGTCTTACCTGAGACCCTTTATTTGTTTTTCATTGTGTGTCCAATCTATTTTGGGGGTAATTTTACAATGGGATGTCAAGGCCTCTTAAAGCCAAGAAGTATAACCTCTGCACACCAAGCACACACCTGAAGCCTCTTTATTTTCTGAAATTTACTTTATTGAATAAACGTAGCTAATTTACTCACAGTTAGTAGATCCTCAGAAGTTATTGCCCCAAGGCAGGAGACTTCATAGTTTTCAGAGCTGTATCAGTGGGTGGAGATGGAAATCTGAAGAAAGGAAGCTTTATTGCAGAGGTGGGAGAGTGGTCAGGTAGATGAAAGCAGTTAAGAGATGGGGGTGCTGGGTTTGTGCAATATCTTGAGAGAAAGAATGATCAAGGTAAAAAAACCAAGTTTGCTGCAGGGGAACAGCAGGACACCTGCTGTCTGAAGCAGGGGCATATCTAGACTTCGCCGGTAGGGGGGTCCAGAGCCCAGGTGAGGGGGCACATTTTAGCCCCCCCCCCCCGGTGACTCCCTGGCGCTGCCGCCGCCATTGCCGCCACTCCCGCCGCCACCTCCAACAACTGTGGCCCGCCTGCCCGACAACCCTCTTGACCGCCGACGACCCTCTCGACCCCCCGCCCGCTGTCGCCTACCTTTGCTGGCGGGGGACCCCAACCCCCACCAGCCGAAGTCATCTTCCTTCGTTCGTTTGGGTTTCTTCTTTCTGAGTCTGACTCTGACATCCTGCACGTACACAACGTGCAGGACGTCAGACTCACAGAAACAGAATGAAGCCCTCAAGGTTTCGTTCTGTTTCTGTGAGTCTGACGTCCTGCACGTTGTGTACGTGCAGGATGTCAGAGTCAGACTCAGAAAGAAGAAACCCAAACGAACGAAGGAAGATGACTTCGGCTGGTGGGGGTTGGTGTCCCCCGCCAGCAAAGGACGTTGACGGCAGGATGGCGGCGGGAGGGGGGTTGCGAGGGTCATCGGTAGGGGGGTCCAGGGCCAAATCTATGGGGGCCCTGGCCCCCATGGCCCCATAGCAGATACGTCCCTGGTCTGAAGCACGATGGAGAATGTCTGAGCTCATGGGCCAGAGAGGTTGAGGAGAGCACCCACATGCCCAGGGGAGAGAGAAAGAAGGACCAATAAAGACAGAGTCTGAGATCAGATAGCAGAGGTGGTCCTAGAGGGCAGTCCTCGATTGGAGAGAAAGGTTATGCCCTAGCAGACCCATCAGGACAGAGATAGTAGGGAAGACAAAGGAGTCAAGCTTAGCTGACAGAGGGAGGAGTTCTTTGTAGAAGAATAGACCACTAGTAACAACTTTTGTACAAACAAGCAGGGGTGACTGCAGTATGTGTGAGACTACATTACACACAAGGCATTGCTTATATAGCTTTGCATTAAGTGACTGCAGCAGTGAAAATCCTTACAAGTGAGAATAATAGTAAAGGCATTAAACACATTTTATGGCTAAAACTAGTGTAAGGCTGCTGGGGAGCAGAACATGGGATATCTATTTATTTATTTAAGAATATTTATTTATCATGTTACAGAAAAGTATTCTAGTCGGGTATGCATGTAAGTGAATACTTATGCATATAATATATATTTATGCATACTATGGGCAGACTCAAGAAAAATGTCAGGAAGTATTTTTTCACGGCTACCTTTGCTGGCGGGGGACCACAACCCCAGCCAGCCGAGGTCCTCTTCTTCCGGCGCAAGGCTTCGTTTGTTGCTGGCTGATCTGCAAGGCTTCGTTCTGTTTCTGTGAGTCTGAAGTCCTGCATGATGTCAGACTCACAGAAATAGAACAAAGCCTTGCGCCGGAAGAAGAGGACCTTGGTTGGCGGGGGGTTGTGGACCCCCACCAGCAAAGGTAGCCGACGGCAACAGCGGGGGAGGGTTGGTGGCAGAAGGGGGGGGGTCAAAGTTGTTGTTGGCGGCAGCGGTGGGGGGCTCAAAAATGGCAGGGGGGTTGGCGGCACCGGGGGGGAGGGGCTAAAATGTGCCTCCTCACCTCAGGCTCTGGACCCCCCCCCTCCAGCCGAAGTCTGGCTACGCCCCTGGTTTTAATACTGGGACTAGGGAGCTAACACACAACTTACTATGATGTTCAAATGCTCAAATAACTGGAAAAGAATAGCTGCTGACAAGAAGTTTGGTATAAATGAGGTCAGGTGCCAGGATGATCCACGCTAATTTAGTGCTCTATAAAGAATGCTCTGCACTGAGTGCGCTTAATGGGCATTTCACACCTAACTTTGGGTGCGGGATTTACACCTGCCAAAACCTGGTGTAAATACTGATGCCCAATTGATAGTATTCTATAACGTCCTGCCCGACTTCTGGGAATGCCCCTTGATCTACCCATGCCGCTCCTATGGCCACGTCCCTTTGGAGTCGCACGCTATGAAAATTAGGCACATGCGCATGTTATAGAGAAGGGCACAGAGCAGATCTGTGCCTACATCCTAATTTTATGCCAAACACCACTGATAATTGACTGTTATCGCCTGATTATCTAATTAATTTAGGCACCATACCCAAAACTGCACATCCAACTGGGCGACCTATATAGAATCCGGTGGTTAGTTATCTGGATAGCAGTCTGAATATGTCCACTCTCTGGGAAAACATCTGGCTCCGCCCTCTCTGCCCAAGCTCCGCCCCAGCAGTAGTGGCTAGTACATAAGTACATCCTATATAATAAAACTCACCCTCAACATTCTGAGGACACTGACGTCAGTGTCACTTCCTTCGGGTACTTCCTTCTGGTTCGAAGGGTTCATGGTGGTGAAGCCACCGAAATCACTGTCTCTGGGCCCCGCCCTCGCGTCAAACGTGATGACGTCGAGGGTGGAGCAATGGCTTCACAGAGCAAGGGCGGAGCAATGGCTTCAGTGGCTTCACGACTCAGGAGATGAAGGTGGCGTGCGTTGACGAGGTGCGGAGCAATGACGGTCAGTGGCTTCACAACGCCGAAGGGGTGGGGGGGGGGGAGGAAAACCTTGCTAGCGCTCGTTTCATTTGCTCCAGAAACGGGCATGTTTTACTATCCTATATAATAAAACTCACCCTCAACGTTCTGAGGACACTGACGTCAGTGTCACTTCCTTCGGGCACTTCTTTAGGGTTCGAAGGGTTCATGGTGGTGAAGCCACTGAAATCACTGTCTCTGGCCCCGCCCTCAGCGTCAAACGTGATGACGTCGAGGGCGGAGCAATGGCGTCACAGAGCGAGGGCGGAGCAATGGCATCAGTGGCTTCACGACTCAGGAGATGAAGGTGGTGTGCGTTGACGAGGTGTGGGCAATGGTGGTCAGTGGCTTCACAACGCCGAAGGGGGTGGGTAGGGAGGGGGGAGTCGGGAGGAAGACCTTGCTAGCGTCCGTTTCATTTGCTCCAGAAACGGGCATGTTTTACTATTAAGTACATAAGTAAGGCACACTGGGAAAAGACCAAGGGTCCATCGAGCCCAGCATCCACGACAGTGGTCATCTAGGCCAAGGGCACCTGGCGAGCTTCCCAAACTGTACAACATTCTAGTACATGTTATTCCCTGGAATTGTGGATTTTTCCCAAGTCCATTTAGTAGCGGTTTATGGACTTGTCCTTTAGGAAACCGTGTAACCCCTTTTAAACTCTGCCAAGCTAACTGCCTTCACCATGTTCTCATGGAAACGAATTCCAGAGTTTAATTACGCGTTGGGTGAAGAAATATTTTCTCCGATTTGTTTTAAATTTACTACACTGTAGTTTCATCGCATGCCCCCTAGTCCTAGTATTTTTGGAAAGCGTGAACAGACGCTTCACATCCACCTGTTCCACTCCACTCATTATTTTATATACCTCTATCATGTCTCCCCTCAGCCGTCTCTTCTCCAAGCTGAAAAGCCCTAGCCTCCTTAGTCTTTCTTCATAGGGAAGTCGTCCCATCCCCGCTATCGTTTTAGTCGCCCTTCGCTGCACCTTTTCCAATTCCACTATATCTTTCTTGAGATGCGGCGACCAGAATTGAACACAATACTCAAGGTGCGGTCGCACCATGGAGCGATATAACGGCATTATAACATCCTCACACCTGCTTTCCATACCTTTCCTAATAATACCCAACATTCTATTCACTTTCCGAGCCGCAGCAGCACACTAAGCAGTAGTGCTGAAGCTAGGTGTAAGGATATTGAGCAGCACTATCCAGACAGCACCCCTGAATATCCATTGATAGTGGCAGCTATGGGAAATATCCCAATACTGGCTGCTGTTATCTGGATATTTCCTTTTGAATACTGTTTATTTATTACATGATATTTGCTAGCAGCATACACTAAAACAGACTGCAACAAGACCACTCCCTGCCCACTCCTATGACATACCAAATAGGGGAAACTGGGCAGATTCGATTGGCCATAATGTCCTTACACTCTTATCTGACAGCAGCTACTATGCCGTACTGTTTTGTTTATTTTACAATTTCCTTTTAAAAAGCAAGAAATAACAATACGTTCAGGAATGTTTCTTGTGCAATATCTACATAACGTTCTTTTTAGCTTTTTTTTTTTCCAAATCCAGAAAGAACCTGTTCTTATCTAAGAGGCAAGTCAGAGGGCAGACAACACAACCTGGTACTTGCTCTTTGTTCTGCTCATGTCATCAGCAGAGTTGGCTTCATAGAATCAAAGCTTCCTGTAAACGAATCACAACGTTATGCCGTGACGTTTAAGGGGTCCTTTTACTAAGGTGCGCTGAAAAATGGCCTGCGGTAGTGTGAGACGTGTGCTTTGGGCGCATGCAGAATTATTTTTGCCTTTTTTTTTGGCCGAAAACGGACGTGCGGCAAAATGAAAATTGCCGCACATCCATTTTGGGTCTAAGACCTTACCACAAGCCGTTGACCTAGCGGTAAAGAATCAGGGCAGTAAATGACCTATGTGTGCCAAATATTTTTCAGATGAGCGTATTGGATGCATGCCAAAAATGAAGTTACTGCAAGAGATACGTGGTACTCTGGCGGTAACTCCATTTTGGCGCACGCTTGGGCTTACGCGGCTTAGCAAAAGGGCCCCTAAGGATTTATGAACTATTTGGAACCCAATGCTTAAAACTAATAAATATCATGAAAATCTTTAAAAGATCACTTATTTATGACATTATAAGCCGCTTAAAGGACCCCAGCCAACATGAGCCAAGATTTGTTTACCAAAGTGTTTCGCCTATATTAATCCATTAAAAAAAATCTTTTTAAAAAATGGATTAACATAGGGTAACCTCTCTTATCTGCACCCTTCTCCTCCACCGCTAACTCCAGACTCCGTTGCTTTTATCTTGCTGCACCATATGCCTGGAATAGACTTCCTGAGCCAGGTCCGTCAAGCTCCATCTCTGGCCGTCTTCAAATCTAAGCTAAAAGCCCACCTTTTTGATGCTGCTTTAACTCCTAACCCTTATTCACTTGTTCAGCAACCCTTATTTTATCATCCTCACTTTAATATTCCCTTATCTCTTGTTTGTTCTGACTGTCTGTCCTAATTAGATTGTAAGCTCTGCCGAGCAGGGACTGTCTCTTCATGTTCAAGTGTACAGTGCTGCGTACGTCTAGTAGCGCTATAGAAATGATAAGTAGTAGTAGTATTAAAAATGCTTTGGCAAATAATCTTCTTCAACAGTTAATAAGGAACCAAAGTCCTGATGCAGCAGTGACAAAACCGTGGCCTCATGTTGGCTGGGATCCTTATATGTCATAAGATAAGTGACCCTTGTTAAGATTTTTCATGATATAAAATAATAAATAAGTTATATATTGAAATTTATAAAAAGATTATTGGACCGATGATGATTTCAGTAAATCATTTGAGCAGTATCTCTATGTGTACCGAGTTACTGTCGAGGTCCGTGAGAAAGATATATTGAATTGTGGTGGTATCTTAATTAAGTTACAGTTTAAGCAGTGTGTTTCAAATAGCTCTTCTGATTTCTTACCCCTGCTTTTCAGTACATTTGGATTTTAAGTGGGTTTGGGGTTTTAAAATATATGGTCCTGCAGTTTAAATTGTATTCAGTATGAAAGTCCCATTAAGTTATCGACTTTGAGCTAGCAGAAGGACTAGGGGCTCGATGCTCAAAAGTCGCCGTTAACGTCCGTGTATGTGTATAGCCACCGCCGAACACACCGAACATGGAACAGCGATCGATGCTCAAGGAAATTGCATGCAAATGAGATATACGAGAAGTCTACATGCGACTCGTAGAGAAAACACCAAGCACACGTGCAGACGTCTCACGGTAAGCATTCATGGAGGATTGTTTCATTGCTTATTGTTCCACAGCACCTTTTATACTACTGTTACGTGCAGAAAACACATATGAAACATACACATGACACATTTCCCTCACACGTGCAGATAGTATTAAAAAAATGCAAGCAGACTTTTTTTTCCTACGGGGAGAACACACACACATATAAATACATGCACATGGCACATTTCCCACACATCTAATATAATAATTTGCTCCTGCAACGTTCCAATGTCTCTCACTGCGTTCGTAACCATCTCCTGACGACATTCTCCCGCAGTAGAAGCCTGCTTGCCTGACGTCAGGAGATGTTACTACTCTCTGTGGCCTCCGAGTGCAAGGAGGACGTGTGCGAGTGCCCCAGCCCTTCGTACGTGGCAGCTGCTGTTTAAAATGTTTTACCTCCTGCTCGGCCGGCAACACTCAAGTTCACCAAGTAAAGATGCCGCTTCAGACAGGCTGTGGTTCGCTGTTCCTGTGGTCCCGCCCTTCCGCAAACAGGAAATGAGGCCTTTTTCCTTCCAGGTTTGAGTTAGAGACAGTGGGAGTAGCACTGTTTTATATACGACCTAATCAGGACATTTTCAGTTTGTGGAAATTTTTCATACTGTATTCTTGCGAGTTATAAAATATGCGCCAGTGCGTGTAAATCTACATGCAGAGATTTATGCCAGCTTTTCATTGGCGTAAATAAACACACATAGGCGCAGTTCATCTAAGTGTATTCTAAATATTGCACGGTATTTAGAATATGCTTAGGCATGATTGCGTAATGCGTGTTAATTTTAGTCGCCATATATAGAATCGGGCCCTATGTGCACAATAACATGTGCGCTAAACTGGCTAAAAGAAGTCTAAATGAAATGTTTCAAGCCCAGTTTGCTTTGAGCATTGGGGCCTAAGTATTCCAGGAGATTTCTGACACATAATAGACAGTTTTAGTTGTTATGACACTAGGGGGCTCATTTTCAAAACAGAAAAACGTCCAAAATGTATGATAAATCACCATTTGGATGGATTTCTTCTCAAAACGTCCAAATCGGTATTTTTGAAACCTGTTTTGCAGACATCTGTCTATGCGTTTCGTCTGCAGTGCATCCAAATCAGAAGTGGGCATGTCGAGGTCATTTCGAAGGCAGGATTAGGGTGGACTTAGGGTGTGCCTAACACTTGGGCATTTAACAGCCATAATGGAACAAAACCAAAAAGTATAAGGCGAAAACTTCAACGTTATGGTCTAGACCTGTTTTTCTAACAAATAAGTCACAAAAAGGTGTCCTAAATGACAAGTTGACCACTGGAGAGATTCAGGAATGACCTCCCTTACTCCTCCAGTGGCATGGATCCCCCCTCTCACCCACGAAAAATATGAATAAAAATAGTACTCACCAGCCTCTATGACGACCTCAGATGTTTAGCCAGGTCCATTAGAGCAACATGCAGGTCTCCGGAGTAGTATTGTGGTGGGTGAAATACTATAGATAGAAGGACCCAGGCCCATACCTCCCATACCTCCCCCTACCTGCTACACTTGTGGTGGAAACTGTGAGCCCTCCAAAACATACCAGAAACCCATTGCACCCACATATAGGTGTCCCCTTCACCCATAAAGGCGATGTTTAAGTGAAAAATTAGGGAGCTGTGTGTGTGTGTGTGTGTGTGTGAGAATGAGAGTGTGTGCCAGGGGCCTCCTCCCTCCCTCCTCCCTCCCTCCCTCCCTCCCAGTTTCAGGGTCCACCCGCCGCCCCTCCAAGTTCAAGGGTCCGCCCTCCCTCCCTTCACCCACTCAATTCCAGGGGCGTTGCCCCCCTCTCTCCCTCCTAGTCCCAGTTCTCCCCTCTTCCCCCCCCCCTCTAGCCACCCTGCGATGTTTAAGTGAAAAATTAGGGAGCTATATAGTGTAATAAAAGGCACCTGCAACGTTGTGAAGCTGACTCCATGGCTTCATTGAAGTGAAGGGTTCGTAAGGTTCGTCAGACTGTAACCATCTCTCTTGGCCCCGCCCTCGTGCCTCTGATAGGTCCGCCGCCCTCGACGTCAAAACGTGATGACGTCGAGGGCAGCGGACCTATCAGAGGCGCGAGGGCGGGGGCAGAGAGAGAGATGGTTACAGAGCGACGAACCTAACGATCCTTACGAACCCGTCACTTCAGTGAAGCCACGGAGTCAGCTTCAGAACGTTGAAGGTGACTTTTATTATAGTAGATACCTCAACAATTGAAGAGTCCAGTACTTCAATAAGAATATAGAAACCTTCTTGAATTTAAACAAGATGGAGACCTCAACACGAGTACGCAGATATGGAATGCATTACCCACAGACCTGAAATCAATTGTCGAAACAAATAACTTTCGCAAATCTCTGAAGACACAATTCTTCAACAAGGCCTACAAAGAGAACCAATATCTTCACTGACCCACTTTACCAACCCACCCAGCTATGAAAATCCACCTTACAATCACCCGCCTAATCACTTCCTCTATCTTCCCTTACTCAATCTCTGCACACTACTAATTGTATCTGATATTCTGGAATGACAATGTCATGACAAAACTATGTAAGCCACATTGAGCCTGCAAATAGGTGGGAAAATGTGGGATACAAATGCAATAAATAATAATAATAATAGTTTTCATGTCTTTAACTGGGGTTGTTTGTGATCATCATTGTTTTATAATTTTCTTAAAATCCTTTTATTTTAATCAATCTTCAATTTTTTTCAAAACATAGATCCTTTATTTCTTTCAATCAATCACTGAATTTCCCTTTCGCTAACTGCTTAGTGCACTGTAGTAAACATGCCCCTAGGCTGTGCTGGCTGTTAATGTGGTCATTCTCCACACACATTTATTTATTAGGATTTATGTACGCCTTTTGAAGAAATTCATTCAAAGCGATGTACAACAAGGATTTTCTATCCATTTCCATAAGTGGGGCATTCGATAATTAAAATAGTTACCAGTCACAAAAAGTCAATAAGAAAAGAGCGATTCCCTTAACGACACAAAATCACCAACACCAACCCTCCCAGATACCAAAATACACCTCTAACACTACCCTATATATCACCTTCTTCTCTAATTCCTCATCCAATCTCTGCTTATCACTGATTGTATCTAAGATCCTGTCATGACTATGTCATAACAACACTCTGTAAGCCACATTGAGCCTGCAAATAGGTGGAAAATGTGGGATACAAATGCAATAAAAAATAAATAATAATATTCGAAGAGTATTTCTTCTGTAATCTTAATTAGCACTTGCTAGATACTATACAAAACTGGGGAAGATTTCAACATCAAGGTTTCTGGTTAAGTATATATTTTCCTTTCTTTGGATTTACAGATCTCATCCTGACTCAGCATCACAATTTCTATTTTGAGACAAAGCACTTTGGTCTTCATAGATTTGTCTGAATAAACACCGTGTGGGTGTCAAGATTCAGAGTTGCCGTTGCCAAATGCTGAAATGATCTCATGGATAATACCCAAACATTTTTGCATTCACTCATCTATCAGGTGCATGCCTGTCATCGCAGATCAGACCTTTAAGCCAAATTTTGCACCTTTGCCTTGTTGTGAGTAGATATATCTGTTCATCTATTTGCACTGAGAAAAATGCTAACCAGCACAAAAGGAAAATGGCCTACAGGTCTGTCCAATGCTACTACCTGTACTAATCTATGTCCCCATTAGAACTGTAAATGTATCACAAGCACATCCTTGACCTGAATAAATCTCCCTTCTGTGTTATTCTGCCTGCAACAGAACAGAAAGAAACCAACCAACCAACCCCCTGTAACACTGAAAATGTCATTGCAGAAACCAGTATAGGGGTAGCAAAATGACAACCAATAGCTTTTAATCTAAGATGAAAACTCACGTAAAATGAAGCTGAGATAGAAAATAATCACTAATTTATATTTGTCTGTTTTAGCTTGCTTCATCCTTACAAAACAGAACGGGACTGAATTATATTCCATACAAAACTAATAGGCGTAAAAAATAAAATCCAATGACAAGAATTTCCTCCATTTGAATACACAGAGCACAGCCAACATATAAGTAGCCTAGAAGCCTTTTTACAAAGCGGCGGTAAGCCCAAATCGCTAAACAGGAGGTACCGCCGGGCTACTGCAGCAGCCCGGTACTAGTACCCACCCCCAGTGTGCATCATATCTGGCACTGGTGTGTACTCAGCGGTAATTATGCAGTGCCGCACGCTGCTCGGTTGCCACCGGGTTAGCGCAGGAGCCCTTACCGCCACCTCAATGGGTGGTGGTAAGTGCTCCCCCCCCAAAAAAAAAATGGCCACGCAGCAAGTGCTTCACTTGCCACACAGCCATTTCCTGAAAAAAAAAGAGAGACCTGCCTTTTTCCCACTGTGGTAAAATGGGGCCTTGGCACCAGTGGTGTAGCTATGTGGGGCCAGGGGGGCCTGGGCCCCCGTAGATTTGGCCCTGGACCCCCCTCCCGATGACCTGCCATCGCTGTCACCTGCCTTTGCTGGCGGGGGACCCCAACCCCCGCTAGCCGAGGTCCTCTTCTGCTCGCAAAAGGCTTTCTTCTGTTTCTGACGTCCTACACGTACCGTGCGAGCAGAAGAGGACCTCGGCTGGCGGGGGTTGGGGTCCCCTGCCAGCAAAGGCAGGGGACGGCGGGTTGGCAGCGCGAGGGGGGGGTCGAGAGGGTCAGCGGCAGGGGGAGAGGTAGGCGGCGCCGGGGGGGGGGGGGCTAAAATGTGCCCCTCACCTCGGGCTGGACCCCCCTCCCGCCGAAGTCTGGCTATGCCCCTGCTTGGCACACGTCAAAAACACGCACCGATGCCAGCGCAGGCCTCCTTTTGCCACAGCTTCCTAAAAGGGGCCCCAAAATTGTAAATAAATTTCCTTCATGGCCATTGACCCAGTGCTACATTAGCTACAGGCTACAAAGAGCCAACACAGTCCCTGCACCACGTGCGCACTGACTGCATACTGCATGCCCATAACTTCTTTGGGAACAAAAGTTTTAATATGTGTAATGTTGGTGGGCTTCTGGGTGGAAGTGGGCTCTTCACTGCCTAGGGAAAAAAGACGGTATATTTCATGTTGGTGGGTTTTTGAGTGGGAATGATCTCTGCAGTGCCCTGGTTAAAATTTTACAAAAGATTTATATTTAATATAGGTAGATTTCTGGGTGGGGGTGGGCTCTGCAGTGCCCAGAACACGAAAGGTTTTATGTGTGACTGGCAGGGGTCCCTGACCCTAACCAGCTGAAGCGTTTATCTGTCCTGCGCTGCTGGTCCTAATTAGATTGTAAGCTCTGTCTAGCAGGGATTGTCTCTTCATCTTCAGATGAGACCATAGCCCAGGCAAACCAATGGTTGTAGTTTTCCAAATTCCCCCGATTGAAATTCTGGAACTATGAACCCACTCCCAAGCTCATCTGGAGAGTGAACGGAACCTGTGAGAGAGTGCTGAGTGACTGAATGTGGGTGAATCTGAGGAATTGTCCCTGTCAGCCCGAATCACGGGAGACTGAGCTGTAGCCTAGGGGCAAGGCCTGGGCTATACTTGTAATCTGGGGGGTGTTACGGTTATTCCTGGTTCTGATATGGCTTCTTGTAGGGCTATTCTCTCATAGGCCGATGCTCAGAACTCCTGCGGTAAGCCAACAGTGCAGAAATTATACCGCTGGAATGCTGCAGAAACCTAGCTAGCCAATGCTGAAAGGAAATGGTATTCAAATTCTATGCATGCTGTAAAAGCGAAAGCATCTGGGAACGTGCTTGGCACATGCGCAGAACAGTTTCGTGGTAAGCTCAGTTCTGCTTGAGGGTTTGCACGGGCTTCCTTCTGCTTCCAAATTATATAAAAACTGGCAGATTTTAAAGAAAGAATCGTGAGGAATCCTCTCGTCAAACACCCTAACGCCTGCTTCAAGCTGGAGCTATTTTTTCAGCGGTAAGGGCGCCTTTGTTTTGTGTGCTGTTCTCTGAGCATTGGGAGGGAATACAAAATGACCTCATTAACATCCGTTTGACTACATTTGCATGCTATTTGCGCTAATCTTTGGCGAGTACATTGTCTCCTGCACTAGAGCCTCTGAGCATTCTGCGCTCACTAAGGCGGGCGCTAGTCCGCTGCTAATCGCCTCTAGCACCCGTGTTTGGTTCTGAGCATTGGCCCATCAACTGCTCTTATGCCCATAAACCATATTATCATAATATTTACACATTTGCATCCAGAATTTCCTTCATTCGAGGCTTATTCCTCAAGTTTCTCTCATGGATTTCATATTCTGTTTATTTTTATTATGTAATTGTAATGCCCCTGACCTGGGTGCTTCTGGGTTCAGAATCCAACCGTTCTGGAGCCTCCCGAAGGCAGTGTCCATCAGACCATTCACTCACTTGGTGGTCAGTGCCTCCACCTGGGGACAGAAGGGTTGATGGGTGGGATTACCCTCTTCTCTCCCCAAAACAAGTCCAAATAAAACAAAAGCTGTGGGGATTAAGACTGGCTGTTAATTTGGCAGGTTTAATAGTCACTTATATTCTCTTACATCCACATGAACACACTGAAGTCAGCAGCTTATACAAACTCAAACTGTTTATTCTTCAACTCTGCAACAGCAGGAACATCAATCCATTTCAGCTCTTCAACAGGGAATGCAAGGCGTTTAAAACCATAATCATTCTGGTGTTTTTTCAGGGGAACTCCTATGTTCTCCGCTCTCACATATATTTACAGGTATTTGTCAGCAGGGCTATGTACACTTTTTGCATACTTCTGTCCATGCCTATTCCAGAAAATAATGTCCCAAAGGGTGTGCTCCTCTCTTACGCTTAGGTCCAGACCTAACCTCCCTCCAAGGTGACCTTTGCATTGGCTCACCCTGGCTTCCGGGCTGGCTCTCTCCACTGCCCACCCATAGCTCTCCTTCTCACAGTTGCTGCTTTGCTCAGCTCAGTGGTTTTATTTCTCCTATTTGGGGTTCCTCTTGCTCCTCCAGGTCAGTGGCAGGGGATCATCAGGCAACCAATGACCCCCCTCCCCTAAAGGGCAAGTACTTCTCTTTATTTCTTTCCAGTCTCCTCCTTCCCCCCCCCCCCCCCCCCCCCCCCCCAGCCACTCTTTAGTCTCAGGGCATTATTTCTCTGCATTTTATTACAAAACTACTCTCCTTGGGCTGGGCTTCCTCACCCAGGGACATCCCAGTCACTCCCCCCCCCCCCCTCCCCAGTGACTCTCTGCTCAGGACTTACTCGCCCAGTAATCCCAACCTAATAAGGGGCTACATAATTTTTTTAGTTTACGATGCTCTTTGAATTCACGAGGTGAGAAAGAATGTTTTTATATAATCCATTGTATATGTATGTGCGAATATACACATTTGTTTATATACTTTTCGGTACATTTTGGGGTTCATGTTAGAAACAGGAAAGCATCCAAAAAAGGCACAAAGTGACAGATGGATTTTTTTTCCCCACAAAAACGTCCGAATCGCTATTTTCAAAACTCATTTTAAAGATGTTTTTCCACGCAGTTTGTCTAAATCTCAAGGGGGCGTGTTGGAAGTATGTTTTGGGCAGGACTAGGGAGGGCTTATGATTTGGACGTGTTTTTGCAATAATTGAACATTGTAAAAATGTCCAGGACAAAAAACAGGATATTTTTTGGCTAGACCTATTTAAATAATGACTACGTGCCAAAAAGTTACCCAAACTGACCAGATAACCACTGTAGGGATAAAGGCATGACCTCCTCCCACCCCTCTATACCAGGCTCTATGACAGTTGCAGATATAATGGCCTAGTGGTTGGTGCAATGTACGATAGAGAAGGGGACCTAAACTCATATCCCACTATAACTGGTACACTTGTGGTGAAAAGTGTGAGTACCCCAAAACCTACAAACTACCTACTTAACCCACATATAGGCGACACTTGCAGGCATAAGGGCTATTGTAGTGGTATATAGTTGGGTACAGTACATTTTTTTGCTATTCTTAGAGGTCTCATCATACAATATAAAGGGGTTATGATGTGATGTGTGCCTAGGAACGTTTATGTAAATTTCACTGCCGTGCCTCCTAGGATGTCCACTGCTCTGCTGGAATGTCTGTGTGGTTAGTCTAGTAAGACTGCTGGACCCCAGATATCCCAGTGGCTTGTTTTTGTGCGTTTTTCCCTTGGACTTTTTTGTTTGAAAATGGCCCTTAAAGAAAGACACACTGAGCACAAAAAATATCAAAACAGGATATTTGAACCAAAAAGACATTTTTCTGGTTCGAAAATTACCATGTTTGGCACTGGATTTTTGGACTTTTTATTTTATTTTTTTGCAAAATGTCCAAAATCAGATTTGCACATCATATCAGAAATGCCCTTCCACTTTATATTTTTAAGATTTCTTTCTTTTTTTTTTTTTAATTTCTTGCTGGTCTGAGCTTATGTATTTGTTAGGATATTTACAACCGATATTGTGTAATTTTAATTATGAACAAGCTCTCTGGTTTTAAGGTATATTAATTAGTATAGAGTGAGAAGTTTGACATTTACCAACTGACCCCCCCCCCCCCTCCTGCGTAGCAATTCCGACACAGCCCATTCAAAATGAATCGGCTGTGTCGGCGCTAGCGTGGCTTTGGTGAGTGAGTCGGTATATTTTCTATTTGGGAAGTGATGCTTTTATATTTTCTTTACATGAAGTGGTGGTTTGTTTAATATAATATGTTTGTATTTTGATTTGTGTATATGTCTTTTTGTTATAGGTGTATCTTTAGTTGATATTTGAACTGCTGCAATGCTGGCTGCTGGTGAATGTGTAACTTCTGTTAAATATTAGCCCACATATTAATAGCAAACACTAATGTGAAAACAAATATTGAAGAATCACAAATCAAGTAACAGGAAGTAGGAATACACATCTCTAGGACTGGTGCAAATATTAGGTGATGTGGTTAACCTTTTCAGTCTTGCAGTGTCGTAGCGAGGGCTAATGACACCCGGGGTGGGTCGCCGCTGCGCACCCCCCCCGGGTGCAGCACGGCGCGACCCTCCGCTCTGCGGCACACCCTCCCTCCAGAGCGAACCCCCCCCCGGAGCGCAACCCCCCCGGCCCGCATTCTTACCTGCGGGAGGGCCGATCCGCCCCGAGTGCACGTCACTCAGAGCTGTGTCGGCCCCGCTGGTTCCCTGCTCTCTCTGCCCCGGAACAGGAATTTTTCCCCACCCAAACCAGCCCAAAACCCGCCCAAGTCAAACCCCCGCCCCTGACACCCCCCCCCCCGCGTCATCACCCCGCCCCCGCCGTCATCAACCCCGCCCCTGCCGTCATCGACCCCGCCTCACCCGTCATTGGCCCCGCCCAGAACGTCACTGACCCCGCCCCCCGCGGCCGAAAAAACGCTTAAAAAACACCCAAAAGACCCAAAACAAGCCCAAAAAACCGCAACCCGCCGTGGGCAAAAATTTCCTGTGGCGGGTCGCGGAAAACTGCCCACCTGGCAACACTGGTTCCGGGGCAGAGGGAGCAGGGAACCAGCGGGGCCGGCACCCCCCGAGCGCGTGCACCCGGGGCGGACCGCCCCTCCCGCCCCCCTTCCTACGCCACTACAGTCTTGTACCCTCCCCCTTCCCTTCCCACGAATGATTTTGTTAATAAAACTCAGCAGGTCCCAATATCACTCTACAACTATTTTCAGAAAATTCCTATAAAAATGTATAATTGTAAATATTTCAATATTAAACTTTGTGACCCTTTTGACTTTGTACTTAGGACCAGATTCAGTAAATGGTGTCCAATGTTAGGAAAGACCTGCGCTAAATTCAAATCCCCTCCCCCGATATTCAAAAGCATTTAACCGGCCAGGATCGGCACCTGGCTGGTTAAGTGCCCCATAACTGGCTATTCGCTGATATTCAGCGGGGAATAGCTGGCTATTTCCCGCTGAATAATGCTGGTCAGCGGCTAGCAGACAGCCGGTTATATCAGTCAACATAACCGGCTATCTACCAGTTTTCATCCCCACTTTAGTGGCTATATTTGGCCGCGTGAATGCGTGGGATATCTTTGGCCGCTTAGAAGATAAGCGGGCTGAAAATCAACATGACGGGTTACCTTCTAACCAGCCAAAAAGAAACTGGATATTTAATACCGGTCACCAGAAACAGCCCGGCATTGCATATTTGGGTTTATCGGTGATTGCAGGAGTTAGCCGGGCTAACTCCCGCGGTCTGAATATTGACCCCATATTCTATAAAGGTTGCTCCGCACCAAGCACCCTTTATAGAATAACGCTTAGCACTGGTTCCTGCACCCAGTTTTGGGCTCAAGAACTTACACATGCTGAAACGTGGTGTAAATCCTTGCGCCCGACTGATGGCAGTTGGGCACGCAAATGACCCTATTCTGTAACATTTTGACTACATTTTGAGAATGCCCATGATCCGCACACGCCCCTTCCATGGCCGTGCCTTCTTTTGAGTTGCACGCACGACAATTTAGAAGTGCAGTGTTATAGAATAGCACACAGGCAGATCTGAGTGCAAATCCTAATTAATGCCAATTAATGTCAATAATTGATTAACAGATTGATACCTAATTAGTTTGCATGCAGATCTGGGATCCACACTCAAATTTGGGTGCCATTTTCTGAAGCTACTGAATGAAAGTGATGCCCAGTATGTAATCTGCTGTTACTGTGTTAAAATGTGGTACTCAGTGTTGCCAGATGGGAAAAAATTTCCATGCCCAAAAGAAGCCCAACGATAGCCCAAGCTGCCCAAAAGTCTATCTGAGGAGCAGGTGGGGGGGGGGGGGGGGTGCGGAGGTCCCACCCGTGCAAACATGCTACTTCTGCTGCCTCCTCTTCCCACATGGCTGCTGTACTGGTGCTGCTCTGCTCTTCGTCATATTCTACAGTGCTCTCTGTCTGGTTTCTCCTCCACAGTGTGATGTGTCATCATCAGCTGATGACCTCATCATGCACCTTGCCCTCCTATTGGCCAAATTTAGAACCAGAATGAGGCTTGAGATGAACCGAGCCTCAATTCAGCTCCAAATTTGACCAATAGGGTGACAGTAGAGAGAGCCGGAAGGAGGAAGCAGCAGCAGCCACCCAAAAACACAAAAGCCACTTCAAAAGTCACAACCCGCAACTGTTGGAAAGTGCCGGCAGAGACCAACAAAAAGAGGGTCCAAATCTCCCGCAAAACGCATGAAACAACAAGAAAAGCGGAAGAAACCAAAAAAAAAGAGACCAGACTGAAACCACAGATGGTAAGAGCACCAAAAAAGTTTTATTGGAACCCTACATGTGTTTCGGCCGAAAAGGCCTTCCTCAAGGGTCTTCAAATTGACGTATACAGATGTTCCTCCAAAATTCTCATGGAGTAGAAAGGCATGAACTGAGCCAGGTTCTAGTAGCTACACATACATAGCGAAGGCATACTCTTAGAGTGGCTTCCACTTTTATCAAGCTGCGGTAAAAAGGCCCTGTGGTAGCGTCAGAGAATGACATGGGGACGGGGACCAGAGTAACTGTGGGGATGGGGACGAGGACAGAGCCTGTGGGGAGAGGGTGGGGACAGATCCCATGGGAACAGGGCGGGGACGGGGACAAAGCCCACGGGGACGGGGCGGGAATGGGGTCAGAGCTCACGGGGTACGGGGACAAACTTTGTGAACTGGACTGTTATTTATGTTTGAGTGATGCAGACAACGATATTTTGATTTTTTTGGAAAAACAAGCAAACATGCTGGCCACATCTAGCAAAATTTGCATGGGGGATCCTGTGTCGGGACATGATCACTTGGGTCTCGTCAGGAGCAGAAGAGAGACAGACCCCAGTGCCGGGCCCCCCTTGGAGGTTGGGCCCAGGGGAATCTTGCTCCCCCTGCCCCCCCTCTCGGCAGCACTGCTAACATGAACTTTTAGAATTTATTTACTGCCTTTTTAAAGAAACTAGTAAAAAAAGGCCCGTCTCTGGAGCCAATGAAACGGGCTCTAGCAAGGCTTTCCTATGGCCCCCCCCACCGAACGCACCTTGGTTGTTAGTGAGGGCATTGCGCCGCCATGGCCGCCATCGATGTGTGACTGTGGCCCCCCCACCCAACGCACCTTCGTCGTCAGTGGGTGGCCCATTGCGGCGCCCTGGCCGTCGTCGATGTGAGTGAATTGCTCCGCCTCCGCCCTCAACGTCATAACGTTTGACGCGAGGGCGGGGCCCCGAGGCTGTGATTTTCTTGGCTTCAGAGTTTCGAACTTATGAACCTTGGCTTCAGTGACGTCATCAGACAATAGAACGTTGAGGGTGAGTTTTATATATATAGATTTGCCCAAGGCACTGTACAGCAAGTATAAGCTGGACAGAAACAATAAGCAATTAAAATAATAAAAATATTCAAATAACAATATACATTATGGCATAGTATGTTACTTAAAATGTCAACACAATGCACATTAAAACATCTCAATAGACAACCTGGGAGCTCAAATAGAAGGTAAGGGTCACCAACAAGGAGGTCAGAAAAGTTACAGGAAATGATCTTAGCTAGAGTAGGAGAGGTAGATAGTAAACAAAAGAGGTGACAGTATTGATTCTTGTGGTATCCTGCAGATCAGCACCCATGGTGGCAATGAGGTGCTGCTGAACAGTGTGAACCGTTGCCTATCTTAGGACCTGAACCAGGCAAGTACTGTGATACTGATACCTGTCTGTCAGTCCTGCTAGCATGATATTTATTTATTATATTATTTAGATTTTGCTCCTACCTTTTTCAGTAGTAGCTCAAGGTGAGTTACATTCAGATACACTGGATATTTCTCTGTCCCAGGAGGGCTCACAATCTAAGTTTGTACCTGAGGCAATGGAGGGTTAAGTAACTTGCCTAGGATCACAAGGACCAGCAGTGGGATTTGAACTGGCCACCTCTGGATTGCAAGACCGGTGCTCTAACCACTAGGCCACTCCTCCACTCAGCAACATTCCATGTAGAATCTCAAATAGTAGCAACGTTCAGTGTTCCACTGCACTAACCACTAGGCTACTCCTCCACTACCAACATTCCATGAAGAAGCCTGCCCTTGCAGATCAGCAACGCGGCCGCGCAGGCTTCTGTTTCTGTGAGTGTACGTGCAGGACGTCAGACTCACAGAAACAGAAGCCTGCGTGGCTGATCTGCAAGGGCAGGCTTCTACATAGAACGTTGCTAGTGGAATAGGAACAGTCCATGTAGAATCTCAATAGTAGCAACGTTCCATCTAGAATCTCCAATAGTAGAAACATTCCATGTAAAATCTCAGATAGTAGCAATAGAATCTCAAATAATTTATCTGGATTTTGCTCACACCTTTTTCAGTAGTAGCTCCAGGTGAGTTACATTCAGGTACTCTGGATATTTCTCTGTCCCCAGAGGACTCACAATCTAAGTTTGTACCTGAAGCAATGGAGGGTTAAGTGACTTTCCCAAGATCACAAGGAGCAGCACTGGGATTTGAACTGGCCACCTCTGGATTGCAAGACTGGTGCTCTAACCACTAGGCCACTCCTCATGTGTTAGTACTGCTGGATTTCTCAGCTGCTTTTCACACTGTGGATATTGTGGTCCACAGTGTGAAAAGCAGCTGAGAAATCCAGCAGTACTAACATGAGGCGAATCTCCTGTCTCGATTTCTGTGAAAATCACCTAGTAGGGCTTCAAGGATCGTCTCCACTTCATAACTGCAGACCTGTCAAGTCTCCCGCATTCAGCGGGAGACTCCCGCTTTGGCGGGTCATCTCCCGCACTCCCACAAAAGCGGGAAAGTCTCCCGCTGAGACACGGTGTCGGCAACTCCCCCTTCCACCCGGCATAGGCGCTGACTCCATGGGTGCTGTGGGTGCTCGAGCACCCCCAATATTTCACCCACCGGAAGTTCATTCACCCACCGGAAGTTTGTTCCCTCCCTCCCTCCCTCCTCCCTTCGAGTTCCAGGCCTCCTCCCTCCGAATTTTAAAAGTCATCTATTTTACCTCGTCGGGGTTAGGGCGGCAGCAGCGGTAAAAAGCATGCAGGCTCGGCGCTTAGTTCCATTTTCCCTTCTCTCTCTCTCAGCTCTGGTCCCGCCCTTGCGGAAACAGGAAATGAGGGTGGGACTAGAGCTGAGAGAGAAGGGAAAACAGAACTAAGCGCCGAGCTGAACCTGCATGATTTTTACTGCTGCTGCTGCCCTAACCCTGATGAGGTAAGATAGATGACTTTTAAAATTTGGAGGGAGGTGGCCTGGAACTTGAAGGGAGGGAGGAAGGGAGTGATGACGACCCTGGAACTGGGTGGGCGGGAGGACCCTGGAACTGGAAGGAACCCTGGAACTGTGAGGGAAGGAGGGAGGGGGGACCCTGGAACTGGGAGAGAGGGGGGAGGGAAAGGCGAGAGAGAGGGGAGGGAGGGGGCCTGGAACTCAAAGGCAGGGAGGGGGCCTGGAACTCAGAGGGAGGTGGAGGGGGACGGGGGGACAGGGAAGGGGGGACAGGGGGGAGAGGGAGGGGGGAATGCACCACCTGTAAAAAAAAATAATTCAGCACCCCCAATCATTTTGAAAAGTTGGCTCCTATGCCACCCGGTATTAATTTCCTAGCCACTGCTGCTTCCCCTCTTCAGCAGCAGCGGCTGCGACCAAAAAAAACATTAAAAAAGCAAGCGCGGGGCCGCAGCAGCCTTCAAGCATGGGCTGTCGGCTCTACAGCCACTCCTCTCTTCTCTCTCTCTGCCCCCGGAGGAGCAGGAAGTTGACATCGACTTCCTGCTCCGCTCCGAGGACAGAGAGAGGAGCTGCTGCAGCGCCGACAGCCCATGCTTGAAGGCTGCTGCGGCCCCGGGCTTGCTTTTTTAATTTTTTTGTTTGTTAGCTCTTTTTTGTTTTTGTCATGGCCGCTGCTGCTCAACAGGAGAAGCAGCAGTGGCCAGGAAATGATTATCGGGTGGAAGGGGGAGCGGGAGGCAGGTAGAATGGAGAGAGTGGGAAGATGGGGAGAGAAGGAGGGGACATGGAGAAGGGCTGGAGAAAGAGAGAAGCTGCTGAGGATGGGGAGAAAGGGGATGGATCCTGGCTGAGAGCAGAAAGAGGGAAAACATTGGAAGGAAGGGTAGGGAGAGAAACAGGAGAGACATTGAAGGATGGGGAGAGAGAGGGGGGACATGATGAGTGGAAAAGGGTAGAGAGAGAGACAATGGATGGAAAGAAGGGGATAGAGAGAGAGAGAGAGAGAGAGAGAGAGACACTGGATGGAAGGATCGGGAGAGGGGGTAGACGGATGGAAGGATAAGGAGAGATAGAGGGAAGATGGAAGGATGGGGAGAGAAAGAGGGAAAATGCATGGAAGGATGGAGAGAGAAAGACGCTGGATGGAAGGATAGGGAGAGAAAGAGGGAAGACACTGGATAGAAGGATAGGGCGAGAAAGAGGGGAGATGGATGAAAGGATGCAGAGAGAAAGGGGAGAGACTGAAAGGATGTGGAGAGAGAGGGGAGAGACTGAAAGGATGTGGAGAGAGAGGGGACACTGAACAGAAAAGGGTAGAGAGATAGAGAGACACTGGCTAGAAGGAGGGGGCGAGAGAGAGAAGTACTAGATGGAAGGATCAGGAGAGAGGGTAGATGGGTGGAAAGATGGGGAGAGAAAGAGGGAAGACGCTGGAAGGAAGGGTAGGGAGAAAAAGGAGATGCTGGATGGAAGGATGCAGAAAGAAAGAGGTGAGACACTAGAGGGATGGGGAGAGAAAGAGGGGAGCTGCTGGATGGAATGGGGGAGAGGATGGAGTAGTGAAAGACTGGAGAATAAGAGGAAGGGGCATGTGGAGAACATGGGTGAGGAAAAGATGAAAAGCCATAGGTAGATGAAGGAAAAAGAAGGAAATTAAAGAATGGATAGTAAGAATGAATTAAATCTGGACAGAGAGAGAGGCAGAAAAATATTGAAGAAAACAAAGAAAAAAGGAGAGAAAATGGTGAATGGCAGGAAACCCTGGCAAGAGAAAGATGAAGGAAAGCAGAATCAAGAGACTGGGAGCAACATAAGCACATAAGCACTGCCATACTGGGAAAAGACCAAGGGTCCATCAAGCCCAGCATCCTGTCTCCGACAGTGGCCAATCCAGGCTTCAAGAACCCAGCAACCCCCCCCCCCCCACACACACACACACACACCAAAAAAAAATTAATAATGTTCAATGGACTTTCCTCCTCAGGGATCTGTCCAAACCCCCTTTATATTCCGTAAGGCCAGCTGCTGTCACTACATTCTCCGGCAACGAGTTCCAGAGTCTAACTACACGCTGAGTAAAGAAAAACTTTCTCCTATTTGTTTTAAATCTACCATATTCTAGCTTCATCTTGTGTCCCCTGGTTCTATTATTGTTTGAAAGTGTAAACAAACGCTTCACATCTGTCCGCTCTACTCCGCTCATTATCTTGTAGACTTCTATCATATCACCCCTCAGCCGCCTTTTCTCCAAGCTGAATTAGAAATTAGAATTAGAAAAAGTCAATGGCCAGACAACAAAGGTAAAGAAAATAATTTTATTTTTAATTTAGGATAAAGTAATGTTAGCTGTGTTAATGAAGTTTAATAAATGCAAATAAAACATAAAATAGAAAATAAGGTGATACCTTCACTGATTTTAAAACATTTTTGATTAGCTTTCAGAGACCAACACTTCCTTCCTCAGGTCAGGAGAGGATACCGTAACAGCATTATACTGACCCGAGGCAGAAGGTTTTGACCTCTGAAAGCTAATTGAAAAAGGTATTAGGCTATTAAATAAAATATTTTCTGAAATGGCTGCAGGTTTGAGGTGTGCCAGGGGGCGGGGGAGGGGGGGTGGGGGGTGGGGGGGGGTCATGTTTAGTGGGTGGAGCCAATGCAAAGTGGGGCGGGGCTGGGGCCGTGTACTAAAATCTCCCTCTCTAAAATTGGGACCCCTTGGCAGCTCTGTAACTGGGTCTGACACAGATCTAGCTATTCTCTTCTAGTCAATCATTAAGCTGAACCCACACACTTTGAACTATACAATTTCCTAGAAATGGGATTGTAGACACTGGTCGTTAACTTTTGAGCTTGTCCTGGTTAAGGTTGTTCATGGGCAGGGTCAACGGAGCAGTTGCTTGGTCAAAGGCCTCTCAGAAGTTTGTCAAGGTCCTCATCTGTTATTGGGTTAATAGTGTCCCATATGTCTATGAAAGGAGAGGGCAAGTTTGTATGCTTCTGATTAACTAACAGGAGATTGGATGAGACTGCCTGTAAATCTTCATGGACACCTTTAACTTTGTTGATAAAAGTATGTAGCAAAATCATCACAGTTCAGTTTCGACTGGGCAGGCTGGCTCTGTTGTGGAGGTTGCAGTAGGCCACTTACTATGCGGAATAAGAGCTTGGTTGAATTGGCAGCCCGTTACGGCTGGGATCTTTGCGGAGACTGTAATTGTAATTATTCCTAAATCAGGCCAAAATCCACATAGGTGACTTAACACACACTGGAAAATATCCACTCTCCTGTGAGACTTTACATGGATATACACCTTTCTTCTCCTCTTTCTGTGACCAGGGGTACTTGACAAGGTGCCTCTTGTTTTCTTGATTATTTGTACTTGTTTTGGAATCATTGGCTTTTGCCATAAGACAATATAACCATATATAGGCGCCTCAGTCTATGCAGGTTGTAAAGAACAACTAACAAAGAAACTTCAGACTGCACAAAATACAGCAGCCAGATTGATATTTGGAAAACCAAAATTTGAAAGTGCCAAACCCATTCATGAAAACCTGCATTGGCACCCCACCAAGGAACGTATTGCCTTTAAGGTTTTTACTCTTGTCCACAGGATTATTTATGGTAATGCTCCTGGATACAGGCTGGACCTTATAAAATTACCACCTAGAAACAGTACCAACCTATCCCGTGCTTATTTAAATCTGCATTATCCAGACTGTAATGGACTCAGACACAAATCTACTTATGTATCCAGCTTTTCTTACATAAGTACACAACTGTGGAACGCTTTGCCCAAAGCTGTAAGGTCTATCCACAACCACCTTAACTTCAGGAAAATACTGAAAACCACTTTGAATGTAGTTACAAAAACCACAGAAAGGTGGTATATCAAGTCCCATTTCCCTTTCCCTATTTGAGGTTCTACAGGGAATGTTGCTACTATTTGAGATTCTACATTCTCTGGGCAAGTCACTGAACCCTCCATTGCCCCTGGTACAAAATAAGTACCTGTATATAATATGGAAGCCGCTTTGATTGTAACCACAGAAAGGTGGTATATTAAGTCCCCCCCTTAACATCAAAGTCTTTAATAATTTTATCATGCATTTTTATCTCCCTCTGGGCCATATACCAGGTAGACAACTAGAAAATCTTTAGCATCATATCTATGTTAGTTGATTGTTCTAATGCATGCTTATTAGGTGTATCATTAGTATTATGTTAACATTGTATTATATCTCTGGTACTTGAATTCCAGTTCTGTTAAATGTGTGTATATTTTTGATACTGTTTCACGGTAGCTCTATTATTAGGTTTCAATTTACTGTTTTCAAGTTTACCTCATTTACTGTATTTATGTTTATTCTTGGTTATTTTACTATTGTTTTATGTTAAACAATAGTAAAATAGGAGTGGAGGAGTGGCCTAGTGGTGAGGGTGGTGGACTTTGGTCCTGGGGAACTGAGGAACTGAGTTCGATTCCCACTTCAGGCACAGGCAGCTCCTTGTGACTCTGGGCAAGTCACTTAACCCTCCATTGCCCCATGTAAGCCACATTGAGTCTGCCATGAGTGGGAAAGCACAGGGTACAAATGTAACAAAAATAAAATAGATACTATTGGAGATTCTACATGGAATGTTGCTACTGTTGGAGATTCTACATGGAATGTTGCTATTCCACTAGCAACATTCCATGTAGAAGCCTGCGCGGCCACATTGGTGTCACTTAACCCTCCATTGCCGCATTGAGCCTGCCATGAGTGGGAAAGCGTGGGGTACAAATGTAATTTAAAAAAAAACTGTACCTGCTGTACACTGCCTTGCCTTGGGTGAATCTCTTCATAAAAGCAGCTAACAAATCCCAATAAGTAAATAAACTTCAGCCTCTCCTACACTTTCCAAGATGTAACTTGCGCGAGGGCGGGACACAGGGAGGGAAGGCCCGAAGGGAGGCGATCTGCAGACTGCTGCTGCTGCGCTTCTTTCACACGGAGCGAGGTCGAGGCGCTATGATTTGAATTCAGGGGGGCCTGGCCTGGTGGTGGGTGGAGGGGACTACGGCACCAGGCCCCCCTTGGAGGCCCGGGCCCGGGGAATTTTGTCCCCCCTGCCCCCCCCTCTCGGCGGCCCTGAGAATGTTAATGGCCCTGTTTAGAATACATTTGCATACTACTAGCATTCAGAGCCAGTGAGATCATTGTTACATGAGCTTGTCGGCTCTGATCCTAGGGTGCTAATCTGGCGCTTATCATTGGGGCCTGAGACCTTAAAGCAGAGTCAGGGGGGTGGGGTGAACTAAAAAGCCCTCTGGCAGGACAGAGCAGGGAGGCCCCCAAGGAGAGAAGAGAACTCCTCTAACCAATGCCTCTACCACAGAAGTGTAAGCTGCAGTAGTTCCACTAAGGTAGGCCAAGCTTATTTTGGAATCCTGCTGTAAAGTTTAACTTTGGAACAGTTTACCCTTTTCTCTGTAAATTATTAAACCACTTTGTTTTACTTTTAACACTCTGTGTGTCTGTAGTTATTAAGAGCCCAGGCCTGTCTGCTAGCAACGCCTGCCACACCCAATGACTTAATTGTTCTAAAATTCAATCCACTTGTTTGCGTTTAATAAAACTAAATTCTGAAAATGTCTGTCACTTCTGAGTCATTATTAAATCAGCACCACTAAAAAGATGTTCAATTGCTGCACTGACAGGAAGTGGAATGTTCAATCTAATAAAAAGTTCCTTCAAATCAGACCAGGCAGTGGTGTGCTGGAGCCGGCTCGCACTGGCTTGCAAGAGCCGGTTGTTAAATTTTCTTCCGGCTTGCGAGCCGGTTGTTGAAAATTGCGAGCCGGCTCTGGCTCTCCTCCCTCCCTCCTCTCTCCCTCTGGATCCGCCTCACCGCCTGCTTGTTTTTTGAATTCTTTGGGGCAGGCAGTCTTGCCTGCCCGCTTCCAGCGCTGACTGTCCTCCCCTGCCGGTTCGTGCTTTAAAAATGGCCGCTGAGACTTCCAGAGGCGGCCTCGCGAGACTTCTGCTGAAGTCTCGGCGGCCATTTTGAAGCGTGAATCGGCAGCGGGGGACAGTCAGCGCTGGAAGTGGGCAGGCAAGACTGCCTGCCATGAAGAATACAAGTGGGCGGTGAGGGACCAGATCGGGAGGGAGGGAGGAGAAGAATTTGCCAAACAACTCAGGAGGGCGTGGCAGGGGGGGAAAAGGGAGTCGCTGCTGGGCATGGGTGGATGGAGGGGGTTGCTGGGTATGGGTGCATGCAGGGCAGGGGAGAGGAGGGTCACTGCTGGACATGGGTGCTTGCAGGGCAGGGGAAAGGAGGGTCACCGCTGGACATGGGTGCATGCAGGGCAGGGGAAAGGAGGGTCACCGCTGGACATGGGTGCATGCAGGGCAGGGAAGAGGAGGGTGACTGCTGGACATGGGTGCATGCAGGGCAGGGGAGAGGAGGGTCACTGCTGGACATCTGGGTGCATGCAGGGCAGGGGAGAGGAGGGTCACTGCTGGACATGGGGGCATGCAGGGCATGGAAGAGGAGGGGAGAGAGAAGAAATGCTGGACATGGATGGAGGGGAGAGAAGAGTGAGGAAGGAGATGAGATGAGGGAAAAGGAAGAGAGGAGAAAAACTGCACATGGATGAAGAAAATAGGCAGAAGCTGAGGACCAGAAATGAAGAAGAAAGGAGGAAAGGAAAGAAATAAATGGAAAGGAAGCCCTGGAAACGGAATTAAGAGGACAGATAGCAGCAGAATCGGATACTGGGCCAGCATGATCAGAAAAACAGTCACTAGACAACAAAGGTAGAAAAAAATCATTTTATTTTCATTACAGTGTTGGAATATGTTCACTTTGAGAATCAGGTGCTCAACATTAAAAGTTTATATTTATTTACTTATTTATGGCATTTTATCCCACATTAAACATGAATTAGATTGGAACCTGGGATCATTTACATTTTTTTTCCTGGAGAGAGTAATGCATTGCCCCCTCCCCCCCCCCCCCCCGGCTATAGCCAGCTCTGCAATTTGGGGGGGGGGCGCAGAGGTGGACGGGGGGGCGCAGAGGTGGATGGGTGGGCGCAGAGGTGGATGGGGGGGGGGGGGGGGCGCCGAGGTGGACCGGGGAGAGAGCCTGTTGATAAAAATTTACCAGCACACCACTGAGACCAGGGTACAATACTACTGGGTCTGCAGGAGTTGATCAATGGAATCTCTGTCTTATAGCAAAGACTGCTTGATCATCCACCCTGCGCGAAATTTGGGATGCAGAATTGGTGCTGCAATTGCTTCAGAGTCATCAAGTAGATCAGAGAAGCGTTGATCGATTGTGTTCATGAGGGCAGTCTTGCAAGTTGTTGTTCATGTTTTCTTGTCAATGAGAATCTTCACGAAGCCTTATAACGGTTGGCAGCATCTAGGCCATGAACATCTTCTTTTTCGACTGCAGGATGCGTAAAGACTGAGCAACAGATTTCATTACAGAAACATAATCAACCAAGTCAACTCACCTGCAGTCAATCTTGGGACTTCCTGTTTTACTGCAAATGGCATTGAACTGCTTTTCACCATGCTCGTGATAAGGCTGGGAAAAGAGAGCTGATACTGGAAGATGCTGGGAATGGAACTGGCAAAAGACGGCTGATGCTGGAGACAGATGGGAAAATTATTGCCACATGCCTAATAAAATGGAAATTTGAAAAGGAAGTCAGCTATGGTCAGTTCTAAATCCATGAACATTATTTAATGATGAACTTGAAAAATTCTTTAGTGGAATTTTACTTTTATTTATACATTTCACAAATTATCTTCTAGCAAACCATAAATGTTTCTCACAGTCACTCTCTGAGAGGAAAAAAGACTTCAGATACCCGGTACTGTTTCACTCAATTAGTGAAATGTACCGCTCCGCTCAGCCACTGTGTGACTAGATTTCTGTACTGCTGTGTCGCGTTCGTGAGTTCTTGTGCCCAGGCGGAGCACAGAGATGAAGACTCGAACCTGTGCTCTGTTCGGCAGCCGAGCAACCCCAAGGCTTCACCTGTGATGACCGCTGTTCCCCGAGGGTTGAGCCCCCAGGTGCAGGCAGCCGACAGGACTTCCGGATGCAGGCAGGGGTCAGACGGCCGCAGGCAGCAGGCAGAGAGAAATCTGGATTCAAGCAGTGAGTAGAGGCAGGCAACAGCCAGAGAGTAGTTCGGGTTCAGGCAACAGTCAGGTCAGACAGCGAGCAGAGAGTAATCCGGGTTCAGGCAGTGGTCGGGTGAGGCAGCAGGTAGAGAGTAATCTGGGTTCAGGCAATGGTCAGGCAGCAGGCAGAGAGTAATTTGGGTTCAGGCAATGGTCAGGTCAGGCAGCAGGCAGAGAGTAATCCGGGTTCAGGCAATGGTCAGGTCAGGCAGCAGGCAGAGAGTAATCCAGGTTTAGGCAGTGGTCAGGTCAGGCAGCAGGCAGAGAGTAATCTGGGTTCAGGCAGTGGTCAGGTCAGGCAGCAGGCAGAGAGTAATCTGAGGTCAAGCAGTGGTCGGGTACGAGAAGGTAACAGCTTGAGAATCGATACAGCGCAAACAATCACCTACCGGAGTAGAAGCCGAAGCAAAGATGTGGAGTAAAGCTGCTCCTAAAATAGCCCTCACCATCAGGGAGACAAGAATCAGCTGGCAAGAGAAGTCTCCCGTTGGCCAGTCTGTCTTGGAGAAGGAGGAGCCTGACCGCAGGGCTCCAATCCAGTGGAGCAGGAGGCGGGGCAAAGAGTCTGGCGTTCCCCGTGGAGGCAAGCCACGCCGCCAACCACCCACCCGGACCCGCCTGAGAGGAGCTCCCGCTGCCGCAGACCACCCTCCCTAGACAGAGCAGGCCGAGCCGATCCTCTGGAGCGCCAGACCAGCCAAGATGGCCGGCGCTCCGTGTTGCGGGTGGCAGGACGGAGTTCCCGGAGCGCCGGGCCCACCAAGATGGCCGGTGCTCCGCGTCGTGGGAGCGCCCCTCACCGAGGTGAGGAGCGTGACATGCTGCTGGCGGGCGTCCTCATAAGTCTATAATAAAACCTCTCATAAGTGCTATTTCTGAATTACCCTTTTATGTGTAATCTATTCCTATATTAGAATAAGCACTTATCTTGACTGGGCGTGTTCTAGCTTGTTCGCTCTACAGCGAGCTTCTGTTTCACTTTTGCTTCCTAAGGAGCCGAACCCTCAATATCTGTGCCCTGTGAAAAGAATAAACTATTAGTACTGTGTGGAACATTTTTTGTAAAACTCATGTACTCACTTATTAATTTTTATGCAGCTTTTACCGGTAGGCCTTAACAGTAGGGTAGAGTGGAAGGCTTTTTTAATGAATACCAATATGGTAGGGACTGAGACACTCCCTAGGTAAGACCAGGAATATAGAGTTGAAAAAAAAGAGGAAGTTCCTCTTTAAATCAGTAAACATCCTCTGATTGGACGAGGCTGCTGGCGTCCCGCTTCTTAAAACAACGGGCGGGCGCCATTTTTTAGTATAGAGAAGCAGTGGAGACTGGAAAAGAAGCTGACACTGCAAGAGGTGAAATCTGCTTAAAAACTAATAAGTGAGTACAGTGATACCTCGGTTTTCGTTGACAATCCGTCCGAAAACAATCAATGAAAACCGAAACAGAAGAAAACCGAGGCAATTATTCCATATGAATCAATGTAAATCCAATGAGCAGGAGAATGCGTGGGTTGCCCTTTGTTTTCGCAAAATTAGCAGCGAAAACCGAGGCAACCAACGAAATCCGAGACAAAATTTTCACTGAAAAAATCAACGAAAACCAAAACCGACGATAACCGAAGTCAACGAAAACCGAGCTTTCACTGTACATGAGTTTTACAAAAGATGTTCCACACAGTACTAAGAGTTTATTCTTTTCACAGGGCACAGATATTGAGGGTTCGGCTCCTTAGGAAGCAAAAGCGAAACAGGCGCTCGCTGTAGAGCGAACCCGCTAGAACACGCCCAGTCAAGATAAGTGCTTATTCTAATATAGGAATAGATTACACATAGAAGGGTAATACAGAAATAGCACTTATGAGAGGTTTTATTATAGACTTATGAGGATGCCCGCCAGCAGCAGTACAGAAATGTAGTCACACAGTGGCTGAGCGGAGCAGTACATTTCACTAATTGATTGAAACAGTACCGGGTATCTGAAGTGTTTTTTCCTCTCAGTGAGTGACTATGAGAAACATTTATGGTTTGCTAGAAGGTAAGTTGTGAATTGAATACAACAGCAAACACCAGGTGGATTAAATCAAAAATTTTTATTTATACATGAAAAGTAATGAAGTAAAAGAAGTAAAAAATGGTTAAATATTACTTCATTACAATTAAAAGTATTTAATGTTTTCCAGTACTTTATTACAAGTGTTAGGAGTCACCACATAGGAAAAGGATTTAGGCTATATCATCATTGATGATGCAATGAAAACCCTCTGCTCAGTGTGCAGCAGTGGCTAAAAAAGCAAATATACTGTTAGGCAGTGGCGTAGGAAGGGGGGGGGGCGGTGGGGCGGTCCGCCATGGGTGCACGCCGCTGGGGGGGGGGGGGTGTCGGCTCCGCTGGTTCCCTGCTCTCTCTGCCCCGGAACAGGTTACTTCTTGTTCCGGGGCAGAGAGAGCAGGGAACCAGCGGAGCTGACGCAGCTCCCAGCGACGACGTGCACTCGGGGCGGAGCGCCAGTGGTAAGAATGCGCTCCGAGGGGGGGTGCGTGCGCCGAGGGGGGGGGTGCACTGTGCTGCATCCGGGGGGGGGTGCGCAGCGGCGACCCGCCCCGAGTGTCAGCCGCCCTCGCTACGCCACTGCTGTTAGGAATAATTAAGAAAGGAATGAAGAACAAAACTGAGAATATTATAATGCCTTTGTATTGCTCCATGGTGCGGCTGCACCTCAAATAATGTATGCCATCTTGGTCACCATATCTTAAAAAAATATATATAACTGAATTAAAAAATGGGTAGAGAGAAGGGCAACAAAAATGATCTAATCTACTCTAATTATTATTATTATTATTTGTAGCATTTGTATCCCACATTTTCCCACCTATTTGCAGGCTCAATGTGGCTTACATTATGCCAAGATGGCGATCGCCATTTCCGGGTACAGGATTTCAAATGCTATTACATTTAGGTGCATACATACATGGTACAGAGGAATGCATTATGGCATTGCATAGAGGTTTCTAAGTGATAAAGTGAGTTTTAACATAAATTAGGTCATTGACTATAGAGATGTCATTTTCAACTTAGGAAATATCTGTGGCTGATATACCACACTCATCCCAGTGAGAGGTTTTGGGTGGTTTACATTGTGATAGTTACAGTACATAGAGTGGGATGGAGTTGCGGGAGTCTGAAGGAAGAAGTGCGAACGGGGAAGGAAGGGTGGTTTGCTATGAATCATGTAGGTGGAGTCCCCTAACAAAAGTAGAACTGGTTAGTGTTTGTCAAAGAGTAGGGTCTTCACTTTCCGTGTGGAGGCTCATGTAATTTGACTCCATGCAGACTGTAGTAGGTTAAGAGTTCCATTCAGCTATGGAGTGAAGGGAGAATATGGAGTTGGTCTGACGCTCGAGTCTTGCGTTATTCAGTGGTAGATATTTCAGGAGTACATTGTCACACAGATGGGTTGATTTATAGAAGCATTGTCAGAAGAATTGAGACAGCGGTTCAGAAGAATTCCCGTGTAAAACTTGAAAGACTAGACATATGGATTTGAAGGTGGTTAGAGCTTAGATGTAGACCCAGTGCAATGTTTTGAGATGTCCAGTAACACTTTCAAATTTTCTTAGTCAGAAAATCATTCTCACCACTGTGTTCTGTGAGCAATTTGTTGTTTAGGCCAGTGAATAGGGAGTTACAGTAACCTAGGTTGGAAATGACCAGCTTCTGAACCGACACAGCAAAGTGGGATTTTTGAAACCGACACAGCAAAGTGGGATTTTTGAAAGAAAGCTCTTATCAGTCTCAGTTGATGCATTCGGAAGAAGGATTTCTTCCATAGTTGGCTTATGTGAGCTTTATAGCTTAGGGAGTAGTCTAGGGTGATTCCTAAGACTCTTAATTCTTTGGAAACCTCAAGGACTAGACTGTTGGGCAACGTGAGGTTGGAGGGGATAAAGGAAGCGGTATTGCCAAACCAGAGTAATTTCATCTTAGTCTGGTTCAGCTGGAACGTGTTCAGTGGGTCCATTTCTGGATTTTGTTCATTGAATTGACCACACTTTTGGATGTGTCTTTGAGTGAAGGTTTCATGGGAACGAGCATTAGGATATTGTCAGCATATGACAGTAAGCTTTTGTCCACTTCAAGGATGATGTTGGAAAGGGAGTTCATTTATAGGCTGAATAGCATGGAAGATAGTGGGGAGCCCTGGGGAACACCACATGTGGTTACCCAGCTCTTTGATATTACTCCCCCTTTCTGGACCATGTAGGATCTGTTTTTTAGGAAGTCACTGAACCAGCTTAGAATGGGACCAGACAGACCTAGGTTACTGAGTTTCAGCGGCGTACCAAGGGTGGGGTGGTGGGGGCGGTCCATCCCAGATGCACACTGCTGGGGGGGTGCAGATAGCAGCCGCGCGCCTGTCGGCTCCGCTGGTTCCCTGCTCCCTCTGGCCCGGAACAGGTTACTTCCTGTTCTGGGGCAGAGGGAGCAGGGAGCCAGCGGAGCTGAGAGCCGTGCGGCTGCTCCCAGCAGCTAAAAATGCGCCGGGGAGGGGCGCATTGGCGATCGGCCCCGAGTGGCAGCTGACCTAGGATCGTCACTGATGAGTTTCATTAACAGTGATAAAGGGGATGGGACGACTTCCCTATGAGGAAAGGCTAAAGAGGCTAGGGCTCTTCAGCTTGGAGAAGAGAAAGCTGAAGGGAGATATGATAGAGGCCTATAAAATACTGAGTGGAGTGGAATGGGTAGACATGAATCGCTTGTTTACGCTTTCTAAAATTACAAGGGCTAGGGGGAATGCAATGAAGCTACTAAGTAGTAAATTTAAAACAAATCAGAGAAATGGAAATGCCCTCCTTCAGCTATTTCCAAAAACGAAGATAATCTGCCTTCGTACAAATATAATCTAGCACTAGAGTACAGGCTCTATTAAAGCAAATGCTCTTTTGATGGCTAGACTTTGATGATACGTTGATGATATGTTGAAACCCTCTGCTCAGAAAGCAAATAGAATGTTAGGTATTATTAGGAAGGAATGGAAAACAAAAATGAGGACATTATAATGCCTTTGTATTGCTCCATGGTTCGACTGCACCTCAAATATTGTATTCAATTCTGGTCACCGCATCTCAAAAAAGATATAGTGGAATTAGAAAAGATACAGAGAAGGGCAACAAATATGATAAAGGGGATGGAACTGTTGGATTATTTGTAGTAAATAATTAGCAGATTTTAGTACACACAGCTTCAGCTTTAGAAATGTTAATTTCTTTCTTCATCTCTCTCTCATTCACCCCAGAATAATTCACTGCTGAGTCACTTTAAAGTTGAAGTAACAAAACATCTGTTTACTCACAGTTTGTAGTTAGATTATAATCAGACAGGCTTATATATACATATTACTATACATTTGTCTTATCAGCTCCTTCCATGTGCTTAGATGGTAATGGATGCTCACACCACCATAGATCCTCTCAGGTTAGGAGAGATCATGAGCTCCATGTGCTCCATGTGCTGCATGTGCTGCATCTACCCCCACAGGAAGTTGCATAGCAGTGTGACCTCTCTAAGTAATTCACATCAGAGGTCACAGAGTAATCACAGAGAAATAATAGGTGACAGGCAATGCATGTAAAATACAATTACATTCCAACAAACCCCTTCTCATGCATAACTGTCATGCAATTATTTATTCATACAAAGTCCAAGCTTTATACGCAGATTCACAAAATGTTCTCTGGGTAATGGTTTGGTCATGATGTCAGCTGTCATCTCACTGGTGTGACAATAGTGTAGACTGATGACCCCTTCTTTCGCCAACTCTCGCACGTTGTAGTATTTCGTTGCGATGTGCTTGGTGCGTGACTGAACCTTGTCATTCTGTGACAGTCGGATGCAGCTCTGATTATCTTCCATTAACTGGATTGGTCTCTTTTCAGCTATTCCAAAATCCAGCAAAAGTTTTTCAATCCACATCAGTTCTCTGCACGCTTCCGATACGGCCACATATTCAGCTTCTGTAGAAGACAAACTCACAATACTTTGTTTATGACTGGCCCATGAAATTTGTACATTTCCATACATAAACACATATCCACTTGTGGATTTATAATCAGAATGATCCCCTGCCCAATCTGAATCACAGTAACATATTAGTTTTGGATTACTATTGGCTGAAATCTTTAATTTACAATCAATGGTACCCTTTAAATACCTTACCATCCTTTTAACTGCAGTCCAATCTGATTTGGTAGGTGAGCTGACCCTTCTGCTCAAAATTCCTACTGCATTTGCTATATCAGCCCTGTATGTGGTAGCTAGATATAAAAGCTTACCTATGGCTGATCTATATTGGATGTTATCTGGTAAAGGTTCTCTTACTGTTTCATCCTTCAGAAAATCAGTGATCATGGGAGTGCTTACAACTTGGGCATCTTGCATACCTAAACTTTCAATAAGCTCATTTATTTTCTGCTTCTGGCTTAGAAGATAAGAACCATCATTTTGTTTCTCAATTTCTATACCAAGATAGTATGACACATTACCAAGTTCTTTTATCTCAACATTGAGGTTTAAACATTTTACAATGTCCTTGTACTCTTGCTCACTTTTGCTTGCAATGAGCAGATCATCAACAAAAGCTAAAATGTATGCATATTGTCCATTTGTGCACCTAGTGTACAAGCATTTATCTGCTTCACCTTGCTTAAATCCTAAATTTGTCAATATTTCATGCAATTTTTCATTCCAACATTCTGCACTTTGCTTTAATCCACAAAGACCTTTGTTTAATTTACACACTAGCTGTCTTTGTTTGTATTTATGAAACCTGTTGGTTGTTCCATGTACAAGTCTTCAGTTATATCTCCGTGAAGAAACGCTGTTTTCACATCAATGTGTTTGACTTGCATGCCTTTTGAGACTGCAATGCTCAGAAGTGTTCTTATTGTCGTGTGTTTCACTACAGGTGCAAACACTTCATCAAAATCTTCTCCATATTTTTGAAGATATCCCTTTGCCACTAATCTGGCTTTATACCTTTCCACTTTTCCTTGTGCATTCCTTTTTAACTTGAATACCCATTTGCATCCTATAGCTTTCTTGCCAGGAGGTAATTTTGTAAGAATCCAAGTATTATTTTTATCCAATGCATCAATTTCTTCTTGTGCAGCTTTATGCCATTCAGCAGCTTCTTCTGCTGGCATTTTCTCAATCTCATCCCATGTTAAGGGCTCTTGAGCTTCTGCTGACTTTGTTAGGTAAGACAGTCTTAGGGGTGGAACACCTTTGTTTTCCCTGGATGAGCGTCTGACAACAGGTTGGTCTGACCTTTCCGCATCCTCTAAATCTGAGAGTCCTTCTCCAATTGATTCCCCTTCTCCAACTGTACTGTCTTCTTCAATGATCCTTTCTGTGTCTGCTTCCTCTGCCTGTTCCTCGTTAGATACAGATGAGTTGCTTTCAGACATCTGCCTTGGTATGGCATTTATATACACTGGCATGTCTATTATGGTTCTAGTTTCATATTCTGGATGATAAGGCTCATCTGGGATAATCCAGCCTTTATCAACCCTCTTGTTTTCATCAAAATATGTAACATGTCTTATGCCAACAATGCCAGTTTTCAGATTCAAAATTCTATATCCTTTGTGTCCTGGAGCATAGCCAACTAAAATGCCCCTTTCTGTTGTGGAATCCAGCTTATGCCTTCTTTGCTTTGGTACATGAGCATATGCTGTACTTCCAAATGTTCTTATGTGTGACAGGTTTGGCTTCCTACCATGCCATGTCTCATGTGGTGTGCGCTCAGCGCCTTTAGTTGGCATTCTGTTTTGTAGGTACACTGCTGTGAGAATGGCTTCCCCCCATAGTCTTTTAGGGAGATTGCTATCTGACAGCATACATCTGGTCATTTCCACAATTGACCTAAATTTTCTCTCTGCAACAGAATTTTGCTCTGGTGTATAAGCTACTGTTGTGATATGTTGAATGCCTTCTTGTTCTAGAAATGTGCGCATGCTTTGTGAAGTGAACTCACCACCATTGTCGGTCTGAAGAACCTTTGGTTTTCTTTCAAATTTATTGCTCACCATGGCTACGTATTTCTTCAGCATGTCTGTGACTTGACTTTTCTCTTTCAGCAAATAGGCCACACAATATCTAGAGAAATCATCCAAGAATATTAGCACAAATCTGTTATTTCCCAATGATGGGATATTAAACGGTCCACATAAGTCACTGTGTATTAAGTCCAGTACTTTATTACTCCTATTTCCTGTGTATGCAGGAAATGAGGGTCTCACACCTTTTTGAGTAACACAGTCTATGCATTTCTCCATTTTACCAGCATCTGCACTTATCTGAATGCCGGTGGCCAGTTGCTTACTGTAAAGATCCTGGATCACCTTAAAATCACGATGTCCCAGGCGGCGGTGCCAGATTTCCAGACTACATTTACCATCATTCTTCCTTACTTGCGCCATATGTGAGGCTTCACCTGAAATGTTCAGCTTATAAACATCATTATGCATAAAGCTTCAGCATACACTTCATCATTTTTAGAGATTGTGCACTTACTGTTTTCAAAATGAATCACAAATCCCTTCTTATCTAAAGTAGATACACTAAGCATATTGCAAACTGCTTGGGGAATATACAAGACATCACTTACAGGAATTTCTTTAACTTCATTAGACACTTTGCATTTTAAGAATCCAATACCTTTTGCTTGGATCTTAGCAGTCCCTGCGTTTGCAGTTTTAAGAATACCTTCCTCTGGACACATTTCCTGAAAGAAATTCTTACAATTGGTTAAATGGCATGTGCTCCCTGAATCCAAAATCCAAGTACTTTCATTTGAATTATTATTTACCATAGTCAAAGATTTTTCTGCCATTAGAAAACCCTTGTGTTTATCTTTGTCCTTCATACATTTCCTGGTTTGAAAATTCTTTAGTTCCATTGGCTTAGGTGAGCTAGAGGGAGTGTTTTGTGTTTCCTTACACCATTTAGATACATGTCCCTCCTTTCCACATAAGTAGCAAATCAGCTTGCCCTTGGGTGGAGTTTTCCCATAGCTCCGCCTTCCTCTGTTCTTTGCCAAGAAATTTGTTTCATTTCTCTCTGACTTGCTTTGAGAACACATCTCCTCAGAATCATTTATTATGCATTCCTGCCTTAGTTTTGATGTTGTCTGTTCAAAAGATTGCCCTTCAATGGCCTCATTTACAGACCTAAAAACATCAAACTTCTTTGATAGTGAGGTAAAGAGAAATGCTCTTTTCAATGCATCACACATGGGAATTCCAGAAAGTTCTAGCTTTTGAAATGAAGACATAAGATGCATAATGTGATCATTACATTTACTTTTATCCCTTAATTTGGTTTCATTCAACTCTGCCAGCCAAATTGGTTGCTGCTTTGCATATGTAGTTGCATACATAGTTCTCAGTTTATATAAAATGTCCTTTGGTGTATCTTTTCCTTCCACTAATATGGCTTGTTTCTCTGAGAGAGCTTCCAAAAGCATGCACTTCACATAATAGTTTGCATTGTCCCATTCAGCCATATTTTCAGCTGTTCGGTCTTGATCTAAGCATATATTTAATCTTTTTGCTCGAAGGAGACATATGAATCTTAATTCCCACTGCCGATAATTAAACTCAGTTAATTTAGGCACCTTGAGAGAGTAGAACAATGGTGAATTTCTTCCCTCAGCCATTTTCTTAGCCTTCTGTCTGCTGTGTGGGGGGAGAGAGAGACAGACTGAATCTTTCCTTTAAAACTTAAGAGGAAAATGTGGCCTTTTTTTACTGCCTGGTAATATTTCTCTTCTTTTTCAATTCCTGAGCCCTGGGCCCATAACCCTTTTGTTGGATTATTTGTAGTAAATAATTAGCAGATTTTAGTACACACAGCTTCAGCTTTAGAAATGTTAATTTCTTTCTTCATCTCTCTCTCATTCACCCCAGAATAATTCACTGCTGAGTCACTTTAAAGTTGAAGTAACAAAACATCTGTTTACTCACAGTTTGTAGTTAGATTATAATCAGACAGGCTTATATATACATATTACTATACATTTGTCTTATCAGCTCCTTCCATGTGCTTAGATGGTAATGGATGCTCACACCACCATAGATCCTCTCAGGTTAGGAGAGATCATGAGCTCCATGTGCTCCATGTGCTGCATGTGCTGCATCTACCCCCACAGGAAGTTGCATAGCAGTGTGACCTCTCTAAGTAATTCACATCAGAGGTCACAGAGTAATCACAGAGAAATAATAGGTGACAGGCAATGCATGTAAAATACAATTACATTCCAACAGGAACGACTTCCCTATCAGGAATGGCTGACGCGGCTATGGCTCTTCAGCTTGGAGAAAAGACGGCTGAGGGGAGATTGTTTGTTTACTCTTTCCAAAAATACAAGGACTAGGGGGCATGCAATGAAGTTACAAAGTAGTAAATTTAAAACAAATCGAAGAAATTTTTTCTTTACTCAACATGCTATTAAACTCTGGAATTCGTTGTCAGAGAATGTGGTAGAGGCAGTTAGCTTAGCGGGGTTTAAAAAAGGTTTGGACGGCTTCCTAAAGGAAAAGTTCATAGACCATTATTAAAATGGACTTGGGGAAAATCCACTGCTTATTTCTGGGATAAGCAGCATAAAATGTATTGAGCTTTTTAGGGAGCTTGCCAGGTATTTGTGACTTGGATTGGCCACTGTTGGAAAAGGATGCTGGACTCGATGGACCTTTGGTCTGTCCCAGTGTGGCAATAGTTATGTACTTATGACTGTAACCTTACCTGCTCCAGGAGTGACAAATATGTTTTCTGAGATGACCAGAGCAATCTGGTAGAGTTATAAAACTCAATCTTTCACTGAGGTACTCTATATTCAGATACTCTAATTTAAAACTTTACAAATAAAGTAGGCTTGCTTTTCCGAAGTAGGCTGTGAAAACAGGCTGTTTATAGCTATTCTGCATGTTGTTTTAGATTCTTTAATTTGTCATTTTTCAATTTGTAATTTTATCTTTTCATGACTTTTTATTCTAATTTTCTTAGGGCTGCATTCTGATGAAAATTTATAATTTCGATTAATTGCGCGGTTAATGGTATGCTATTTATTTATTTTTTTTCCCCACTGCAGCTCCTTGTGGGCAATGGAAGGTTAAGTGACTTGCCCAGCCAGAGTCACAAGGAGCTGCAGTGGGGGAAAACCCCCCACAAAAACCCCCCCACAAAAAAAACATACCTGTAATCGTGTGATAAAGCAGAGAATTTTAAATTCCACCTGGTAGAACACCAATAACCAGTGGAGACTTTGTAATAAGGGATTCATATGGTCACATCTTTTTCACAACAGCCGAGCAGCCAGACTGCAGCCAGCTAGTTAATTTGATGAAGTTCTATTAGTTCCGTCAGTTCCTGGTTTATTACATCTAAAGTTCTGAAGAGCTGAGTGGACTGGTATTCTGTTCATGTAGTCACTTAGGGCCCCTTATACGCATAGCCGCCGAGAGGGGGGGCAGGGGGGACAAAATTCCCCGGGCCTCCAGGGGGGGCCCGGCGCCGCAGTCCCACCTGCCCTCCGTCGTCGACCGTCTGCCACCGGGCCAGACCCCCTGCATTGAAATCACAGCGCCTCTCACCTCCATGTGAAAGCGCTGCAGGCAGCAGGGTAGCAGATTGCCTCCCTTCGGGCCTCCTTCCCTCCCTGTGTCCCGCCCTCATCTGACGTAACAAGGAGGGCCGAAGGGAGGCGATCTGCTGCCCTACTGTCTGCAACGCTTTCACACGGAGGTGAGAGGTGCTGTGGTTTCAATGCAGGGGGCCCTGCCTGGTGGCAGACGGAGGGGGGTGGGTGGAGAGGGGAGCGGTGGCGGCGACTTCGTGGGGGTGGAGGGGAGAGCGGTGGCAGCGGCAACCTTCAGGGGGGTGGAAGGGGGAGCGGTGACAGTGACCTGGGGGGGGACGACGGGGGGGCCTGGGGGTGGCCTTGCCCTGGGCCCAGCCCAGTCTCTCAGCGGCCCTGCTTATACTAAGCCTTATAGGTGCCTGCCAAAATGGATTTACCGCCCAACTACCGCGTGGCTCTTGCGGTAATTTTATTTTTGCCGCACATCCGCTACGCGCATCTGAAAAATAATTTTTATTTTCGGACGCGCGTAGAGGACGTGCGCCAAGTGGCATCTGACGCGCTTAGGACCTTACCGCCCAAATTCTTTACCACTAGGTCTATGGCTGGCGGTAAGGTCAGAGACCCAAAATGTACGCGCGGCAATTTTGATTTTGCCGCACGTCCATTTTTGGGAAAAAAAGAGGGCTTTTTTTACAGACGCGCTGAAAAATGATTCTGCGCGTGCCCGAAACCGGCGCCTACACTACCGCAAGCCACTTTTCAGCACTCCTTTATAAAAGGACCCCCTTAGTGCACTTTTACAGAGGGACTGGGAAGTACTCTGGACTGACTGATGTGGAAAAGCTAACATCGCTTTTAGTAAAACCTTAGGGAGAATCAGAGGAATACTTGAAGCTCACTGACTTCGCGATGAAGTTACTGCTACTATGGAGAACACTTTCCAAGTTAGATATTTCAGCTCTGCTGATTCCAATTGATTTTTTTTTGTGGGGGCCCAAGGTTAAATTTGGGAAGGGGGGGGGGGGGGGAGACACTTAGCACAGAGATCTGTCTTTCTTCTGCTTTCCCTCTCCCCTGTATTTGCCCTCCCCCTCACTCACCTTTTGTATTTGCTACAGTCTCCCATCATATAGTATCATCTATCCCAGCAATTATCAAAGTTTCTCTGGCCATGGTGTTACAAGAAATGATTTACTTGGGGGAAGAGCTCTACAGCACTCGCTACTGTTTATAATTTAAGAGCAGGCGCTGTATTTATAAGTTTTAGAATATTAATTTCTCCACCAATCACCAAAGGTGATAATTGCAATATTGCAATAAATTAAATAAATTAAGTATATATCTCTGTTGAAATGCAGTATTCTGTACTGCAAGATTTGAAAGCATGTACTCAGAGCATGGCACTAAGTTTAAAGGTGTCCATGCGCTATCAGTATAACTTTAAAAGATACCATATACTCAGAACACAAAGAGACCGTATTTTTAGCTTCAAAAAGGTTGATTTAATATACAAATCATGTAAATAATATTGCAAACCAAACGAGAGGTAGGTCTTACAGATCTTTACAGATAATCTGTGCTTAAGTAAAGTAAAGTAGCAGGTCTAGATCAAAAGTTATATTACTTACAAGTCCTTGTTACATAGTATGAACAGCATGAGGTAAGCACATGTTTGCAGAAGAGGTCCTCATAGCAGGCAGGTGGGCTACAGGTCCCAGGAAGAGAGAATCTGAATCTTGGGGGAACAGCTTTTGCTTTTATATCTTGCAAGCTGCAGGAGGATATGATCACAGAGTCCCAGCACCTGCTTCCTGGTTTGCACTGGATAACTTGCAAGGCATTATGGTTATTGTAGTCTGTTCACATGATCTGCAGATGTCCTGGTGTCCATTTGTCTGATAGTTGATGGGAGGGGCAGGTATACCTCTGATGACAGGCAAATGTTTTGTTTATGGTTTTCCTCTGAGTTCTTTGTTGTCAATGGGTTCTCCAGACTTTCTGTCTCTTGGGTCTTTGGTTTTCGGAGATGTCTGGGTGAGCTTTCAGGTATCCACCTAGTCAAGCTTTTGTTAGGTGGGAGGGCAGAGGAAGCTATATATCTCTCTTTTGTCTTTGTTAAGTGTTTGTAATTGACTATCCTTGCTATCAAAAGTTCCCAGAAAAAGGGATGGGGAAAGAGAGTTTTGGAATGAAAGCCAGTTCCTGTTGCATCTTCAAATATATATATTTTTAAAGCTGTATTTGGTATTGCTATATATATATATTTGTATCTGATTCAGCACAATCTGCTCAATAATTCTGACACCATGTTACAATGGCACCATTTGCACGGCCACAGAAATTGTGTGACCCCCCCCCCCCCCGGCAGAACAGGACAATGTCATCATATGAAGGGACCACCTAGGTGATGACCCCAATGGTGGGTTTTGTGAACCCACGTGGGGTTGCAACTCACAGTTTAGGTGGCTCTGATCTAAACACCGGAAGGTTATCTCCATTACTCATTACTCTTTTTCCTGGCTAAGTTAGTCCAATAAAAATCATCTTATTTTCTTTTCTCTGCTTTTCTTTTCTTTTCTTTTATTTCTATTGATTACCTTTAAAAGTGGACTAACACGGCTACCACATCTCTCTACTCCTGGCTTCTGTAATCTCTGCATCTGTGCATGCGTCAAAACCTCAGGGGCAGTATGTTTGAATGCACTTGTAGATGCTCGGATTACAACAATGAAGGGATGGAGTGGTTGGAAGCAATGAGCTCCGTTAGCAAGGTGCTCAGGTATCTTCAGCTTGGGGCTTGGGGATCCCTGCCAAACGTAGTGTTCTTGCTCTGAGCACTGGAGGGGCTTGAGCCAAAAAAAACCCCAGAATGCATATACTCCTCCAGGAATCCTGTGGCTATGCCCCTGGTTCAACAAAGGTTTCATGAGCTTAGTTAGAACTTCATTGAGCTCCTATGGAATGATTACCTTTTGCGCTAATGAGTTCTACAGCGTTTTAGGATCTAGATTCGACTATTTCCAGGAGAGCTTATCCTTTGGAGGCTGTCTTCTGCAGGGTCATTCATTTTTGGTATCTTTTGAGGACGAATCATTTCCTGGAGTTGAGCGGTTCTGTCCCCTTCCACTGAAGACGCCTGGGCCTGTAAATGAACTGATCTGCTTTTTAAAACTTTTTGATGTATCTTAGGTGGCAAAGGCAAGTCCCCTTGTGAGTACTGAAAGGTCTTCATCTTCTAGCTTTTGAAATGTCCAGACCTGGCACAGTGTACATAGTTTATTTATTTATTTATTTATTTAATTTATTTATTTGTTACATTTCTATCTCACATTTTCCCACTATTTGCAGGCTCAATGTGGCTTACATAGTACTGTAAAGGCGTTCCCCAATTCCGGTATGAACAAATACAGTAATGTTGTGGTAGAATAAGGTTCGTGTGTACAGACACATTAGGGAATCGTAGAGAGGATCGTAGAGAGGAAGAGTTATTATATGTCCATTACGAGCTTTGGTTTCGTTGTGTTGCAGGGTACAGGCATTTAAGTTGGGTCGGTAGGGTATGCCTTTTTGAACAGGTTAGTTTTTAATGATTTCCGGAAGTTTAGGTGATCATAATCGTGTTTGGTAATGCGTTCCATAGTTGTGTGCTTATGTAGGAAAAGCTGGATGCATAGGTTGATTTGTATTTGAGTCCTTTGCAGCTTGGGTAGTGGAGATTTAGGTATGTTCGTGTTGATCCTGTTGTGTTTCTGGTTGGTAGGTCTATGAGGTCTGTCATGTAGTTAGGGTTAGATTCAGTAACTGGTGCCTAAAAATATCGGTGCCAACCCTCCCCCCACCCCCCCACAAACTTCAGCTGGTATTTTATGAGCTGTGCCTAAAGTTTGCTGCAGTTTATAGAATAACTTAAGCTTTACGATCACGTGTAAATGTAGGTGTGACCATTTGCACCAACAAAAACGTGGTACAAATGCCCGTGTCAAAATTTACATGTGGAGCATTCTTATTCTATAATTACATGTATAACACAAAACCACGCCCCCATTCCACCCCCAAATGCCCATGACCGTCCCCTTTCCATGCCCCCTTTTTCAGGCCATGCATAAATTTTAAGCATGGAGCCTGTGCCTAACTTTATGCACATTACACCAAATTAAATCTAATTAGTGCCAATAATTGCTTGTTATAAATTAATTGGCTCGTTATTCAATTAAATTGCACGCGCAAATCGGCACCATGCCTAAATTTGTGCATACAATTTTTGGCGACCTTTACAGAATCAGGGGGTTTATGAGAGCATGTCTCACACAGCTGTAGAATGCTGGTGAATGTCTGTAGAAATCATAGGTGCATTTCTTAAAACCTCAGGCATGCCAAAAACAAAAACGGTTTGCTAAGTCAAACTAAATTTTGAGAGGGAAGGACAAGAAATCAAAGTTTTTTCTTTTCTATTTTTACAGCAGGAATTCTGGCAAGATGAAAAAGGGAGCAGACCTTTTTTTTTTTGGAAGGAATACAAATACTACTACTACTACTACTACTTAGCATTTCTATAGCGCTGCCAGGGTTACGCAGCGCTGTACAAGTTTAAACATCGGGAAGGACAGTCCCTGCTCAAGAGAGCTTAATGTGTTAGACAAAATTTCCCATGTGATAACTCAAATGGGTTCCATGAGTCGGTGGCTATGGGGGAAATCCTGTAAATGATACCAAAGATTTCTGCCATTTTTGTGAGAGGTACCCATGTGGGCACCAGTGGAAACAGCACCCATCTGTGTGACTGATTCATCATCCTTGTCAATGAAGAATCAACTAATAGAAGCAGCTACCCTCACAGCTCCATATTCCACCTTCCACCAGTGGCACAGCTATGGGGGGCCACGGGGGCCTGCCTCCCCCAAATTGGCTTTGGGGTCCTGGGTTTGGCTTCACCAAAGCTCCGTGTGGTACCCTGGGCCCTCCAAGAATGTGTGCTGTGAGATGCCAGTTAGTTGAGTATTTTGGCTGGTTACATGTCAGATAATGGAGCTTTTACTGTACTTCCGAACTACCGAAACGTGTAAGACATTCGAAATTAAAATGGTCAGATGCTTTAAAACAAAGAGAAAGCAAAACTTGTGTATTCACTCATTACCTGTCATAGACATCCCCAGAGGGCCTGGTTGAGCCATGAACCCTCACTTTGGAGTGAGGCTCATCCAGTCAGTGACAGAAGGACAAGCCAATGACAGGAGACCTGGAGGCAGTGGCAGCATCCGCACTGCCTAGTATCCACCCATGTTAACCTTAGATCCCACCAACGAATCAGTCCTAGCTCTAATAGTGGTACCTCTGTCAATAGAAATTCTGTTGCGTGTCTGTGTCAGATTTCTCATTGCTGGCCATACATCATCCCTTACCTCAGCCCTTTAATGATGCACTGTAATTAACCCCTAATTTATCTGTATATTGAAGAAGTATCATCTGCAGCCCATATTATATTGACCCAATGAAGGGTACTTAGATCTGAAAAGCCTATCACAAATGTATTCAGCTAATTTTGTAGAAAGGGATCACCTACAATTTGTTTTCAAACTTTATTTCTATTGATTTCACTGTTAGCTTAAGTTTTCCTAGAAAACTATGTAAATTTTACTATGTAAAATTCCTCGATTGTCTAGACCCAATACCCGGTGAACATCCAGCTGATCGAACCTGGACTAACTTCGACACACTCTTGGATGAGAACATCTCCCAAGCAATCAAAAGGTTCGCCAAGTCCCACTGCAAACTAGACATACGCCCCAACAATCTTATAAAATTTGCCCCTCAACAATTCATATCAGACCTCACGATGCATTTGAATTATATGTTACAAAATGGACTCTTCCCAAAGGATAAAGGAAATATTTTACTCACCCCTATACCTAAGGACTAAATACAAGTGACTTAACCAACTATCGCCCAGTAGCATCTATCCCTCTGGTAACCAAACTAATGGAAGGTATGGTTACCAAGCAACTCACCAACTACTTAAATAAATTCTCAGTTCTCCATGACTCTCAATCAGGATTTTGGTCTAACCACAGCACTGAAACAGTACTAATTAAGCTTCTAACTAAATTTAAACAAGCAATTGCAATTGGCAACAATATACTACTTCTACAATTCGACATGTCCAGTGCATTCGACATGGTAAACCATAAAATATTATTATACTTCCTAGAATACTTCGGAGTTGGAGGTAATGTTCTTAATTGGTTTAGAGGCTTCATAACCTCAAGAACATATCAAGTGAAATCTAATTCGAATACGTCAGCTTTATGGATACCTGAATGCGGAGTCCCCCAAGGATCCCCACTCTCACCGACCCTCTTCAACCTAATGATGACACCCCTGGTCAAATCATTATCCAAACAAGGCCTTAACCCATACATATACGCAGATGATGTCACAATTTACATCCCGTTCAAACAAGACTTAAAAGAAATCACTCATGACATCAACCACAGCTTCCAAATCATGCATTCATGGGCGGATGCATTTCAATTAAAACTTAATGCAGAAAAAACACAATGTCTTATACTTTCATCACAACATAATGCAAGTAAATATGTTAGACTTTTTGCCCACATTCTCCACGAATTAATATGTTACAAGAAATTCTACCCACTTCTCCAGCAATTAATATGTCGGAAGAAATGAGTTATTTTGGGGAAAATAGCTCGAGAGCAACTCGCTACTGTTTATAATTTAAGAGCAAGCGCTGTATTTATAAGTTTTAGGATATTAATTTCTCCACCAATCACCAAAGGTGATAATTGCAATAAATTAAATATATTAAGTATATATATATTCAGAACACAAAGAGACCATATTTTTAGCTTCAAAAAGATTGATTTAATATACAATTGCACACGAGAGGTAGATTTTTAAGAGGAATCTTTACAGGTAATCTGTGCTTAAAATAGAACAAAGTAGCAGGTAGATCAAAAGTTGTTACTCACAAGTCCTTGTTACACAGTATGAACAGCATTAGGTAAGCACATGTTTTAGGAGCAAGGCTTCAGCGGAGCGGACCCCAAAGAGAGCAGCAGTTTCCAAGAGAGGCAGGTTTCCAGAGGAGGCAGGTCCCAAGAGCGGCAGGTCCCAAGAGAGCGAGCTGGGCTGTTTCCAGGCCTTTTATAATGTTAGCAGAGAAGCATGGTGTGTGCATGTCTTGGATATTTTGCAAGGCATTATGGTTAATGTAGTCTCATGTCTGCACACGACCCCTGAGTTGGTCTCATGTCTTATGACATCACGAGACTTAGTCTGGATTTTGCTGGCAAATGTCTTTTGATGTCCTGTTCAGTCTCTGTGGCAGATACACATTACAAGTCATTCCTTTCTGCACATGTCTGGAAGCTGATGGGAGGGGCAGGTATACCTTTGACAAGCAAATGTCCTGTTTATGGTCCACCCTTTGAAGTCTTTTGTCTTCAATGGATTCTCCAGACTCTCTGCCTCCTTGCATCCTCTGGTTAGGTCCAATCTTTGTTGTGTTGATAAAGCAGTCTTAAGTCTTTTGTTTTGAGGAATGAGAAAAGGCAAGGTGAGGCCCCAAAGGGAGAGGGAAGGGGGCTTTTGGAATGAGACTATTTTCTCTGCTGCAGTGTTTTTAAAAGATACACAATTATATTGCTGTATATATATCCAGCAAATATGCTACATATTTCAGTAATAAACTGATACCGTTACAAATTCACCACTATAACCACACCAAACTTTTCCCTTCCCGTTTCAGACACCCTGAAAATTCTTGGTATTACCATTGATCGAAATCTCACACTTGAAAGCCATGTGAAGAATACAACAAGGAAGATGTTCCATTCAATGTGGAAACTCAAAAGAGTTAAACCTTTCTTCCCAAGGGGTATTTTTCGCAACCTGGTACAATCAATGGTGCCAACCTGAAGGCCCAGTGTTGCTTTTTCTTGTTTCTATTTATGCTTGCATACTGTTTTACCCTGTCTTTTGTTACCTCATATCTAATGTCAAACATTACAGATTTTCTTTCTAAATTTAGATTTAGCTCATGTCTTCTCATGGGTAGCACGTCAAGTTGCCCTCATGCTCAGTAGGTATTTCCCTGTCCCTAGAGAGTGTAGAATCCAGGTTTTTGCCTGAGGTAACAGAGGGTGAAATGATTTGCGGAAGGTCAAACAGCCCATCAGTGGGAGAAGCAGGATCTGAACATGGCCTTCTTGGGCAGGATTGGGCTTCTGTTCTCTGCCTGCAGTTCTAACCACTAGGCTTGTTCCTTAAAAGCTTGAGTACTTCTAGGTTGTGACACCAAGAAAAGAGATGGTATTACCTGCATTTTCAAGATCTCACATGCCTCTTTCTCAGATGTCCTCTAAAATTTGAACTCCATCCACATGAACAAACCCAATGATCTCTCTGAATTTGGGACTGGTATGTATACTTAGCAGTTCTATTTGCTTTTTTAGCTGTTTTCACAGTGAACAGGTTGTTTGATCTAGGCTAGGGCAAATACCTTTATCTGTTAATATTCCCCTGACCTGCCATGCCTGCATATCAGAGAACATGAATTTTACCAGAAATCTACTAATGAGGGCTCAAACGTTATAAGGCACAGGCAATCCACCTATCCTGAATCCCAGCATGTTTCCCTCCCTTGATCTCTGCAGTGCCACAGATTGGTTCAGGATAAGGTCTGCAAAAGTACAGGCAGGGTACCCAGTCTCCAAATCAAAGGGAAAATAATGTGGTCTTCAGGTTCAACCAGTTCAGTGCTTCCAAACCTTGTCAAGGCAACGTTTTGAAAAATCTCTATAGAGCATAGACATGGAAAAGGACTCTTAAGGCCAAAAGGAAAGCTAGATAAAAATACTGACCCCATAATTCTGTAATCTTACTGGCCAATATTCAGAGAGATTTAAATGGGCAGGAGCCTCTCCTGTCCGCTTAAATTGCATACCATCACCTAAGTGGTGATATTCAGGGGCAGTTAACTGGACACTGCCGCTGAATGTCCAAACAAGAAAAATGTGTGCAGGTCAGGGGTGGCACTGGGGGGGGGGGGGGGGGGGGGCATCATTAGGAAGAAGCTGGGGGATATAGGCAGGTAGTGCCAATATTAGGCAGGTAGTGCCAGTATTCAGTGCCGGTACCCATATAGCTAAGCGGCTGAATTTAGGACAGCTCAAAAGCGTGCAGTACTGTCAGTTGCCATGAGAGGTCAAAGCAGCCATTTCACACAGGCAGCCACAAGGGGCAGGAGTGAGGGTGCTTTGCTTCTGCCCCCCAACAACCCCACTAGGACCACCAGGGAGAGAGGTAGTCCCTGGGGGGGGGCATACCTAGACCTCTGGGGGGCCTCATTCTAGGAGGAGGGGAGGGGGTAGGAGAGAGGGGGCAGTTTTGGAGGCCCAAGTTTATTTTGGAATCCTGCTGTAAAGTTGAACTTTGGAACAAGTTACCTTAGCAGGCAGGCAATGTGCAGGGGGAGGGCAGACAATGAACGGGATGGGGGGTATTTATTTGTTGCATTTGTATCCCACATTTTCCCACCTTTTTGCAGGTACAAAATAGTTATGCAGGTCTATTCAGCTGGGGCCCACTGGCCTGGCACTGAATATCTGGGGCTAATGTAGCCAGCGATAGTAAGCGTTTAAAAAAAATGGTTACTGCCTCCAGTTAAGTATTGGGGGTGAGTGCCTAAATGTAAGCGCCATCTGTGTGCCAAGATTATAAAATACAAGCACTTTTGTGCGTGAATGTCACATTCATATGGGTTAGTGCTCAGTGCACACACAGTGGTTTTCTATAAGAGTGCAGGTCTCATAGCATGGAACTGGAAAAGGGCGTTCGCAGGGGGGAGGTGCATGAGCGGGGCATGGGTGTGCCAAACAAATTTGGCATTTTCTCACTAAAGTGCTGCATTACCTCCTGTGATAGACATGGCACAAGTGAGTGTGGTGTAATGCTGGTGCTTCAACCAGGGACATAGCCAGACATTGGCGGGAGGGGGGTCCAGAGCCCGAGGTGAGGGGGCACATTTTAGCCCCCCCCGCCGCCGCCACCACCAACTTTGACCCCCCCCCGCTGCCAACCCTCCTCCGCCGCCGCCATCGCCTACCTCTGCTAGCGAAGGACCCCAACCCCCACCAGCCGAGGTCCTCTTCTTCCGGCGCAAGGCTTCGTTCTGTTTCTGTGAGTCTGACGTCCTGCACGTATAACGTGCAGGGTGTCAGACTCACAGAAACAGAACGAAGCCTTGTGCCGGAAGAAGAGGACCTCGGCTGGTGGGGGTTGAGGTCCCCTGCCAGCAAAGGAAGGCAACAGCGATGGGTTGTTGGCGGGAGGGGGTGGGGTCGAAAAGGTTGTCTGCAGGGGGGTCCAGAGCCAAATCTACAGGGGCCCAGGCCCCCATGGCCCCACGTAGCTACGCCACTGGCTTCAACACTGTGACAAGGTGGTGGCCATGGCCAGAAGGATCCTAGGCTACATAGAGAAGAAAAGAAGTGTTGATGCCCCTGTACAAGTCACTGGTGAAGCCCCACTTGAAATATTGTGTAAGGCCGTATCTTGTTAAGGAAGTAAAAGGACTATAAGTAGTTCAGAGAAAAGCCATGAAAATGATATGGAGTTTGCGCCAAAAAACGAATGAGGAGAGACTTGATGACCTGAACATGTATAGCCTGGAGGAAAGGAGAGTATTGGTATGTTTTATTTTGATGTGTAACTCCCTCCCTCCCTCCCAGCTCCAAGGCCCCATTCCCTCCCCCCTCCCCTGCCAGCTCCAAGGCCCCCTCCCCTCTGCCAGCTCCAAGGCCCCCCTCCCCTCCCAGTTCCAAGGGCCCCCCTCTGTCCATCTCTCCCAGCTCCAAGGCCCCCCTCCTTCTGACCTTCCATGTCCAGCATCCTCCCTGCTTCCCTCCCAGCTCCAAGGCCCCTTCCCCTCCCCCTCTTCCCTCCCAGGTCCAAGGCCCCCTCCCCTCCCAGCTCCAAGGCCCCCCTCCTTCTGAGACCTCCCGTCCAGCATTTCTCCTGCCCTCCTCCCCAAGGTCGCCACCGCCCCTCCCCCCCGAGGTCGCTGCTACCGCTACCCCCCCGGGGTCGCTGCCGCCCCCCCTCCACCTGAGCCGGGCCCTCTGTTCTCCATTGAACTTACAGCGCCAAAACCGCAGCAGGCAGATCAGCTCCCATCGGCCTTCCTTCCCTGCCTGTGTCCCGTCCTCGTGTGACGCAACATCGGCGAGGGCGGGACACAGGCAGGGAAGGAAGGCTGATGGGAGCTGATCTGCCTGCTTCGGTTTTGGCGCTGTAAGTTCAATGGAGAAGAGAGGGCCCGGCCCGGGTGGAGGGGGTGCGGCGGTGACCTTGGGGGGAGGGGGTGCGGCAGTGACCCTGGGGGGGGGGAGAGCGGTAGCGGCGACCTCGGGGGAGGGAGCGGTAGCGACCTCGTCGGTTCCCTCCACAGCGCAGTTTCCCTCTCTGTTCTGTCATCACGTCTTGACGCAGGTGCGGGACAGAGAGGGAAGTCTCTACTGCGTATTTGCAAATGAGTCGGTCACTTGTCATTTATATGTTTGATTATTCTTTACTAGGTGTAGGTTATGTGTAGGAATCTGTAAGTCTGACTTGTTTTTTCTTATCTTATTCCGATTTGTGTCGGAAGATCGCCGGTGATCCCTTTCGAAAATAAGCCTGATAGCGAAAGGTTCGTCTGCATTATAGAGTGGAACAAGCGGAAAGTAAAGTTAAGCCTTGTGATGATCACAGCATGACTGCAGGCCTTGCTGCTTTTTGGGAAGAAATGTTCTCTGATGGTTGGACACAAAAAATAGCATGGCCAACCATATTCCAACCTATTTCTAGATAATCGTTAATTTTTATGTCTAATTTTGACTGTTTTGTGTCCAAAGAGTTTTACGATGTTTTTATGTTTGTTTTTATATTAATTTAATTGTGTATATTTTAATGTGAACCACCTCTTCAAATAGTCCAGGTGATAAATGTTCTAAATAAACATAAATAAACAATATTCTTCATGTATCATAGTGAGACCTGTGTCTTTGTCTATTGCTGAATGTCCAGAGTGCTATGAACACTTTCCCAATAAAAATTTTCAAACAAAAATATCTAGATTATGGTGCATGCCTTTTGCATATGAGACATTAGCAAATAAATCTCAACTTTAGCACACTGACAAGCTAAGCCATCTGATGGGAGCGTGCAACAGGCTGAAAACAAACTGGTCCTTCACCCACAGGATTATTTATTTATCATTTTCAATGAACTGGCAGGTTATCTACAGATTTCCTGGTGATTAAAATTCAGGGAGGTGCTGAGTACTGAGTGGACAGTCAATCTGTATATAAACGCTGAGAGAACAGGCAGGACAGAACATTGGTGGCTGTAACTGACCTGATCATTCATCAATTTTGGAAATTGGGGTAGCAGAGCAGAAAACATACGCATCATGAGTGACTTCATTGCTGGAGCCATTGGAGGTAAGGATATGAATCAGTTGCTTTTATTGTGAACAAAAGTTTTGAATTTCTGCCAAAAAATATTTGTTGGCAGGCCACACCACTGCCTAGAAAGAGACTTCATATGCAGGTTCAAAGCAAGTCTGTTTTCAATTTACAGAAAGTATCTTCACACGATGCTTAGTCTTAAATAGGTTAGGGTCAGGGTGGAACCATCTAATTTCATTGTTCAATGTGTTTATTTTAAAATATAGTTGTTAATTAGTGAAGAATCCAGTAATAACAACCAAAAAATACACGGTCACTTTTCTTAAATTAAAACACGAGGAAAAAGACCTCAAGACACCCAAATGCTACTACAACCGCGGCATCTTCTGTTGGGGTTATGTCATTCATCATTGGTCTAAAAAAACCTTGTGTTATTGAAATTTTTATTTATTTCTACTTTTATTACTTTATTATATCCACTTATATAAAAAATGTTTTTAAGGTTTTCGTGTTCTTTTTCACACATGAATTTCTATTGAAAAAATAACTTGAAAACCTTAAAATACTTTTTTTTATTTAAGTGGATATAATAAAGTAATAAAAGTAGAAATAAATAAAAATTTCAATAACACGAGGTTTTTTTAGACCAATGATGAATGACATAACCCCAGCAGAAGACGCTGAAGTTGTAGTAAGCGTTTGGGTGTCTTGAGGTCTTTTCTTCGTGTTTTAATTTAAGAAAAGCAACCATGTATTTTTTGGTTGTTATTACTGGATTCTTCACTAATTAACAATTGTTTGAGGATTTTTGGAGCCACATTTCATTTCATTTCTCAATAGCAGCCCTTGGAAAAGAAAAGTTGTCCACAATCATTTCAGCCGCTGCATGGTTTTCTTCCAACCATCTTCACCCATTTCAACTGGTTTGTACCTTGCAATTTCCAGAGGAAGTGCATCTGAATGAAAGATTTTGTAAACAAACGGTGACAAAAGAGATCATGCTCTAACCAGATGACAAATACAGATGGTTTCAAAGGCAACATGCACAAAGCGAAATTAGGAGTCCTTTTACTAAGGTGCGCTAAAATATGGCCTGTGGTAGTGTAGATGTGTTTTGGGCATGCGCAGAATTATTTTTCAGCGCACCTACAAAAAAATGCCTTTTAAAAATTTTTTGCTGAAAGTGGACGTGTGGCAAAATGAAAATTGCCGCATGTCCATTTTGGGTCTGAAACCTTACTGCCAGCCATTGGCCTAGTGGTAAAGACTCATGCGGCGGTAATGACCTACGCACGCCAAATGCCACTTGGCGCGCGTCCGTTCCACCCATCCGAAAATAACAAATATTTTTCAGACGCGCATATTGGACACGCGCCAAAAAGGAAATTACCACAAGAGCCATGCGGTAGCCGTGCAGTAACTCCATTTTGGCGCACGTTGGGCGTGCGTAGACACGCGGCTTAGTAAAAGGGCCCCTTAAAAATAAATTCTGCCATCCACAAAAGTGTATCAACTTCACCCAACAGAAATGAGCCAACCGCCCTGATGACGCAAAAGCCAATCCCCCTCCCACTAATCACGATCAAGACATCTAAATACCCAATTCTACCCTACAACACCCCAAACAACCTAATCCCTAACCACTTACATCCAACCAACCAACCAACCAAACAACCAACCAACCAACCAACCAAAAAACAAACAAACAAACAAACAAACAAACAAACAGGAATTTGTCCTTGATCACCTGCTCCCCTTCACATTCTCTGCCATTGAAGCAATCACTAGGATCACCTACTTCTCATCCTAAAGGTAACTCCCTTTCTAACTTCATCTCAAATATAACCCTTTATAATTTTAGCTGGTCAAACGTGGTGGACTTACAGCTGAGATGGTTAGCGCTGATTTTTTAGCACTGCTAAACTTGGTCATATTTTCATCTGCGGATTGTTGTGACTGAAAATGTGCTCCGGACGGCCATCGCCCAGCCCAGCTGAAAATCCACCCACAAGGCTTTTTTCCTTTTCATTCTGTATCTTGGGACAGAATCTCAGTAAATCAGGCCATGGATTACATAAAAATTTCAAAATAGGACCAAGAACGAAGAGCAAATATTAGTACCCAACTGTTTACATACAGTAACTAAATAATCTGACATGCAGACAGGCAGAGCCATGCCTAGTCTCACAAACCAAGGGAGCTGGACCTTGGAACTAGGATTCATGTCATAGATCAATGTCCTAACATGAGGTCAGGTAACTATCAACCCTTAGATGAAATACAGACATATCACAAAATCTATGCTGCATGGAAGCCTGTGCTGAACAGTGGGGGAGGGAGAGAAGGAAAAGGTTGACTGGACAGGGGAGAGGTGGATTTGGTATGTGAGATCAGAGGGAGAGAAGGAAAAGGCTGACAGGACAGGGGAGAGGTGGATTTGCTGTGTGAGATTAGAGGGAGAGAAGGAAAAGGTTGACTGGATAGGGGAGAGGTGGATTTGCTGTGTGAGATCAGAGGGAGAGAAGGAAAAGGCTGATAGGACAGGGGAGAGGTGGATTTGGTATGTGAGATCAGAGGGAGAGAAGGAAAAGGCTGACAGGACAGGGGAGAGGTGGATTTGCTGTGTGAGATTAGAGGGAGAGAAGGAAAAGGTTGACTGGATAGGGGAGAGGTGGATTTGGTATGTGAGATCAGAGGGAGAGAAGGAAAAGGCTGACTGGGCAGGGGAGAAGTGGATTTGGTGAGTGAGATTAGAGGGAACATGTACTAACCATCTTCCAAAGAGCAGGATTTGATTTGTAGAATTCCCTTGTTAATACACACATTTTAGCACCAGGGGTAGGCAAATACATGTGTATGCCCTATGCCCACTCTGCAACTCATTTTAAAAGCTATTTTTTGGTTTTCCTCAGAATCTGGTGCAGCTCCGGGGGGGGGGGGGGGGGGGGGGGGGGGGGGGTGGGAGTAGAAGAAAGCAATGTCAGATTCAGAGCAAACAAACAAACAAAAAAAAAACTTGTGCAAGGTCTGGAAGCTGTAATCTAGGAAACTTACATTAAAAAAATAATACTAAAGCATTCCAGTTCTTCAGGGCTCTTGTTTTTAATGGCAGTCAGAATCTGGTTTACCTTGATCTGTCAGCTTTACTTGGCCTCTGTTCAGCTTACACTCCCAAACAAGAAGTGGAAAGGACAGACGAAGCAAAAGCATTTAGCTACCTTGCCAGTTTCATTAGAGTATTGATCAATAGTAATCACGTATCATATGGAGCTCACGCAGTGCCATATAGTTAAGCATTTAAGAATTAACGACACTCACAAGAATTTTCACCCACTCTGTCACTTCCTGACATTGAATTTACTGCTTTTTATGGGTTTGATTGATGCTATTTTTAAGCACCTTCCTTGGGTTCAAACATCTCTCCTTGTGAAGAGATTTGTTTTGAGATTAATTGTTTTTTGTTTTGAGTCATTTATAGCCAGTGTGTTTTTTCTAGCAAAAAAAGTGCCGGTACTCAAATGCTAGGCCGCCCTTCAGGGGTGGGGATGATCACTGAGTGACCCATCCCACAATAGCCAGGCCCCCTGCAACCAGTCACAGAACCCTTGACAAGGCAGAATTGCTGTGTAGAGCCTGAGCTCTTTCATTAAAACTTGGGGCCCATGGGTCAATTATAGCAGACAATGGAAAAGGTGCCGGTACTCAGTACCCCCAAGTACCCCCTCAAAAAAAAAGCCCTGTTTATACCCCATAAATAATTTCCTGAGTTTCTTACCTCACCTAGAAAGGTAAGCTGCACAGAGCTGCCATTATAAGCCTAATCATCTTACTAGGCTATTTCAGTCTTTATCTGACATCATCTACTATGTTACTATGTCTGAGGTGTCCTATGATGTTTACAGAACAGATCTGCATTGAAAGAGGCACTGCTATGCTGTTGTTTTTTTTCTTTAATTGATCAAATAAGAATGTTTTTCTTTTGAGAAGCATTTTAACCGCAACTGTCTTTCTTGATATTTTGTGGCGTACAATATATGGTTGACAGAAGTGCTGCTCTTTGTTTTTCTGTAATGTGCCACTTTGGGTCTGTCTAGCCAATGAACATTGTGCACTATTGAAACAAATATTCAAAATAAAGAGTTTCTGCAATTTTCTCTTTCAGGTGCCTTTGGCATTATGGTTGGCTACCCCTTGGATACAGTCAAGGTATTTATTTTCATTCAGTCTTTTTTTGTATTCTGAGTTTCTTTCTGACCCTGCAGTTCTCTCTTCCCCTTTGGGCTTAAGGCTCAGTTGGAGCCAGGCTGGGATTTGGCACCGCTAATCTTCATAACCAGGAAAGTCCAGTGTATTTGTTACCACGGTCCTTGACTGAGGTCCATCCATGCACCACGGCTACTTCTGGAACCGTGCAATCTGGCCACTAGGTGTCACCACTGCATGACTGCTATGACGTTCTTTCTCAGTGCGCACTGCCTCCGCTGCACTTAGGGGTCCTTTTAATAAGGTGCGCTGAAAACGGTCTGTAGTAGTGTAGGCACGTGTTTTGGGCACGCACGGATCCATTTTTCAGCACACCTGCAAAAAAAAATCCCTTTTTAAAATTTTTGCCGAAATTGGGCGTGCGGCAAAATCAAAATTGGTGTGTGTCCATTTTGGGTCTGAGACCTTACCACCAGCCATAGATCCGAGCAGTAAATTCTCACGTGATAACCGGATGGTAATGACCTACATGTGTCAAATGCCACTTGGTGCTGTGTCCGATATGCACGTCCGAAAATTTTTCAGACGCGCGTATGGGACGTGTGCCAAAATGAAATTACCGCAAGAGCTATGCAGTAGTCGGATGGTAACTCCATTTTGGCGAGTGTTGGGCGCACACAGACGCTTATGTGGCTTAGTGAAAGGGCTTCTAACAACCTTGGCCAACCTGGAGAATAGAAAGTATGAGTCAAGAGTGAAACCTTAGTTCTGCCACACTGCCACTGAACCACCAGCCACGCTTGTATCATTTTTTTCTCATCCAGAGGCTTGTGTTTCAAGAACTGCAATTTTTTTTTGTTTTTTTACAGGTGCGAATTCAGACTCAGAAGAACTACAAAGGAATGTGGCACTGCATTTACACAACGTACAAAATGGAAAAAGTGCGTGGCTCAGTTTTTGTGATTTACTAAGACCTTTTTAGCTGCTTCTGTGCATTAAACTTACTAATAACATGTGTCTTCTCTGCTCCAGATGTCCGGATTCTTCAGAGGTCTCTCTATGTCTATGTCCACCGTCTCCATCTGCTCTTCTATCTCATTCGGCACGTACAAAAGCTGTTTGCATGCCCTGTGCAAACTAAGATACGGCAGCGCGGAGGTGAAGCCATCAAACCTGGACATTTTTCTATCTGGATATGCTGCTGGGGCTGTTCGGGTGAGCTAATAATGCATTTCTATAACCAATGATTAATCTGATGATTGGGCATGGATTGGAGAGACAAAGCTGAAATCAACGAAAGCACCTTATCACAAAACAAGAAATTAAATAGTGAATATTAAATACGCTTTAAAGTGAGAATGGTGCTCAGAAAATAGTGTCCGTGATACCTTGTGACCATAAAATCAGCTGGCAATCGCTAAATTCAATCATTGCACCATATGACCCTGCCTGACAAGATACTCTTCTTCAAAACGCAAGAAAGGAAAAGAAAACGACTTGGCTTAATTCAATTCAATTGAACAATCTACAATGTGGACGTCTTTTCAGTGTAACAATCTCTTCAGGTAGGGAGGACAATTTATTCGAATATTCCACAAATCATAAATTCTATTATCTAGTTCTTGTATACCAACCATAATCCTGATTTGTGATTCACAGCGGCTCACAAGACGAAAATCTCTGAGCATGAAGAGAAGAATTTGCATAGGGGCCCTTTACAGAGTGGCGGTAAGCCCAACGCAGGTTTACCCTCGCTCCTCAGGGACTACCGCCGGCCCAATGTAGCCACTGTCGGTAGTCTCACCCCTCCATGGAAAAAGAAACCCCCAGAAATGACTTGCACAGTGATAACCTGGCGGTAACTGGGCATTGCCACACGCTGCCTGGTTACCGCCGGGTTAGCGCAGGAGCCCTTATCGCCATCTCAGTGGGTGGGCAGTAAGGGCTCCCTGCCGCGTAGCCATGTGGTAAGAGTTATCTCACTGCGTAGCCATTTCTTTTGGGCTTTTACCAACTGTGGAAAAATAGCCCTAGCGCATGGGAAAAATGGCCCCCACCATTAGCGCAGGGCCCTTTTTCCCGCAGCTTGTTAAAGGGACCCTGTAGTGAAGTAAAAAAAAAAAACAAGCACTTAATAAAAAACTTTTTAAACCTGTCCCTCAAATAGCACTTAATCATCTTCCTAAAGAATATATTGGTTGGTTGTAACTTCAAGATGATAAGCAATGTTTTCCATTGTAGCGCCCCTGAAGTGAGAATGATTTTTCTAAAACAGACTTTAATCCAGAAGCATAGCTATGGGTTGTCAGGAGAGCAGCCGCTCCCCCAAATGGACTTCTGCCGGCACCTATTTTTGACGCAATCTGTCGCATTTAAAATACATGCCGGCACTGGTCTGTCAGCAGTCCTCTTCCATTCCAACCACGTCTTCGACCTGGCTATGCTTCTGCTTAATCTAACAGTTTTTGTAGAAGGGATAACCTAATGCTAGAGCTCGGAGATAAAATTTCCTCTTTGAAATTGGAATCTCCAGCAATTCTACTAAACCTTTTGCATTATACCCAACAAGAGCCTTATAAATCATACATATAACACTTTAAAACTAATACGTTTTTCAACAGGCAACCAGTGTAATTCCCTCAATGCAGATGCAACACTGTCAAATCTTCCCAGCCCGAAGATCAGTCTGGCTGCTGTGTTTTGCAACAATTGTGAACGATCTTTCAATTTACAGTTAATCTGAGAGTATAAATCAATAACGTTCTTCTAAATCTTCATCTGCAAAATGATTTTGTGGATTTCTGTTGAAATCATTTTGGACAGCAAGATTTAGAAGAACTTTATTGATTTATGATTTGTGGGATATTTGAATAAACTGTCCTGGCAGCTGTAGCACCCCCCTAACTGGAGAGAAGAGATTATTACACCGAAAAGACGGCCACATTGTGGATTCTTCAATTGAATTGAATTAAACTAAATTGCTTTCTTTTTTTGCATTTTGAAGAAGAGTCTCTTGTCAGCAGGGTTATAAGGTGCAATGACTGAATTTAGTGATTGCCAGGTGATTTTATGGCCACAAGATATCACAGACACTATTTTCCGACCACCATTCTCACTTTAAAGCATATTGAATGCTGAATATTTAATTTCTTGTTTTGTGATAATCAAGGTGGTTTTGTTGATTTTAAGTTATATTTTTTGAACCACGATTTTTTTATTGTAGTCCCTGCTTTTTATATATTTTGTTGTTTTTGAAAAATAGCAAAAGCAAAAGGAACTGTGCACTGATCCCATGTACTAAAAATCCACACAGAAAAAAAAAATAATGTAAATCAAAACCGAGGGCTTCTTTTACGAAGCTACACTACCGATTCTCAGTACGGCAAATGAGAAGACGCCCATTCAATTCCTAGGGGGCTTTCTCTCATTTGTCGTGTGGGAATCGCTAGCGCAGCTTTGCAAAAGAAGCCTGAGAGACTTCTTCCTCAGGGGTCAAAGTTCAAGACTGAGCCAACATCCTGCAGTGCTTTATGTACAAATCCCTTTTTACACTGATTTATTTCCTGTGCTCTGAAAACTAAAGCTTGGTGGTGCAAAGGATGTGCAAGAAATCAGACTTGCAGGCTTGTTGCTCTTTTCTCCTTCAGTGGAGCATAAATTTAGCTGATGGCTCCTTTAGGTCATGTCTTATGTTACAGACCTGTCTGACAGCGATGATCTCTATGATAAATTTTATTTTCAACAGAATAGATATTAGAGTATAAGGCTGGCTTATGATGTCTTTTCAAAACTGGAACCAGTAATGTATTTTATGTTCAAATACTGGTAGCTGGACAGACATATTAGGAAACAATTTATCATTGTAACAGTGGCGTAGCCATGGGTGGGCCCAGGCCCACCCAGTAGTTGCACACCTATGATGTGGCTGGCAGGAATTCCCAAGCCCCACCAGCTGAAAACTCCCAACAACTGTCCCTCCTGCATACCTTGTAAATAGATCTTCACCTGCAGCAAGCAGTGACTGATATATACTGCTCGCACCAACCCCACAGCCTTCCCTCTGACATATTCCTGGGTATGCGGAAACAGGAAGTTGCATCAGTGGCGATCCTAGCCTGGATGACACCCGGGGCGGATCACCGATGCGCCCCCCCAGGTGCAGTGCGCCCCCCTGCGAAATGACACCTCCCCCCGTCGAAATGACACCCCCCCGGGTGCACTCCGCTGGGGGGGGGGGGGGTGCCGCGGCACGCGCCTGTCGGCTCCGAGTTCGCTAACTTCGCTCATTCGCTGCAGCTCCCTCTGCCCCAGAACAGGAAGTAACCTGTTCCAGGGCAGAGGGAGCTGCAGCGAACGAGCAAAGTTAGTGAACTTGGAGCTGACAGGCGCGCGCTGCGGCACCCCCCAGCGGCATGCAGCCGGGGTGGACCACCCCCCCTTGGTATGCCACTGATCAGTGGGAAGGCTGTGGGGCCAACATGAGCGGTGTGTATTAGTTGCTGCTCGCTGCCAGTGAAAATCTGCTATTTAAAAGGTATGCGGGAGAGGGGGGATGTTCGAGAGACCATTTGGCATGCAGGTGATCGAAGAAGAGACGAAATCACCTGTGGGACGGGGCGGGGTTCTTCTGCCCACCCATCTTGGACCCAGGCCCACCCAAAATTGGGTGTCTGGCTACGCCCCTGCATTGTAAGTTTAACCTTTTTATGTTAATAACAGAGAGCCAGACACTGATTGCCCTTTAGCCTTCACATTGCAGAGGTGCAAAAGTATTCTTGAACTGATTTCATCTTTTATTTTTAAATCAAGGGTCCATTTTACTAAAGGGCGTAAAGCCTTAATGTGCTTAGCGCGTGAGAAAAGGAGTACCATAAAACACGTTAAAGCGCTTTGCAGTATTTCGCCTGTTAGCACGTGCTATACTGTGCGTTAGCTTTAAAAAATATATTTTATGCAGGTTGTGTGATGGGCTCAGATTTCAGCACAACTTAGTACAAGAGTCCCTAAATAAAGCTTTCTTTCATATGATTTGGTATGCTGATGGCTAAAGGAGGCAAAGTGATTGGTTGATGCTATGTGATGTCATACCTGTGTTACCCTGGGGCAGGAAAAGTGATTGTGTATAATGAGAATCAAAGTAAAAATGGGGGGAAAAAGATCCCTGTTGAAATACAATTGAACAGACAGGCAAAATTTAATTTAAGCATTTACAGGACTTCCTGAACACTTTGGTTGTTCATCCCTGGCGCAGTGCCATCTGATGCACCCACATGATCTATTTTATCATGTCATGCTTTCTTATATCTCAAAGAAATATTTAAGAAAATCACCATTTGGTTTCAAGGAAGAGTTCTAACATATCCTATATAATAAAAACCAACCTCAACGTTCTGAAGCTGACTCCCTGGCTTCAGTGAAGGGTTTGAAGCTTCTGAAGCTCAGGCTCCATCTCTGTAAGCTCCGCCCTCGAGTACTTCCAGGTTTGTCACAAGCAGAAGAGACCAACCACATGAGGTTTCTCGGTTTCAGAATGTTGGAGGTGCATTCTATTAAATAGGATTGGTCAGTTCCTTGAAGCACAGCCAGAGCTCAGCGTCCTGCCTGCACAGTAACGCTCAGACACCAGAGAGAGAGAGAGAGAGAGAGAGGGGGGGGGGGGGGGCCTGACACCAGAGAGGGGAGGGGGGGAGGTATCTCTGTCACACACACACTCTCTCTCACAGTCAATGTCTTTCTCTCTCTCACTCTCACACACTGTATCACATTCACTCTCTATGTGTCACACAGTCACTCACACACTCTCTTGGTCTCATACACTCAGTCTCACAGACAGTCTGTGTCTCACACACGCTCTCTCGCACACATTGTATCTGTGTGAAACACACTCTCTCTCTCACACACTGTCTCACATACGCACTTGCACACACTCTCATTCTCACACACACACTCTCACAGACACACTTGCACCCAGACTCTCTCTCTCTCTCTCTCACACACACACACACACACTTGCACCCAGACTCACTCTCTCTCACACACACACACTCACACACTCTCTCAAACATACACACTCCGAGGAAAACCTTGCTTGCGCCCGTTTCATTTGTGTCAGAAATGGGCCTTTTTTACTAGTCTGAAATATTTTGCAGCTGTTCTAAATTCTACTGCACAGGATGTAAAATTCTATTAGAAAAGCCATAAGAAGCAAACAGTTCACGACTTCTCTGTTCCAGCCTTATGCAACTGTGTATGTTCATTTTATACCATATTTTTGAAATTAAACAACAAAGTGGTTTACAAATGATTGAGCCTGCAAATAGGTGGGAAAATGTGGGATACAAATGCAACAAATAAATTTTAATGGAATGAGGAAGGAACCGAGAATGTCACTGGATTATTGAAAAGCAGAGGGATAGGGAGTTAAGAATGGTTAGACTACAGCCAACATTTCATTCCCGCACAGTTCAGGATTCAGCCCTTTTATTCTGTTCCGCCTCATTTCATTTTAAGGAATATCCCATTGGTCAGAATCAGAAAGAACTAGGAATAAAGAAAATGTGGAGGAATGTGGTGAATGCTCCATTTCAGCTTTCCTTCTGCTATATATTTGCAGGTCTTGGTAACGTCACCTACAGACATGGCCAAAGTCAGACTACAGACTCAGATGCAATCATACTCTGCCGTCGCCTCTTCTTGTCTCCTCTCCAAGCCGAAGTATCAGGGCCCTGTCCATTGCCTGAGGATGGTGGTACAGGAGGAAGGCTTTCTGGGGCTGTACAGAGGCTGCTTGGCATTAATGTTCAGAGATTGCCTCTCCTTTGCAACATACTTTCTCTCGTATGCGGTTTTACGGGAATGGCTTGCCCCAGCTGGCCAGAGCAAACCAGGTATATGCATGTGGGGTATTAGAAACAGTTACCTGGGTTTTACCCATGGTTGAATAACATTAGCAGGCAGTGAATTCTATTGCTGATGGAGCTTCTTATCAGGAAGGACTCAATGTACTGAAAATGGGATGTGTACAACAATGTGTACACAGATCTGTGGATTTTCTGGAGAATTTTGACTTGGAAAATTTTCCAGAATTTTCCTATGCCATTAAGAAAAAGTCTCCTATTATATATTTTTATATATATACAACAAAATGAAAAAAATTGAGGAAGAAGAAAAAAAAAATAAAGTATTTTTTTGTGTTTAAAAATATATGGAAAGAAATTGAACAGTTTATGGATCAATGAAGATTACATATTCACCCTATACACGTTTGGCTAAGGGTTGAATTATGCATTTCTGACAGATCCAACAATATTTAAGATATTTTTGAAAAGCTATTTATATATATATAAAAAAGGAGTTAGGCTTGAAGATGTTATGATATTGTGCCGCCTCCTCCTCACTTTGAAAATTGCATAAAATTTCCATAAACATTATTTTCCGTAAAAATGCCCCATGTAAATGTTCCTGATGATCTAAATAGATTTTCGAGGCATTTCTAGCATCTTCCCTTACAGTTAATACAGAGGAAATGTCTTTACCTTATGTTAACTGCAGATAACAATTGCTGTAGTTAGCTGGCCCTATTCAATTAAGTGTGACTTGTGCCTGGTTATCTGCCCTGTTAAGTAACTCCTTCCACAGTCCCTGCCCATTCATCCATTTTCCATCCATTCCCCATTCCAGCGCATGAGAACTGTCATTGGAGCCGACTCTATGGGTGCTTGAGCACCCCCCAATATTGAGAATATTCCTTGTATGTGTCCAAGGAGGAGTTATTTTCATTGGGCTTGGCACCCCCAATAATTTTGAAAAGTTGGCTCCTATGATAACTGTCAAGCTGCCATGCTGTTAGCGTCTGCTAATTTCTGCATTAACAGCTTAGTGCAGTTTTAGTAAATAAGCATCTCAGTTTGATACACTACCCAGTCTTTTCTTTGGAGTCTCTTTCCTTTTTCTCTTTCTGGTGTTTCTGACACTTTCAGCAATTAAGAATTCACTAGATTTAATGATTTGCAGGTAAAATCGGTAGCCCTTTATCAACAGGGCCCCCGTCTCTTCTCATTTTTACCCCATCTGTTAGCAGCTCCCTTCTGCACGCAAAATGTCATTACTCTCTTCTCTCCAAGTCTGTCTTAAATTTTTTTTAATCTCCCATTTTCCACCTTCACTGTCTGTCCCCAGCCCAATAATGTCTTTTTTTTTCATCTCTCCAAACCATTATTGTTTCAGTCTCCTTCCAAAAACTATCTTTTCTGATCAATCTAGCCTGCTTTTCCTTCCCCAGTATCAAAGGTTCAATCTATCTCACAGTCCCTTTCCTTCTCTCTGGAACCTGGTATTTCTCCTTCCTCTCTAAAATTGTCTCTCATTTTTGTTCAACCTATAGCTTCTCACTCCACCTCCTTCCCATCTTCTGTCTGACCCATTTCTTTTCCCTTTTTCACTTGACCTGTCTCTCCACTCTTGCTTCATCTCCCAGCAGGTTTATAGGATGCGAGTGTGATGATCATGATTGCTGTGTGTATCAAACTCTTAGGGGGAAGGGGGTGAAGGCTGCAGACTAGGTGCCTGAAAGTTAATTTTGGGAGGGGGGGGGGGGGGGGGGGTTCAGGGTCATAGATTTTGTAATCCAGGCCTAGGTGAAATTTTCCAATCCCAGATGCTAATCTCACTCCCAATAAAACAGGCGCTGGTCCGGGCACACAAAGTAGGGTGTAGGCCGGGGCCGCAACCATCCCCACCATTTCAGAAACTCCTCCACTCAAAAAGAAAGAAGAACTTCACACTCACACGGGGTTAGAATTCATCGAAAAACTTTATTGAACTGGGAGAAGGGTAAATGGCAACTTAGTGAAAGTTCAAACAAGTCCAAAAAATAGGTACTATTTGCAGTTCAAAACAAAAATTTAATACAAGTGTCTATATTTACAATCCTAGTTAAAGTTATTGCTCTGCTGAGAAAAAGAACAAATCACCAAAATCCTTATTCAATTGAGCTATGTTGATAGTAAGTCTATCCCACCCTGGACCAGGTGGTTTGCCATTACAGGTGAATACCGAGCCCCTCACACTCTTCTCTCTCTTAGGCTCGCTTCAGACCGACTCCTTATTTAGTCCCACAGCGTCAACATTTCGTCTGTTACCAAGAGTGAGACTCTCCTTGTTCTCACTTTCGCTACTCCTGGGTAACTGAAGCTGATAAGGGGGGTCAGGAAATCTCATCACCAGTTCAGAGGGGTGGGCTGTACAACCAAAGCAGTTTACATATATGAAAGTACTTTTAAGATGAAGGTTTGCCTAGGCCGCCCAACATCCTTGCACTGACTCTGCATTACTCCCTGCCCTCCTCCCCAATATAGCCTTCTTCTATTTGCCATGCTATACCCCTGTCTCTTTTCCTTATCCCCTTTCCCCATTGGAATCTGGCCTGCCTTTCCTCAAGTCCTCTCTTCTGTCCCAGTAATCTCTATTCCCTTTCCTTACTGCCACATTCCCTGTCACCTCTCTCCTTCCTCTGTTTATTTAGTCTGTTTTCCTTTCCACTACACCTCTTCACTGCTTTTGGCCATTGCATTATCCCTCCTGTTTTTAGTAACTTTGAGCTGTGTGACCCATCACCTCGAATGTTAACAAGAAACGATCCAATCAAATAAGTGGAGTCATCAATGATCTTGGAAACAATCGATAAATCCAATATCTACTATCTTATATGAGAGTGAAAATCAATCATCGCTGCCAAACCTAGAGATTCTAATAAGGTCTTAAAAGCCCTCACTGAAGGTATTCGCTGACAATCCCAGTTATAGGTCAAATCTACCCAAATTACAAGATCTAGTTGGTACAGACATGATTTTTCCGGGTTGTATGGGGCACTATAAATGACTACTTTGGAAGGCCAATGGTAGCTCAAATTTTACACATCTACGTTCTGGATATATTTATCCCAAAGAAGAAATTAACACCTAAAAGACATCTAAAGCCCTTGGGAGCAGGCCTGGGAGGATGCATTTATATGGAACTGAGAAAATATTAGGAGCAAAATAATTCATTTGAAGGAGGCTTGACAAATATCCAGTGTACCTGAATGTAACTCACTTTGAGCTACTACTGAAAACAGTGTGAGCAAATACAAATACATTCTCTGTATGATGTATTTTCTGCACTTTGCTATTGGCATAGCTTAAAGCAGTAAAAATGATCCTTGAGGGCTACCAACCAGCTAAGGTTTTTACAGATAACCCTAACGGATGTGCATATGCAGCTTCAAGCATATGAAAGTCTATCTCATGCATATTTATTAGGGCTATGCAAAACACCTGACTGCTTAGTCACCCTCAAGAACTGATGTATCCACTGATCTTGAAACAATGAAGTGACCCCACTATCTCTGATTTCTCCTGCAGAAACACTGGGTGTACTTCTTTCTGGGGGATTTGCTGGAATGTTGGCTTGGACTGTTGCTACTCCCATGGATGTCATTAAATCCAGACTGCAAGTCAATGGAGCATCAATACCCAAGTACAGAGGAGTCATCCACTGTATCACAACAAGCGTGAGACAAGAGGGGGTCAAGGTTCTTTTTAAAGGACTTGGACTGAACTGCCTTCGTGCTTTTCCTGTGAACATGGTGGTGTTTCTCACCTATGAATCCATCCTAACTCTCACAAAACAGCTTTCAATATGAAAGTACGTTACAGAAGCTCTACTGTTAGAGGGTCACTGCCTCTAAGAATGTGAAAGGTACGGGAACGATCCCTCATAAGGTGTTGCATGTGGACTGGGTGGAAGCTAGAGAGAACTCATTTTCAGGCCAGAGCACAGGAAGGATTCTTGACTAGAGGCATCAGAAATGAGTGAGCAGGAAAGGGCTGAAGCCCAGGTAGAGAGGGCCCTGGAAAGCAAACTATGAGGAAGAGGAAGACGTGATGTACCCAGGATGCTGGGTTGTTTCAATTACTTTTAACTGTGGGACCTGATGCTGGACCTGAAGACTGAGTGGAATCTTGTTCAGGTTCTCAGGGCCCTGGAGCTCTTTACTTTTATAGCTGCTGCCCGAGTCAAAGACATTTGAGATCACATTGTGGGCACAGGAAATGAGAGAACTGCAAACCCCACATTCCTTACCTTGCAGTTTAGTATGGGACACACCATTTACTTGTTTATGAGTGATTATGTTGATGGTGTACTGGTTATACCAGCTTTTGCATACAAGCAACAGAGTGGTTTACAATTTTTATACAAAAGGTAGCAGAGTAGACAGAGAGAACGCCAATGTGTGACAGGACAGAAAAAAAAAAAGAGTATCAACTGTGTTTGGATGCATTCAATAAATACATTAGACTAGACTTTACAATGAACTAGACACAACCGGACTCTATACACAAGACTGACAACCTTGGCTGTCACTAATGAAAGTTACGCAATACGCACTACCTCTTTATTTCTCATGATGGAAATGAACTTTCTATTATCTAACTTATTTTATAATTCACTCTATCATTCAGGAACTTCAATGCGCCTTAATGCAATACCACTTGTAATTCTTTATCCGGAAATAGCGATCGCCACTACGGCATAATGTAAGCCACATTGAGCCTGCAAATTGGTGGGAAAATGTGGGATACAAATGCAACAAATAAATTAGTGGAAACCTTCACAACATTATCCAATTCAGGTGATTACATGCTAAAACTGTTAATCATCACAGATCCTAGTTAAAATGTAAGTGCAGCAGCACTGTTTGGGCTAAACATAGTCAAAGATCAAAATCATGGCATGTGCATTCATAGTAACATAGTAGATGACGGCAGAAAAAGACCTGCACGGTCCAGCCAGTCTGCCCAAGAAGATAAATTCATATGTGCTACTTTTTTATTTGTACTGTCCTCTTCAGGGCACAGACTGTATAAGTCTGGCCAGCCCTATCCCCGCCTCCCAACCCCGCCTCCCACCACCAGCTCTGGCACAGACCGTATAAGTCTGCCCAGCACTATCCCCGCCTCCCACCACCAGCTCTGGCACAGACCGTATAAGTCTGCCCAGCACTATCCCGTCTCCCAACCACCAGTCCCACCTCCCACCACCAGCTCTGGCACAGACTGTATAAGTCTGCCCAGCACTATCCTCGCCTCCCAACTACCAGTGCCGACTCCCACCACCAGCTCTGGCACAGACCATATAAGTCTGCCCAGCACTATCCCGCCTCCCAACCACCAGTCCCACCTCCCACCACCAGCTCTGGCACAGACTGTATAAGTCTGCCCAGCACTATCCCTACCTCCCACCACCGGCTCTGGCACAGACCGTATAAGTCTGCCCAGCACTATCCCCGCCGCCCAACCACCAGCCCCGGCACAGACCGTATAAGTCTGCCCATTCGTTAATGCATCTGGCATTTTAGTGCACTTTTAACAAATGTAGGAGGTCACTTACTACCAGCGCATGCTGTCTGCTGCAGGGTCCCTTGAAAGTGCAGACAGGGCTGCAAATGTATTCTTAAATGACCCCCACTGTGCGTGAATTAACAAGCACAAGGTCAAACAACACACCTTAAAAAGTATCAGAATGAATGTGTGAAATAAACCGGAAAATCAAAGATTGACTTTTCCCAAAACTAAGAGAGAAAAAGCAGATTTTCCACCGAAGAATGAGAAGGAAAAAAGCTGCAAAATCCTAGGGGAAAGAAGAGACACAGTAGCTATTGCAGCAAAATATGTTGCATCCTGCGGCCAGGCAAGGAATTTGACCTGACCAGGGACAAAATGGACCAAAACCAGAACCTGGGAATTATTGCTCTTATTGAGCTCTCTGTACATTAACATTGATTTTACTGTTGCTACTGTTTGTAAATGACCCCCCCCCCCCCTTCTGTTTGTCTTTCTTTTTATCTTAGCTGCTAGATGTGTAACTTTGGCAATTTGTGTAATTGTCATGACAATAAAGTTAATCTGAATCTGAAAGAAAACATGTCTTAAACTGGGGTGGAGGAAGGTGAATTTCCTTTTATTTTCTGTGCCTGTCCCTGTCAAAATCTGTTTTAGGCATGGCTCGGGCTTTTGTGAATCTTCTTGTAATGTCCAGAGTCCATAGCTACCCATTTTTAAACATCCTCTAGAATAGGTTGACCTATATTACGTAAATTTTAGACTAGAAAGCCTCTTAGCTGGTCCCAGGGTTCAGGCTGTAGAACAGAAACCCTTGTACTCAACATGACCTTTTCAGTGTTGGATAAATGGCTTAATTTGAATGACAAAACTGATGGTGGCTATAAAGATCCCTACAGGTTATGTCTCCCTGAAGACTTAGCTAAAGCCCACAAAGGTGCACATGTGTTAGCCAGGCCTGGAAACAGAGGAGGACGGAGTCCTAAAACAAGAGAAAATCTGTGTGGATGAAAACAAACAAACCCCAAAACAAAACAAACAAAAAAAAAAAGATTTTTTTTACTTGTAAATTCAGCTTTTCCTGCCTCTACAAACTGAGGGACCCTTTTACCACACACAGAGCACTAGAAAGTGGCCTGCTGTCAGTGGCGTAGGAAGGGGGGGGGGAGGGGGCGGTCCGCCCCGGGTGCATGCCGCTGGGGAGGGGGGGTCGGCTCCGCTGGTTTCCTGCTCTCTCTGCCCCGGAACAGGACGTCAGACTCACAGAAACAGAAGCCTGCACGGCCGCGTTGCTGATCTGCAAGGGCAGGCTTCTACATGGAATGTTGCTAGTGGAATAGCAACATTCCATGTAGAATCTCCAATAGTAGCAACATTCCATGTAGAAACTCAAACAGGGAAAGGGAAATGGGACTTGATATGCCGCCTTTCTGAGGTTTTTGCAACTACATTCAAAGCGGTTTACATATATTCAGGTACTTATTTTGTACCTGGGGCAATGGAGGGTTAAGTGACTTGTCCACAGTCACAAGGAGCTGCAGTGGGAATCGAACCCAGTGCCCCAGGATCAAGGTCCACTGCACTAACCACTAGGCTACTCCTCCACTCCAGGGGTGTCCCACATCCACCTTGCATTTACCACACAGGTACCACATTACATGCCTGGGCTGATAGCACAGACAACCCTCGCTATTGGCCCAGGGATTTAACATGGTGCCTATACAGAACGCATTCCAACAGTGGTGCCACCTATTCCCAGTCCCCCCCCCCCCAAGTTCTGATCCTCCTTGATGACCAGTGCTGATTCATTAGCTGTCCCCCCCTCCACCGTAGATGACAAAGTCTGTCTGCCCGCAAAGCCTCCCCCCTCCAGACCATCCCCGTAACCTTCATCCACCTCTGGGACTTACCAGGAGGCAAGGCCTGATGGTCCAGTGGCAAGGAATGCAAGTGCTCTCACTCTATCTGACTCCGGGTTCAAAATGACATTGATAACCCCTAGCAGTAGTTTTGTGGTACTACCACTAGGGGGAGGGTCAGCCTTCCATGTAAGGGCAAATATATAGAAAGCTGAACTGTAGTGGTAGTACCTTGAGATTACAGCTAGGGGGTCAGTAATGTCATTTTGAACATAGAGCCAGACAGAGCGCGAGCAAAGGGAGACTCTCCCACTTGACACCAGGACTTGCCTCTAGGTAAGCCCCAGGGGTGGATGGGGGGTTCTGGGGAGGGGCAGTATGAAGTGGAACAGGCTTTGTGGAGGAGCTGGATTTTGTCATCAAGGGGATGGGAGATCGACACATCATTTTGGTTTGAGCTGTGGCTGTTCTAACGGCAGTCATGACAGCTAGTGTGTAGTAATGACCCGTGCACTAGCTGGCATAGCGGGCCACTCCCACATTAAGCTGCTAGCGCAGGTTTCTTTTACCACGCAGGCTGCAGTAACAGCAGAGAAGACATTAGCACAGGTCCGCGCTAACAACCAACACATAGTAAAACCCACATTAGCTGTTTATCGCAGCTTAGTAAAACAGCCCCTGAATATGCATAAGCTAGATTCACCTACAACAGAGGCGTCTCATGCATATTCAACTTGGAGACTGTGAACCCCCGACTGGCTTGTGGCACTCGAGACCAGAGTTGCTGTGCCCAATCCAGACTACAGAAACACATTACTGGATGCCAGTGGTTAATTTTCAACTCCTCTCTATGTTCATACTGAGAAGTTGTTTTAAATTGGCTCCAGAAAGAAGAAATATGAAGACATGCGCTACTTTTTTTTTGCAGTTAAAACAGTCAGACAGCTGCTTTGAATGCACACTTCCGCAGCACATCATAAGCTGTAGAAAAGCGACTTACAAGAGGGCGTGTCCTCAAGTAATTAAAGCACTGCTGGTTTCCACAAAATGTATGTGACCAGCCTCATATTTCTACTGCACTCAGGAGAGTGAATAAGGTGACGTGCAGTGGCGTACCAAGGGGGGGGGGGGGGCTGGTGGGAGCGGTCCGCCCCGGGTGCACGCCGTTGGGGGGTGCCGCGGCGCGCGTCTGCTGCAAGAGTTTGCTAACTTCTCTCGTTCGCTGCAGCTCCCTCTGCCCCGGAACAGGTTACTTCCTGTTTCGGGGCAGAAGGAGCTGCAGCGAACGAGCGAAGTTAGTAAACTCGCAGCAGGCGCGCGCTGTGGCACCCCCCCCCCCCCAGCGGCATGCACCCGAGGGGAGGGTTCTTTCACCGGGGGGGGGGGGGGGGGGGGGGGGGGCGCCACCCCGGGTGTCAGCCCCCCGGGTGTCCGCCCCCCTAGTGATGTGGAAGAAAATACAGCCAGAAATATCCATGAATTATGTCTCAGAGAGAGACATGTCCTTTTATTCTGCAATTATTTCACAACTTTTAAATCAAAGTGCATTTCCAGAATCCATTTACACAATTGTATCAGATCTCAGCTTCTAAGAACCATCCCCCTGATAACGATGCAGTTGGCCCTGTTTTAAAATGCTGACCGTGGCATTTAAACTTATACCTGGATATTCGGCGCCAGGCCATATGGATGGATCCAGGCACTGAATTTCTGGAAATAAGCCCACGACCGAAACTTATATAGGCATGGCTGATATCCAGCCCTGGCACCTGAGTAAGCAAAATAGCTGCCCTAATCACCTGGATACCTATGCAGGTTCCAGCACCAAATGTTGGCAGAAACTAGACAGGCAGTGGCCTAGGAAGGGGGGGGGGGGGGGGGGGGCGGTATGGCGGTCCGCCCCGGGTGCACGCTGCAGGGGGGGGGGGGGGTGTCTGCTCCGCTGGTTCCCTGCCCTCTGCCCCAGAACAGGTTACTTCCTGTTCCGGGGCAGAGAGAGCAGGGAACCAGCGGAGCCGACGCAGCTCCCAGCGACGTGCACTCGGGGGGCGGATCGGCCCTCTCGCCCGCCCCTCGCTTCCTAATTCAATGTAAGAATGCGCTCCGGGGAGGGAGGGTGCACGCCGAGGGGGGGGGGGGGCGCAGCGGCGACCCGCCCCGGGTGTCAGCCGCCCTCGCTACGGCACTGTAGATAGACTTTGGCTCCACCCTGGCACCATCTGGACTGAACTGGGGCCAGTGAGGAGCTGCTCCAACTCAGGTAAGTAAGTGTCAGTGAATACTGGGCCCAGGATTTGTAGTGGAAGTCTATGCAATACATTATCTGATAGCAAGTCTATATGCTATTTGCCCTCCACCAGCCAGTTACATATCCAGCTGCACAAACTACAATCTTCATGCTCATAGGAGCAATACTTGCTTCTTAACCAGTATATTTTACCATTAATCCTTCTAAATTCCATTTTTCATAGACTAACACACTTTTCTGGTGCAGGATTTCTGGCAGACAACTTTTACTGTACATAAAAAAAAGAGAATTATTCTATGATCAGTGTACACAATTTACATACAATGTCATGTTGGCACTGACTTTACAGAAAAAGTGCAACAAGTATTAACAAGAGCCTTTTATTTTCTACACTGCTTGAAAATATGTACATATGTACATATATATAGCTTTGAAAGCAGAATCAAAAGAATATACATGAATTATGTTAAAATTGGAAGCAAACGTATTTCTGGAATGAATGAGCCTGCTCCTTCCAATTTCTTCAGGCCCAGATTGTCACGGAGTTTCTGCATGCAATCTTTACAATCTTTGTATAACCTAACAGGAGTTCTCTTTTAATGTGACAACCACCCGTAAACGATAACCTTCCCTAAAACGCCTTCAGCCCGTAAACCTTTCTATACGGTGCCATCTGTAGGTATTATATGCTTGAATTCTAAGATGTGTAAGATTAGCAGTGAATATTTAAGAATGCTAAAATAGCAAATATAGGGGTACTTTTACTAAGGTCCACTGAAAACTGGCCTGCGTTGGTGTAGGCCCGTGTTTTGGACGCCTGCAGATCCATTTTTCAGCACACCTGTAAAAAAAATCCCTTTTTAAAATTCTGGCTGAAAATGGATGTGTGGCAAAATAAAAATCAGCGAGCGTCCATTTTGGGTCTGAGACCTTACCGCCACCCATTGACTTAGCAGTAAGGCGTCACACATTAACCAGGCGGTAATGGTCTATGCGCGTAGAATGCCTTTTACCATCTGGTTAGTGCCGCGTGCCAGAAAATAAAAATTATTTTCCGGCACAAGTAAAAAATGAAATTACTGACCGGGCCACGTGGAAGCCGGGTGGTAATTCCAAATTGTCATGCGTTGGGAATGCATAGACGCCTACGCGGCTTAGTAAAAGGGCCCCATACTGTTACAAGATTCTTCATTCTATAATATATACAGTCCTGATACAAAAGCACCTACTGTTGCTAAGAATTTGACATGCTAAACATGTTACACTTGGTGGGTAGTTATTAATGCATGTTATAGCCCTAATGTACATTAGTTTTCAAGGGCAATAAAGTGCCTTAAATTATTGCAACATGTTATTATTTGATACCGCAGGACAGAGAGCAATGAGATGCAAAGCATGCAAAAGAGCTCATTACTATGTAACCCAAGTAACGCAGCTTGAGGTGAACACTGCAAGCCACATTTTTCCTGGAAAATTAGTGCCAGCATAAAGCACTCCCTTCAGTTCCCTTGTTAACAGGGCTCCACTTGTATAACCCTACAGGAAAGGAACAGAATTTTGTTTAACGAAAGGATGCGCTTAAAGTTCATTACTATGCAACTAAATAAAGAACTGTTTTCATACCTGAGACACCGCAGGCCAGTTGGTCCTGCGTGAAAATAAGGTGGGGGTAAAAGTCCAACTTCTACTGCATCTTAATAATTACCCCCTTAATTTGGTAATGTTGGGCATTTCTTGAAAAGGTAGCTGCATGTTCTCCATTCCCTCTAATGCATCAGCCACCAGTAAGGTTTACATAAACCATGTTAGGTCTGTCTGTCCAGGAAGTGACTCGTTCGTGTTCTAAGTACACTACAGGCATGAGGTTTAATGAAGCAGAGGGCTTTCTAATGTGATCATACAGCAGCTTCTGCAACCTTCCACTTGAACTCAGAATGGTGCAACGTATAAAAACTTATTAACAGCTGCCGAATTTAAGCTAGTGTCTACCAAATTACATGGCTTCACAGTGTATGGATCAGATAAGCACTTACAAACTGGAGCTGGAATGGGTTTTGCTTTCTACTGCATAACATTTGAAATGGAGCGCTGCATAGTGTATTAAACAGCACCCTCTGCTGTCGAGATCTCATCTTTCTTAACCTGCAAAAGCGAACTTGACACAAAAAACACCACACATTCTATAGTTAGGTTCTTGGAAATTAATCAACACCCATCTGTGTGTGTGTTCTCAATATAAAAGCAAATACGTTTCTAGGGCCATTTTAATGAGCCTGTTCATTTACTGAGTTCTCAGAGGCAAAAAGGCTTACTGACATGTAACAGAAGACTAGGTAGTGATAATTCACTTCTGCAGATTTATTGATAAAGGATACCAGTTATTGTGTGATAAATTACATCTGTGGAGATCATTAGAAATCAAATGCTAGTTTCCTTGGCGTCATGAACTGTTTCACCGTTTCGTCTGTAATTTGCTTCCGTCTCTCTTGATGTGCCTGGATCATCGGTTGCAAGGTTTCGATCAGTGTTTTCTTCAGCTCCCCCGTTAACAGGGCTCCACTTGTGTAATCCTACAGGAAAGGAACAGCATTTTGTCTGACAAAAGAATGCACTTAAACAGTTTATTACTATGCAACCAAATCAAGAGTTCTTTCCTTACAAAGACATCTAGAAATCAATGAGGCCGATTTTCAGAGAGTTATACGTTTGCTGGTGGGTGGCCAATGCATAACCTGCTTAGCCTTGGATTTTTGGCAACTTAGACACATAAAATCCTGCTGTTAAACTTGCTGAATGACCAGACTATATATACATATCAAAAAGGGCCCAGCACTGGAGAGGGGAGAAGGTGGTACTGCCTCTTATACATGTAGGGCTAGATTCTATATAAGGCACCCCAAAAAAAAACTGGCGCTGAAAAAGTGCTATTCTATAAGCCGTGCTTAAAGTTCAGCATGGTTTACAGAATAGCGCTTATGCCCGTGAATAGCGCCTAGGCTATTTGAAACAACTGAAATGTGGTGCAAATGAACGTGACTAAATTAGGCACGGATCCCTGATATTTTATAACATGTGTAAATTTTAGGAATGCCTCCTGTTACGGCCCTAACCCGCCCATTTCCATGCCCCCTTGTTCAGATTATGCCTAAATTTTAGGCATGGATCCCACGCCTAAATATACGCATGTACATCCCAATTAAATCTAATTAGTACCAATAATTGCTTGTTAAAAAGCCAATTATTGGTGATAATTAGATCATTCCAATTAAATTGTGTACGCCCAAATTCGTGCACAATATTCAACGACTTTTATAGAATTAGGGGGTTAGTGGCAATATTCGGCTGTTCAACTGATAAGCTGTGTCTTTAACAGTACAGATTTCTATTTAGCACACCTAACTTAAGTACATAAGTGTTGCCACACTGGGACAGACCAGAGATCCATCAAGCCCAATATCCTGTTTCCAACAGTGGCCAATCCAGGTCACAAGTACTTGGCAAGATCCCAAAAAAGTATATTTTATGCTGCTTATCCCAGAAATAAGAGGTGAATTTTCCCAAGTCCATTTTTATAATGGCTTATGGACTTTTTCGTTTAGGAAGCTATCCAAACCTTCTTTAAACCCTGCTAAGTTAACTGCTTTTATCACATTCTTTGGCAACAAATTCCAGAGTTTAATTACATGTTGCGTGAAGAAATATTTTTTATGATTTATTTTAAATTTACTACTTTGTAGCTTCATTGTGTGCTCCCTAGTCCTAGTATTTTTGGAAAGAGTAAACAAGCGATTCACGTCTACCCGTTTCCCCAGTATTTTAACGTGTATGTGCAGTACGTATATTCAGTGGTGGTAGTTAACAGTGCCACTGAACAGGGATGTGCATTCACTTCCCATGTCATTTCATGTCATCTTTAGCTCAGAATGACAAATCCCCCCTGAAATTTCATTTTTTTCCTGTGTTGTGAAGTGTGTGTACAACTGAAAAAAAAAAAGCCCGCATTCTCTGCAAAGACTGCACACTATGATGTTGTTCCCTGCCTCCCCCCCCCTGAAAACCCCTCCCCAAATCCAAAATGAATAAAACTCCTACAAATGACACAGAATGAAAATTAAACAGAATGAAAATTGCTCTACATACCTCTACCACTGAATATAAGAATACAGTTAAGTGCTAGGGATGTGAATTTGTTTGAAATGTGTCTATGTCACACTTGATATACTGCCTTTCTGTAAATACAAAAAATTTCCACCAAATGAAAATGTCTTATGCACAAATGTAGTCCTGCATAAAGATCTTTGTTCCAAGCTTTATGCAGGACTACGTTTGTGCATAAGACATTTTCATTTGGTGAAAATGTTTTGAGTTTATAATCTAGCGATTCTACATTTCTACACTTGATTGGTTTTGTGTTTTAGTGGTTTCTGTAAATACAGTCAAAGTGGTTTACATATACTATTTTTGCATGTACTTTTCTGTCCCTAATGGGCTTACAATCTAAGGTTATTTGTACCTTAGACTGTAAGCCCATTGGTAATGGAAATTCAAACATGCGTATAAACACAAAGGAATCCTGTTTAGAAGGAATGGTTCTGTGGAATCTTAGCGGAGATTGGGTGGCAACGCCGATAATTAGGAAACAAAACGGGAGCTGGGCAGACTTCTATGGTCTACACCCTGATCATGACTGAATAGATAGGGAGGGGCTGGAGTGTAAATTTTAAGGGGCTTCGATGTTAGCTTCAGAACTTAGTACAAGACTAGTACTGGGCAGACTTCTACGGTCTGTGCCCTGAGAATGGCAAGGACAAATCAAACTCGGGTATACATATAAAGTATCACATACCACGTAAAATGAGTTTACCTTGTTGGGCAGACTGGATGGTCCGTACAGGTCTTTATCTGCCGTCATTTACTATGTTACCTGTGGCAATGGAGAGCTAAGGGGGTCTTTTACAAAGATGTGCTAGCATTTTTACCACGTCCTAAATGATAGAGACACCTATATATTCCTATGGGTGTCTCCAGCATTTAACGTCTGCTTATTGCTAGCGCGCCTTTGTAAAAGGACCCCTAAGTGACTTGCCCAGGATCACAAAGAGCTGCAGTGGGACTTGAACGCCAGGATCTCAACGCACTGCACTAACCATTAGGCTGCAGTGGGAATCGAACCCGGTTCCCCAGGTTCTCAAATCAAAAGGCAAAATCTGTCAAAAGAATTATGTCGTACAGCGACAGCAGTCCTGAAGCAGGTCACATGATGGGCTCTCACAACAGAAGACCATGTGCTGTCTGAAGCCTGGAGAGGCGACGGGATCTCCTATCCATTACAACAATACTCTCTGAGCCAACATGAAACGTTGTGGAAGCAGTGTGCGATGACCCAGACATGACTCAAAGGAAATGTCTAATGGCTGGACTTGGGAAGGTCACATTATTGTGTTAGGGCTAAGCACAGGATTACACAAGAGGAAGGGAGAAGCTGGGTAACAGCAAATGAAGTCTTATGATTGCACTACCCAACAGAGTTTGCAACTGATTGAGGTGGAAGTCTAGAGGATTTCCATATCATTTCATATCACCTTTAGCCCAAAACGATAGGAAAAAATAAAACCTTAAGATTTCATTTTTTCCTGAGTACTGAAAAATTGCACATATTCTGACAATGAGAATTGTTGCTCTGCATACCTCTACAACTGAACAGACATCCATAAATCTGCTTGCTTCAGTCGAGGCAATAAGAGACAGCCAGGATAACTCCACAACACATCCTCTGGATGCAGAGGGTGTTTATGAATTACATATAGAGAACCTGACTCTCTAGGCTGTGATTGGCCAAAGCAGCTAAGACAGGAAACACACACATGCATAACTTAGGAGGTCTTTTTACAATGGCGCGCTAGCGTTTTTAGCACACGCTAAACACTAGAGCCGCCCATATATTCCTATGGGCGTCTCTAGTGTTTAGCGCACACTAATCATGAGAACGCACTAAGATCGCTAATGCGCCTTTGTAAGAGACACCCTTAACGAGGTTGAACTTCAAATAAACACCATTTCTCAGGCAGCAGAACTACACTACAGTTTCCAACGTATACTGATCATGTATACTCTTGAGGAAAAGAGAAACAGGGGTGACATGATACAGACATTCAAATATTTGAACGTTATTAATCCGCAAAGAAACCTTTTCCGGAGACGAGAAGGTGGTAGAACTAGAGGACGTGAATTGAGGATGAAGGGGGGGCAGACTCAGGAGTAATGTCAGGAAGTATTTTTTTCACGGAAAGGGTGGTGGATACGTGGAATGCCCTCCTGCGGGAGGTGGTGGAGATGAAAACGGTAACTGAATTCAAACATGCGTGGTGGGGTAAACACAAAGGAATCCTGTTTAGAAGGAATGGATCCACAGAATCTTATCGGAAACTGGGTGGCAACACCGGTAACTGAGAAGCAAAACCAGTGCTGGGCAGACTTCTACGGTCTTTGCCCTGATTGTAACTGAATAGATATGGATGGGCTGGTGTAGATTTTAAGGGGCTTCGACGTTAGCTTCAGAACTTTTAGTAGAAGAACAGTGCTGGGCAGACTTCTACGATCTGTGCCCTGAAAATGGGAAGGACAAATCAAACTCAGGTATAAAGTATCATACAGTGGCGTAGGAAGGGGGGGCGGTCCGCCCCGGGTGCACGCCGCTGGGGGGTGTCGGCTCCGCGCTGGTGCACTGCCCTCTCTGCCCTGGAACAGGTTACTTCCTGTTCCGGGTCAGAGAGAGCAGTGCACCAGCGCGGAGCCGACACCCCAGCAACGTGCAGTCGGGGCGGATCGGCCCTGCCGCCCGTCCCTCGCCGCAGGTATGCGCTCTGGGGGGGGGGGGGGGGGGGGGGGGTGCGCAGAGGCGACCCGCCCCAGGTGTCAGCTCCCCTCGCTACGGCTCTGGTATCAAATACCATGTATAATGAGTTTATCTTCTTGGGCAGACCGTGCAGGTCTTTATCTGCCGTCATTTACTATCTTATATGTTACAATCACTCTGGTTGCTTTACTCCTCTTCACACGTCTGTGCTCTCACAGTTCAGATGAAAATTCCTTAAATTTTAAATACACAGCTCACAGCACAACTTACATTTCACAGTATCAGTAGTAGGCGCACTTTTGGCACAGCTCCAACACTGTTGCTCTGAACAGCATCTTTTTAACCCCACCCCCACCCCCAGTTTGTCCCAACTCACAGGCACCTGTTCAATCTACTTGTAGCACCAGCCTGCAAGAATGCACGTGTACCTGTCGAATTTTTTCAAGTTTTTCATCATCTTCAAGGAAGAACGTTAAGTACATGTAGGACACATCAACTTCACAGTTGCCGCCGTACTTCCGGTGGTCCTCGATGGTGTCCTTTCCTCCCGAGAAAGCATGCTTATTGATCTAAAACACAAAGAGATGACTGTACAACTTCTGCTCTGTAACCTTGAACAGTGTAAACCCCGTCACTATTTATAACAGAGGAGAAAACTCACATTAATACATTGGATTTTTTGAAATTCTCGGGGGAAGCTGAACTTTTCCCTTGCAGTATACTAGGAAAGACATTTTATAACATCATTCCTGTGCAGATGTGAACAACATACATGTGCAAATTGAAACAAGATGACAGATATAGGCATATGACCCATCCAGTCTGCCCATCCTCTGTAACCCCCAATTCTACCTGTTCCTAAGCGATCCCACGTTTGTCCCATGCCTTTTTAAATTCTGGAACAGTCCTTGACACCACCGGGAGGCTATTCCACGCTTCCACCACCCTTTCTGTGAAATAATGCTTCCTTAGGTTACTCCTAAGCCTATTCCCTCTTAACTTTGTCATGTGCCCCCTCATTCCAGAGCTCTCCTTCATTTGAAAAAGGCTCTCTTCCTCTACATAAATGCCCTTGAGATATTTAAACGTTTCTATCATGTCTCCTCTCTCCCTCCTCTCTTCCAGTGCATACATGTTGAGGATCATAAGCCTGTCCCTATAATTTCTGCATTCAAGACCACTTACTAATTTCGTAGCCGCCCTCTGGACCGACTCCATCCTGTTTTTATGACCTCTTATAAAATGTAGACTGTGTAAGTATGTGTTTTGGCAGGAATGGGTGTGCTTTGCTCCATGCATGCACATGGGCAGAGTGTGGATAGATTATAAAATACTAGAAGTTTACATGTAGACTTGCCAAAGGTAGATTCCGACATTAACACATAGAAACATGACGGCAGATAAGGGCCGAATGGCCCATCCAGTCTGCCCATCCTCAGTAACCACTAACTCTTCCTTTCCTAAAGGATCCCACATGCCTGGGAGTAGGGGTGGACAAATGGTATGTGTTAAAAAACTAAGGCGAGTCACCAAAGATGTATTAAAAAATAGCCAAGGTCTGAGTAACATAAAAACAAACAAAAAACTCTATAAGGGCCAATATAGGGTTAAAAAAAAAAGGACTCATAAGCAATGCTCAAGTGAACCTTGGCTACGTTTTTATAAATCCTAAGGGGCCCTTTAACAGAGCGGTGGTAAGCCCAACGCGGGCTTACCGCTTGCTCTTTCAGGACTGTCGCCGGCCCAATGCGGTACCCCCGGAAACGGCTTGCACGGCGGTAACCCGGCGGTAATCGGGCATCGTCACACGCTACCCGGTTACTGCCGGGTTAGCGTGGAAGCCCTTGTTGCCACCTCAATGGGTGGTGGTAAGGGCTCCCCGTCGCATGGCCATGCGGTAAGAGAATGTGTGCTGGGGGCTTTTTTTATCCGCTACGGTAAAAAGGGCCCTGGCGTTCAGGAAAGATGGCCCCTGCCGCCAGCAAAGGCCCCATTTTCCCACAGCTTGGTAACCTTAGTTTTTAACACATACCATTTGCTCCATCCCTATTTTGTGTGTGTATGTTTTGAGCCGTAGGGAACCTTCTCCCTTTTTCTTTGTGGTTCTTTCATCTAGGGCTGGTTAAAATAATCAAGCCTGCAATGGAGGTTCGTGTTAGGCAGCTTACTTCTAGTATTTTATGAAGAAATGAGGCAAAAACTGTGCCTAGCCTGAATGTTATTAACCTGCACAGGGGGGATTTTATAACAGGGGCAGGAAGGCGCCTATTTTGAACCTATTCTATATTCGATTGCGTGCATGAGAAGTCTGGCGCACCACGTTATAGAATACACCTAGAAAGTTGTGCACGTAAATTCTAATTAAAGCCAATTAGTGCTGCTAATTGGTTAAGTATCAATTATCGGCGCGGGTTGACTTGATCAATTAAGTTGTGTGCGCAATTTGGCCAAGCAGCCAAATTAGCGCGTACAACTCAAGGTGTCACTTATAGAATTTGGGGGACAAATTGCAGAAAATTGCACCTGGGACAGTGAGTGCGTGAACATGTCTGCATGTAAAATACATATGTAAATGACACCAGGGTCCACTCCAAACCCCATCCTACATATAGGTATAAACTAATTTTATATGAGTTCTAAAATGACCCTCTCTGAATGTAATGTTATATAACAGGTTGCCTATGTGGCATCTATTTCAAGACTAATTTATAAAGGCAGATAGGTCCACACAAGCTGTGCAAAAGTCCTCCACCTACGTTCCTGCCAGTGGGGGGGGGGGGGGGGGGGGGGGGGGGGGGGGGGCGTTTCAATATCACATTTTCAATATCGAGGGAGAGGCAAGCTCTTAAGGACACCAGGGGAACCCACCTGTACCTAGCAATTGACAATGTGATAATGAAACAGCACCTCCCACTGGCAGGAACGAAGGTGGAAAACTCCTGCACAGTTTAGAGGAAACACTGATAGGCTCCTTTTTAAAATTAGGCCATAATTTATGCCTGCCCTGAAGCACATGCAAATGTTTGCACATATTTTAATAACGTTATGTTACAGGTCTTCTCACCCGCTCTGAATCTCTGAAGGGAAGGATAGAGCGGGATAACAGAAGGATACTGACACAATAATCAGAACAGTTCAATATAAAATACGATATAGAAAATGATCTTATAGCAAATATTTTGAAAACAAAAATAATATGACCACCAACGAATCTCTTGGGGTAGATCATTCCAAAATGTCACAGACTGATACATAAAAGAATTTGTAAAAAATAAACTTCAATTTAACGTTGTTGACAGAAAACCTACGTTTCGGTAATTTCATTTGTGGTGATCAATATTAGAACCTAATAAACTGATCAGAACAGTTAATTCTTCACAACAATGTCCTTCTAAGATTTTGTAAATCAAACATCCCATCTTGAATATTATACGGGCACATAATACCATGTAAAATGAGTTTATCTTGTTGGGCAGACTAGATGGACCCTACAGGTCTTTATCTGCCGTCATTTACTATGCAACTTGCAACCAAGGGAAGCTACAGTTCAGTTTTATTTAATATACTGCAAATAATAATAAAATATTTTTTTTTTGTTCCAATATTTTTATTTATTTTTAAGAGAAACAACAACAACAAATGCAAGATGACAATGTTAACAAATGACTAAACAAGTTAGTCAGTGAGGAAAGAAAAAGACTATGACTAAGCATCAATATACATGTCTGAGGAAATGAGTGAACAATGATTATTATTGCATCATAATAGTCACAGTGTAAATACAGATATTCAAATTCCGTAAAATAGTACTGTGCAGTTGGTCTTGTAAAGGAGCCCGTATTTTCTTACATTTAAGAGGTGAATTAAATTTTTCAGCACCTGCATATTCACATTTAGCTAGCGAACACAATATGAGTTCCACCATGTCAAGTAAGTTACTTTAGATAAGTCTTTCCAGCAGACGAAAAGTGTTCTCAAGGCTAGGTGAAGAAGTATGTCCAATAATTGTGCTTGATATTCATCCAGTGGAGATTATATTGCCAAGGAGCCTAATATGGCTATCTTATAAGAAAAAGAATCTGAAATATTTAATGTGCATGATGTGGTATTCCATATGGAGCACCAGTAATCTTGTATAAATGAACATGAGCAGATAATATGTTTAAGAGTTCCAGTGTTCATATCGCAGGTCCAGCATTTGTCCAAATGGTTTTTTGTAGTTTTGTTTAACTTGGCCAGTTTAGACGGTGTCCAAAATGCTTTGCGCGCCAAAAGAACATGGATTGTGAGGTAGATGCTGAATTGGTGGTATGTATTTAGTTCAAACTTCTCTTACTGACCTATAAGTGTATTCACTCTGCCGCTCCCCATTACCTCTCCACTCTCGTCTCTCCCTACGCCCCCCCCCCTCGGGTACTCCGTTCTGTAGATAAATCTCTCTTATCTGTCCCCTTCTCCTCTACTGCTAATTCCAGACTCCGTTCCTTTTATCTTGCTGCACCTCACGCCTGGAATAGACTTCCCGAGCCTGTGCGTCTGGCCCCGTCTTTGGCCATTTCAAGTCCAAACTTAAAGCCCACCTCTTTACCACTGTTTTTGACTCCTAACCACTACTCACTTGCCCTGTCCTTTTACCTCGCCTATTTATTCCCTTACCCTTAATTGTTCCGTTTACCTGTCTTGATTGTAAGCTCTTTGAGCAGGGACTGTCTTTTTTGTGTATGGTGTACAGCGCTGCGTATGCCTTGTAGCGCTATAGAAATGTTAAACAGTAGTAGCAGTAGTAGTACGTGTAGCCTTATGCCAAAATTTTTGCCACTCTCGTTGATCTAGTTGGTAATTTAAGTCCAGGGGCGTATCTGGCCTCCGGCGGTAGGGGGGGCCAGAGCCAGAGGGAACATTTTACCCCCCCCCCCCCCCCGCTGCCACCGACCCCCCCTCCGCCATTACCGGACCCCCCCCCCCCCCCCCACCGCCACCAACGACTCTCTCCACCGCCCCTCCCGCCGCCAGCCCTCCCCCGCTGCCGTTTCTTACTTTTGCGTCCGCTTCCTCCTGCGCCTTTAAAAATATTTCTTCAGCTGGCGGGGGACCCCAACCTCCGCCAGCCAACCCGAGGTGACAACTTGCAAGTTCTTCCTCCGCCGTGGCCAACATGCTGGAGTTGAGCGGCTGAATCCAGTTCGGAGTTCCATGACTGCATAGTACTCTGGTGGGTGAACCAAATTTTTCTTGTTGAATTGTTTTGTACCATTTAGATGCAGCTTTTTTAGATGCCATTAGAGTTCTGCATAGTTGCTAACAACTAGGAGTTTCAGTTGAAAGGTTATTTATTATGTCTAAGACTGCAGGTATACAGTGCTTAAGCTGTAACCATTGATAGTAACATGAATTGGGAAGACCATATTTACTACTACTACTATTTAGCATTTCTATAGCGCTACAAAGCGTACGCAGCGCTTCACAAACATAGAAGAAAGACAGTCCCTGCTCAAAGAGCTTACAATCTAATAGACAAAAATAAAGTAATCAAATCAATTAATGTGGGGGAGTGGTTAGGCATAACTGAGAAAAGGGTATCCAATTGTGGTCCTTGATAATATCATTTAATGACCAAATGCCAACTTTTTCCCCATACAGTCCAGTTTATACAAGGTTTATTGATTTTGAAAGTTGGATTATTCCAGATGGGGGTGTATATGGAATTCTTAAGCGGATTTCTCACAACTGACTCAAGTTCTTTAAATACACTTTTGAGAGACATATACAACACACTATTTGAAATAGTGTCATGTTGTGACCATGGAAAATAGTGTAAAGGAGTGTCTGTTTGCTTAATGGCTTCTAAATGAAGCCAAGTGGGAGTGTTAAATTGCTCCTTGTCAGCCATAAATAGTGAGTTTTGTTTTAATAAGAAGGATATATGATAATCAAAGAAACTTGGGAAATTAACACCACCACTCAGTGGACAAGCCTTCAGTTTTTTATTAGATATTCTGGGTGTCTTATTGGCCCACAAAAACTGAATTAGTTTTGATTTCCTAAGGATGAAATGCTCCTCATCTCTTTAACATCTTTCTTAGTCTCCTGGCTACCCTAACATGGTCGCATGAAGTCAATGGTTATTACTAGAAGGGGACATTCAATTAATCACAGGATTGGGCTCATATACTTTTAAAGTCTTGGTTTTAATGCACTAAGTACTTGTCTTGATGCAGTTTCAAAATGACTATTTGACCATAAACTGAAACTTAAACCAGCAACATCTCAGGCCATATTGACTTCTAGGAGGAATTCCTTTTCAAACCTCGATCTCCTTATCAGGCCATCCAATCTCTTCTTCCTCCACTCTAAAGATATTAGGGGTTGAGAAAGGAGAGGGAGCAGTGTCTGATCTGCAGGGAGGGGGGACAGAGGAGGGGGAAGAGTGTGGGATGGGATGGGGAGAAATTCTGGCCCTAAGGAGAGAGGGAGAGATGCTGGACCCACTTGGGGGGGGGGGGGGGGGGGGGGGGGGGGGGGAGGCAACAGAAGCGATGCGACTGGGAGGGGATGAGGTGCTACCAAAGCAAGTTGGCTTGGGGTGCCACTATCTTTTAAGCTGGTCTTGTCTTCATGACAGTATCAATTTGTGCACAAACCCTGTTCAAGCAGCAATGAAAGTGTTAAAGCAACTGTGCACAATGTACCTGCTGTTACATCTCACAAGTTCTCTGAGTTGTTACCTTGGTTTTGATCTGTTTTTGTGTGTCTGTGAGGTAGATGGATGAATTTGAGTCACTGGCACTCATTTTTGTCTGTGCTCCTTGCAGTGCTGGAAAGAAGGTTGAGTGTAATAAAGCAGGTTTGGGATAGCCAATCCTAGGGGCCACATCTCTTGTCATCCTAAAATAAGGATCCTAAAACAGGTGAGACATCACAATAAAACGTGTTAGTTCATTTTTAGCAGAAGAAACATTTTTGATCTACTAAAATCGGGCTGTTGAATCACGATCCTAAAGGGCCACAAACCAGTCTAGTTTTCAGGATATGGTAAAGAATATGCAGCATATATCCACATATAATACTTCGACAGTATACAAATATACTTTATGTATATTTATTAGGGATATTCTGAACACCTTGTTGAATGCAGTTTGATAATCCTGAACTATAAAAACATTATTTTGGCCTCACAGATCCTCAGACAGGACAGACTTCTTTTCCTATCCTCAACTGTGTTTCTTTACGGAAAAATCTCCTTTGATAATTTACATAAGAACGTAAGCATTGCCATACTGGGTCAGACCAAATGCCTCTCAAGCCCAGTATCCTGTATCCAACATGGACAAATTCCTTCAAGAAAAGTCTGTAAGCCATTATTAAAATGCGATTGGTAAAATCCACTTATTCCTGGGCTAAGCAACATAAAATCTGTTTTTATTCCTTTGAGATCTTGTTTTCGCAGGTACTTTTGATCTGAATTTGCTACTGTTGGATACAGTACTGTTGGATACTCTGCTAAACTAACTGCTTTTACCACATTCTCTGGTAACGAATTCCAGAGTTTAATTACATGTTGAGTGAAGAAATATTTTCTATGATTTATTTTAAATGTATTACTTCACTGCATGCTCTCTAGTCCTTGAATATTTACAAAGAATAAACAAGCGATTCATGTCTAACTGTTCCACTCAGTATTTTATAGACCTCTATCATATCTACCCTATGCCGTCTCTTCTCCAAGCTTAAGATCCCTAGCTGCTTTAGCCTTTCCTCATAGGGAAGTCGTCATCCCCTTTATAATTTTTGTTGCCATTCCCTGTACTTTTTCTAATTCCGCTATTTCTTTTTTGAGATGAGGTGACCAAAATTGTACACAATATTTGTGGTGTGGTTGCATCATGGAGCGATACAAAGACATTATAACATTCTCATTTTTGTTTTCCATTCCTTTTCTAATAATTCCTAACATTCTATTTGTTTTCTTAAGTCACCTCTGCACACTGAGCAGAGGGTTTCAACGTATCATCAATGATGATACCTAAATCCTGGAATATCCCCATGTCACAATCACTGGGCCAAGCCATTTGTCTCTGATCATAAGCTGAAACCTTGATGATTACATGTAGAAAAACACTCACTAACCTGATCAATAGCACACGGAATGAGGCACTGAATGCCCTTTTTGTCCTTGAAAATGTGTGGAAATGACGTGCTAAACGCTGGAGCTGCCTGAATTGCAGGGAAGCTGATCTTTCCTAACAAAGAGAAATCCATTTCAGAATGCTGATATTTAAATACAGCATTGTATTTAGATAATACCAATATGTACCATACACTACAGACAGAGGGGTAGATATTCAAAAATGATCTAAATAGCCAGGAGAGGCTCTTAAGCTGTTTAAATTGCCTGTGTGGGGCTATCTGGGGATATTCACAGGCCGATGATCAGAATCAAATGTGGGTGCTAGAGGCCAATAGTGCCATACTAGTGCCTGCGTTTGCTCCCGCCCAATGATCAGAGCCGGCGAGCGCATGTAATAACACTAAGCATGCATGCAAACAAGGGCGCTGCTCCCTCTGCAAACCCTATGCCAGCTCAGAGCTGGCATTAGGGTTTGCCAGCAAGGGAGGAATGGGGGAGACCCACTGACGAGGTTTGACAGGTCCAGGATTTTCTCTAGGACCTGTCAAACCTAAGCCCCCCTAAACACAAGACCTGGAGGTTCAGTGGACCTCCAGGCCCCCCCACCCCCAAAACACAAGAACCTTGGTGGTCCAGTGGGACTGCTAGCTCCCCCCCCCCATCGAACAAAAATGCCCTGGTGGACCAGTTGGACTGCTATCTGTCTGTTTATCTAGCTAGAACACCCTCCCTCCCCCCTCGGCGGTCTACCTCTCTGTAGTAGTAGTTGGAAGAGGGAGGGACTAGTGCTCCCTCCCTCATCTTCGGGGCGCCTTCCTTCTGGCGTCCCGCTTTGCCCGGTGCATCCTGGGATACTGCCATTTTGAGAACGCGACCGAAGAGGAGGGAGGGAGTGCTAGTTCCTCCCTCTTCCAAACTACTACTAAGGAGAGGTAGGCCGCCAGGGGGAGGGAGGGAGGGAGGACGGGCTAGCTAGATAGGTAGACAATGGTCCCGCTGGACCACCAGGGTTTTTGTGTTTTGGGGGTGAGGGGTCTCCAGGTCTTGTGTTTGGCGGGGGGGGGGGGGGGGGGGGGGGGGGAGGGAGGAAGAGGCGGGCTTAGGTTTGACAGCCCAGACCTGTCAAACAACTTCTGTGGGAGGACTATGCCTTGGAACAGCATGGGGCTTCTGATCATCGGCACCTCAGTGGCACTTAACCAGCTAGGTTAGATGCGGTCTGCAGGCAAAGTGACAACGTAGCTGGTTAGTGGTGATATTCAGTCTGCTAGCTGGTTAAGTAACTGCATAAAGTTAGGACAGTCTTTTTTGTCTTAACTTTAAGCAGTGAGTTAACCGGACACTGGTTTGAATAATTGGCCACGGCCCAGTTTAACTTCTAGATACGCAGTCATACCTAGATATACAATGCCAGGAGCCATACATGCTCAGGCATTGAATATCCAGGATTATTTCAGCCCACGGCTGGAATTGGTTTAACTGCTTACTGCATATCACCCCCAGAATTATTACCCAGCTACTACCCATTATTATTGTCCGCGTACAACTGGTACTCATCATCTGTGCATTGTAGATGATGAACAACATGATCTGTGGGGCTCTTCCCCAAAGAACTTGAACATGACCTTGGAGTAGAGAGGTTAAGTGATTTCTCAAGGTTAAACAGTAAGGGGGAGATTTGAATTGCAGGTTTTACTTACTAATTTACATTTATAGACCATTTTCCTGATCTGGTGATCATTCAAAATGATTTACAGAATGCATAAAAACAGTAAGTATGAAACAGAGAATAAAAACAACCTGAATAAAAAAAATAGCATCAGACTAACAATAAAACCAGAAAAACCCATGAATTCCTAAATTATTACAAAATTATTGAGGGAAACAAAAATGTTAAATGTTAGAGGTTCAATGGCTCAAGGTTCAGTTTAATTTGATTAGCCAGTTAAGGAAAAACTGTCAGAGCATAACACAATAAATAAGATCACATAAAGACAAAAGGAAACCTCTGAATGCTATGTCCCCATGCCCCTGGCGATCAAGTCTGAAACAAAAGTGCTATTAAGAAAATCACAGACTAATGGTCAAAAAGTCTCTGGAACAAATATGTTTTTAGAGTGGCCATAAATGTCTGTAATAAAGGTTCTGAGCGCAGAGAGTTCCAGAGTGTAGGCACCACCACAATAAACATTGATTTCTAGAAGGTACCAGAAAAGCCTTGCCAAAAAGAAGGAATAGTCAAGTATTGCTGCCTGGACCGAACTGAATGTGTAGGAACATATGGAATCAGGTGACCTGTGAAAAATTGAGGGGAACCTGTGAGTTGGATTTTGTGGACCAAAACTGATATCTTATACATTATCCGATACTCAACTGGGAGCCAATGTTCAGCCTTAAGTAATGGTGTCACACGGTCATACTTCTTGGCATAAAATATCAACTTAACTGCAATATTTTTGAATTAACTGAAACCTTCTAATTTCTCTTTGGCGCAACCCTTTAAAAGGCATGCTACAATAGTTCAAACATGTAATTACTAGGACGTGAAGAATAATTCTAAGGGCCTTTCGGTCAAACAAATACTGAACAGACCAAATCAGACACAGTTTGAAAAAAGAGTCACTAACTACAGGTAAGACATGGGTTCAAAATGTTAAATTTGAGTCAAGTACAACAGCTAACACTTTAATCACCTCACTCAATGCGATCACCAAGTTGTCTAGATGGAGGGTCTGCAAATTCAATGAGTGTTGACCCTTCTGATAAAGTTGGATCCGAGTTTACTGATTATTGGGTTGCATTTTGTTAACTAAAAGCCAATCAATGATGGTCTTCAATTTCAAGTTCATGAAAGAAAGACATGACCCATCAAAGTAGTCACAATTTGGACATCACCTGTGTATACAGATGGTGTTAATTCTAAAGACTGTATTAAACCTACCAGCGGGTACATGAAGACATTAAATAAAGTGGGGCAAAGAAGAAGAATAAGACAGTCAGAATAGTTGTCTTGCCAAAGGACATGATATGTTCTGTCAAGTAATTAGGCGTGGAACAGTTATACCTAAGGCTGAGTTTGCTGTTTGCTTCAATGAAGGTCAAATAATCAGCTACAATGCGTTTTGCGATTTTAGAGATGAAGGGTAGCTTGGAGATAGGATGTCATGTAGGTATTTAAATGTCTGCCTATCATATCTTCCCACTGCAGCTCCTTGTGACTATGGGCAAGTCACTTAACCCTCCATTGCCCCAGGCACAAAATAAGTACCTGTATATATGTAAACCGCTTTGAATGTAGTTGCAAAATACCACAGAAAGGCGGTATATCAAGTCCCATTTCCCTTTCCTCTCCTGGACTTCTTCCAAATTATACACATTAAGATTTTTAAGTCTGTCCCCATTTGCTATACGCTGAAGACCACTGACCATTTTAGTAGCCTTCCTCCGGGCCGACTACATCCTGTTGATATCTTTTTGAAGGTACAATCTCCAGAATTGTAAGCCACATTGAGCCTGCAAATGGGTGGGAAAATGTGGGATACAAATGCAGGAAATAAATAAATAAATAAATAAAATTGTACACAATATTCTAAATGAGTCTCACCAGGGTCTTATACAAGGGCATCATCACCTCTTTGACGCTGATTTTCCAAGCAGAGGGCACATAACTCTGTGCAATACAATTCTGTATCACCCTGGTTAAAAATGGAAGGAAAAGCGTCTGACTAAAAACGCCGTACACCAAAGTGTTTGCAACACTCTGTGCTCGAACCACCGACAGGCTCACAGTATGTTGTTCAGAAACTAGTTCACAGACAGGTACAGATAAAATGTTGGCAAAATGCGGAAGCCAACATTCCCACTTACCAATGCAATCGCTGTCTGTAAAGCCAAATATTCCTTTCACCTGGTTAAACGTGACATGCTTCTGAACTTGGACTATGTTCTTATAGAAATCAGGAGATCTTCTACAAGAGAAAGTATGGTTAAGAGGGAAAAGTCAGTAAGAAAAAGAAAGATAAATCTCATTACAAAAATGATTAATAACACACATTCACAACCTCTCAAGGCTGTTCTAGTAGGAAATGGCTTAGCTTGTAAAGGTGAAGATAACCTGACAGGACTAAGTGTAATTAATCACGAAGGTCTGCGAATCCCAACCTCCTGGAGGTCAATATACTAAAAGGAGCAAAACCTGTTCTGTGTGCAAAATGCAAAATACTGTGGGTTATTTGTGACAGTGAAAGCTATTTCCTGCTTTGGTATCTGAAGTTTTGTGCAACGTTTTGTTCTTCTGCAGAGTAACATTAAGAACATAAGAACAGCCATACTGGGTCAGACCACTGGTCCATCTAGCCCAGTATCCTGCTCCTAACAGTGGTTAATCCAGGTTACAAGTACCTGGCAGAAACTCAGATAGTAGCAACTTCCAGAATCCCAAAGAGTACCAACCTTCCATGCTACCAATCCCGGGGCAAGTAGTGGCTTCTCTACGTCTGCCTCAATAGCAGACTATAGACTTTTCCTCCAGGAACTTGTCCAAACCTTTTTAAAACCCAGATACGCTAACCGCTGTTACCACATCCTCCAGCAGCGAGTTCCAGAGCTTAACTATTCTTTGAGTGAAAAAATTTGTCCTCCCATTTGTTTTAAAAGTATTTTCATGTAATTCGGATTATTCTTCCCAAAGTGCATCACTTTGCATCTGATGCAGAGTCTTATGCATGCAAAGTGCTATTTAAATGAAAACTAAGGGGCCTTTTTACTACTCTTGACACTATGGGGAGAAGTTAGTTATCAACGTAGGCTACCATTTTATGCCATGAGATCCTCTGCTAAAACAGCATGACTTGTGGTAAAATAACTCATTTTAACAGTAGCCCACATTGATAACTTCCTCTCTAAGAGGCTTTACATTTTCCTATAAAAGCTGCAGAAATTCCAGTTATAATGAAGGCATGGATATTTACACAAGTAAATTGTAACTCTGCCTGCACTCCATGTAAAATTCAACCCTGAACATGTCTATACCAAGTTGCATACATGAACAGGTGTTCTTGTCACAGCACATAGTTTTATGTAGGGATAATTTTATAAGCACTATTTTACATCTGTGCTTGCATATCTGCATAAAAGAGTCTCTAGAAAATTACCCCACTGAACATGGCGCATAAATTGAAGTCTCGGCGGCCATTTTGAATCTCGCCGAGACCGTCAGGCTGCATACAGGAGGATGGAGAGCAGCGCGCTGGGCAGGAAAGAGGGGGCTCTTTCCTGCCCCGACGTCACTAGACCACTAGGGAAGATCGCGTGACGTGAGTATGGAGAAGTGGTGACAGGGGCAGGGCGATCCCGAACTCGGAGGGCGGGCGGCCAGCCAGCCAGCCAAATCTACCTTCGGACTATAAGACGCACCCCCCATTTTCCTCCCAAATTTTGGGGGAAAAAAGTGCGTCTTATAGTCCGAAAAATACGGTATGTGGAAACGGATAGGGAGCCAATGAAGTGACTTGAGGAGAGGGCTAATATGAGCATAGCGACACTGGTGGAATATAAGTTGTGCAGCAGAATTTTGAACAGATTGAAGGGAAGAGAGATGGCTTAGTGGGAGACCAATGAGAAGTTGCAGCAGTTTAAGTGAGAGGTGAAAAGAGTGTGGATAAGGGTTCTGGTAGTGTGCTCAGAAAGGAAAGGATAACTATATGAACTACCATCCTACATCTTTGAAACTCCATGGACAACTACATAAACTATCGATGCCCTTCATATGTCATCTACTATAATAAAACGCAGCCTCAACGTTCTGAGGACACTGAAGTCACTCACACACCGGTTCGTGGTTTCATGGTGGTGAAGCCACCACAACATCTTCATGCCCCGCCCTCGCGTCACACGTGATGACGTCGAGGGCGGAACACGAAAACAAATTTACGCACAGGGAGCACTCCTCCCCTTCCAACAAATCCCAGCCACCGCTGACGTGCACATGAACCCCGCCCCTTTCGCCACATAGCCCCGCCCACGGTAGCACACGCTTAACCTCACCAACCTCCCTCCCTCCCTGTCACCTCCCCTCCCCTTACGCGTGTCTCCCTGGTGGTCTAGAGGTACCTGTTCCGTCGGCCCAGGAAAGAAAGAGCCCCCTCTTTCCTCCCGTAGCGGTGGCTTCCTTGCTGCATGGTGTGGGAGTCCGGCTCTCGGCGTTTCAAAATGGCTGCCGAGAGTTCAAGCTGCCTCGCGAGACTTCAACTCTCGGCAGCCATTTTGAAATGCCGAGAGCCGGACTCCCACATCATGCAGCAAGGAAGCCACCGCTACGGGAGGAAAGAGGGGGCTCTTTCTTTCCTGGGCCGACGGAACAGGTACCGGAAGGGGAGGGGAGGGGAGTCCCGTGCCCGCTAGCGCCCATTTCATCGGCGCCAGAAACGGGCCATTTTTACTAGTAATTATATAAAACTACTGTAATCTCACCAAAATGTAAATTGTAAACAACTTTGAACCAAAACTTGTTTTTGGATAACAGTGGGATACAAAACTGCATAAATAGATAATGAAGGTCTACCAAAGCTATTTAAGTGGCCAGATGTGGCTGACCGGTTAAATAGAATATTGGCGCCAAACTGCTAAATATCTGCAGTTAACGGCTGGCTGCTAACCAGCTATACTGTGCGACGTAGCCGGTTAGGCATGGATATTCACCCATGCTGACTACTGCAACAGCATCTTCATCGGATGCCAAGCCCAAATCATGATAAAAACTCCAAACCGCCCAAAACACAGCAGCTAGACTCATTTTTGGCAAATCACGATTCGAAAGCACAACACCACTTCGTGAAAAACTTCACTGGCTCCCAATCAAGGAACGTATAAACTTCAAAGCCCACACAATAATCCACAAGATCCTCAGTGGCGAATCTCCAAGCTACATGTCCAGCCTGATCGATGTTCCAGCCAGGAACTTGACCAGAACATCTAGAACATATCTCAATCTTCATCTTCCTATCTGCAAAGGCCTCAAATACAAAACCTACTACGCATCCAACTTCTCTGTCATAGGCAGCCAACTCTGGAACGCCATACCTTGACATATCCAAACAACCACTGAACACCTACCCTTCCGAAAACTGCTGAAGACTTACCTCTTCAAACAAGCCTACCCAAAAGACCCCCAGATATTCAATGTCGGTCACCAGAAACTGCCCGGCATTAAATATTCATATTGAACGTCAGCAGTGGACAGCAAAAGCGCCACTTGCCATTGGCTGAATATCAGGTCTGGCGTCCTTAAAATGCAGTGCAGAGTTCCATCTTTAATCAACACGCTGTCACATTAAATCAAAAGATTATTCTTCATTGGATTTCTCCAATTCCAAAGCTAAACCACATTAAGCGATTAATACTTGATTTACCGTGTGTTAGCTTTTAGCGCAGACCTGCATTGTGATGACTTTGCAGTTAGTGTGTGGTAAACCGGATGTTAAGTGCTTTTTGTGTCAGGGACTTGGCTGCTCTTACTGTGTGCTAACTGCCTAACGCAGAGTTAATACAGGACCACTTACCACCTCCTAAATAGGAGGCATTAACTCCCGGATTCTATAAAATGCGACTTAAATTACACACGCAAATCCGGTCATATTATGGATTTGCGTGTGCAATTTAATTACTTAACAAGTTAATCAGTGCCGATAACTGCCAATACCTACCTAACACATACTCCCATGATAACGACATTGACCCACACTTCATCTCCCTCCTTACTCCCCTCTCCATTGCCTATTTCTACCTACCCATCTCGTCTATTATTCTGGTATACTTAACTTTTACCCTCTCTAACAATATTCTGTATTCCATTTACTGTGTAAGCCGCATTGAACCTGCTTTGAGTGGGAAAGCGCGGGATACAAATGTAATAAATAAATAAATTAACAAGCAACTGACACTAACTGGCATTAATTTGAATTTATGTGCACAACTGTCTAAGCGTATTGTGTAACATGATGAGCGTAAATTCTAAGTCACATAGTTGAAAAGGTGGGTGGCATGGCCATAGAATGGGTGGGTTTTGGGCATTTCTAAAATCTATGCGCGGTGTTAAATCTATGCGCGGTGTTATAGAATACACACAGTCTGCGCCTAATATAGGCGTTGGCATTTACACCAAGTTTTACTTGGTGTAACTGCCCGCAAACAAAATTTAGTTGCGTGAACGGGCGCTCAGCATATTCTATAAACCACGTGGAAATTTAGGCGTATTTTTCGGTGCCACTTTTTCAGGCACCATATATAGAATCTAGTCCTAAGTGTTTCCGTGTTAACCAGGAGCAGGTACCCGTGCGTTAATCTGAATGTTAACGCACAACCTCTAACAAAAGACCGTGAGAACGCCCTGAACAGGTGCCACATTAAATCTCCAGCTACCGCAACGTAGAATTCCATATTAAACCATGGCAACTGCAAATTTTACCATGGTTTAGTAAAAAGGCTCCCTAGTAAATAGTTATCAGCTGGATACAGGCAACTAAATACTTTCATGCTCTTACCCTATGTAGTCTAAATCCGAAAAGATGAATGTTTTATCGATATTAAAGCCACAGGCTATGATGTCTTTGGCATTTTCTACAGCATACTGGTACGCTTGCATGGGGGTCAGGTCTTTCCAGAGATATTTCTCATCATCGGTCAACTGGATAACCAAAGGAACATCAAATATCTCCTGCAACCACCTAGTCAACAAAACAACACTGCAGTGAGCATAGTTCTCCCAAACAAATTACACAGTAGCACAGCAGATGACAGTTGATAAAAACCTGTACGATTCATCCAGTCTGCCCAACAAGAGGTTCCCCAGTCAATTTTAATCACAGGAAGGAAAATTACTTTGAAACTCATCATTTCACGTTTTTTTTTCCAGTAAATAACAATATTCCAAATTAGTTAACCAGGGGCAGTATCTGGATAACGCCACTGAACGTCATTGCAACCCCCACACCCGTTCTGGTTCTATTCTGCTAGCGCCGAGCGGTCTGTGGGTGGAGCACAGAATTATCCAGAGAGTTGGCTATCTGGACAACTCGGAACAGAAAATCTGCTTGTCATATATTGGGGCCCTTTTACCAAACATGACTACGTAACTGCAACTTAACACCCTCACACTCACTTTGTAAAGATAAAAGGAATGAGATGACCCATGTGCATCGCCTCAGAGGAAGGTCCTCTTCCTGTATAAAGATAAAATGGCTTCTTCTGTTCATAGGCATCTAGGATTTGGTGCATATCTCTGAAGAGTAGACACAAGAGACAAAATCATCATCGGTTTTAAGAGGAAAGGGATACAGAGCACCATATTGGATTTCTCTGATTCCAAACCTAAAGCACATTAAGCGATTAATACTTGATTTACAGTATAACTTTCAAAATATGCATTCTGGTGCATAAAATAATTCACGGTGATGTCCCGACCTGCATGTTAGACCTCAATGACCTACCACCCAGGAATGCTAAAAGATCAGCACGCACATTCTTAAATCTTCACTTCCCCAGCTGTAAAGGTCTAAAATACAGAGTAATACATGCGTCCAGCTTTTCATATTTGAGTTCGCAAATGTGGAATGCTTTACCACTTGACCTGAAAATAATTCACAACCTAATTAACTTCCGTAAAGCACTGAAGACACAACTCTTTAACATGACATACCATAATGACTCATAATTGGAACCGTAATTCTCCATCATCTAGCTAATCGATCGGATTATTTTCTCCCTATATCGTACTGTCTAATTTATTATGTAATCCATGTTCAATATATGATACCAGTTGTATGTTCTCCCCTTTCTTACCTGATTGACGGGCCTTTTACTAAAGTGCATTAACCAGCTAACATGCGAATTAAGGTACGCGCACAGTAACTGTTGCTGCAGTAGTATGACTGCGCATGCTAATTGGGTGTTAGGAGGCAGGAAAGGGGCTGAGTACAGGGGCGATAAGCGCATCTGTGCTAACTGCGAATAATCGTAACATGAGCTAAAGAACTTTTCTGCGCTGCACGTGCGGGGAACGCGCTGGGCGTGCCCCAACAGTTACTGCATGTTGTTTGCACTTACTCCATCTTCATTTTGGCTGTTAAAGCACAGTAAGAGCAAAAACGTAGGGACCCTTAAAGAACTGTGTGGAAGTTTATATGGCACATTAGCACAAAGGCTCATATTAAATAATGCAATTTGCATTTTACTTTACAAAATTATTATATGGACAATTATTTTGGGGCCGATATTCAGAACCATGGGAGTTGGCTGAGCTAACTCCAGTGGTTGGCGCTAATGTCGGATATTCAATGCCGGGCTGTTTCCACTGACCGGCATTGAATATCCGTTTTATTTTTGGCTGGTTTGAACTTAACCAGCCAAGCCGATGTGCAGCGCTGGCCAAGTTCAAACCAGCCAAAAAGTATACCAGCTACACATGCGGCCAAAGATGGCCACCAAACCGACTAAAAAAAAAAAAAAAAAAAAAGAAATCTGCATATAGCCGGTTACATAGTGTGATATAACTGGCTATTCACTAGCTGCTAACTGGTAATATTAAGCAGGAGATAGCCAGCTATCTCCTGTTGAATGTTGTTGGATAGCCAGCTATGTACTATTTAACTGGCCAGGTGCCATTCCTGGCTTGTTAAATGGTCCTGAACATCAGGGGAGTTTGTTCTTTTTTTGGAAGAAGGAAAATATGGGATATGGAAAAAGAGGGTGAGAGAATCTTGGAGTAGTGAAACTGAGAGAGGATCCTAAAAGGGAGGAGGATGGCCATAAGCACACAGAATCAGGTGCTGTGTGTTCACCGGTCTCATAACACCAAGCTCGTACTACCACAGGAAAGATGTGCAGGTTGTTTCGATCCAGCCCTCAGGGTTCTCACAATTCCATGCGGAATGGGGAATTCTGTCGCCAGGACTGGATCCTGCCTCTAGCACATAATCCCAGGAAACGGGGAGCACTGACTTGGAACAAATCAACAGCTTACTCTGAAATTATAAAATTCTTGATATAATAGGGAGTAAGCCTCATTTTAGGTAGAGCATAGAAATGGGAATTGAGAAGTCCATGTAGAGATATGTCATATTCCCCTAATATTTCAGAAAAGGATTTGCCAACATAGAACCTTTTCCAAACTACATGTGGCTGGAGCAGCCATTTTACAAGTGTCAACGTCTACAACACTGCAAACACTTACACGCGTTTGTCAGTATTACGTTACACATATGCACTATTTTAGAAATCTACAAGTCTACTGTATATAGGAGGAAATTCCATATATGGCGCCTAAAAAAATTGGCGCTGAAATCGGTGCTGACTGAGCACATTCTATAGACACCTAGGTTTAGGCGCCGATTATAGAATATGCTTAGTTGATATTTCAGCGCCGATATCTACGTGCATCCACTTATGCCAACGAAAACCTGGTGTAAATCTCAGCGTGTAGATTTAGGTGCACTGGGCCATATTCTATAACTAGGTGCCTACATTTTGGAACGCCCATGAAATGCCCATTTCCCCGCCCGTCTTTGCCTCCACGCATTAGAAGTTTGGCGCACATTGTTACAGAATATGCTTAGCGAGTTGTGCGCCTAAATTCTAATCAGTGCCAATTAGTGCTCGCTAATGCTTACGTGCTATCAGCGCTCATTAACTTGTTAAAGCCAATTAAGTTACGCAAAGGGGCTCATTTTCAAAGCACTTAGACTTACAAAGTTCCATAGTAACCTATGGAATTTTGTAAGTCTAAGTGCTTTGAAAATACGCCTCAAAGTGTTATAGACTGTGCGCTGATTTCGGTGCCTAAATCTAAGCGCACTATACAGAATCCAGGGGATAATGTGTACATTATACACATTTTTACAAACTGCACGAACCCCCTAAACGCTATACGCATGGGTGCGCTATAGCGGTGTATTTTTACTAAGAAATAAAAGCAAAATTAACACATTTGTTTTTAAGGCTTTTTCTTTTTAGATATTTTGCAGATTTTGTGCAGTAATAATGCCTGCAAATACCTTAAAAAAAAAGCCCTTAAAAACAAACATGTTAGTTAGGTGACTAGCAGGTCCTTGAAAAATAAGCTGGTATAGAGGAGCATTTTCGACCGAGGGCGCCCATCTCCGAGGACGGTGCCTCGAAGGGGAGGGGCCAACCGTATTTTCAAACGAGATGGGCGTCCATTTTTCATTTCGATAATAAGGTTAGGGCTGACCAAATGTCAGAGATGGCCGGCCTCGGTTTTCGCCGATAATGGAAACCGAGGCTGGCCATCTCAAACCCGGCCAAGTCCAAGGCATTTGGTCGTGGGAGGGGCTAGCATTTGTAGTGCACTGGTTCCCCTGACATGCCAGGACACCAACTGGGCACCCTAGAGGGCACTTCTAAAAATTAAAAAAAAAAAAATATAGCTCCCAGGTGCATAGCTCCCTTACCTTGGGTGCTGAGCCCCCCAAAACCCACTACCCACAAGTATACACCACTACCATAGCCCTAAGGAGTAAAGGGGGGGCACCTACATGTGGGTACAGTGGGTTTCGGGTGGGGTTTGAAGGGCTCCCATTTTCCACCACAAGTATAACAGGTAGGGGGGGGGGGATAGGCCTTGGTCCGACTGCTTGAAGTCCACTGCACCCACTAAAATTGCTCCAGGGACCTGTATACTGCTGCGATGGACCAGAGTATGACATTTGAGGCTGGCAAAAAAAGTTTTTAAAGTTGTTTTTTTGAGGGTGGGATGGGGTTAGTGACCACTGGGGGAGTCAGGGGAGGTGATCTCCGATTCCCTCCGGTGGTCATCTGGTCAGTTCGGGCACTTTTTTGAGACTTGGACCTGAAAAAAAAAAAAAGGGACCAAATAAAGTGGACCAAATTCTCGCCAGGGACGCCCTTCTTTTTTCCATTATCGGCCGAGGGCACCCATCTCTTAAGCACGCGCCAGCACGCCCCTGTCCCGCCTTCGCTATCCTTCCGACACGCCCCCTTGAAGTTTGGCCGGCTCCGCGACGGACTGCAGTTGAGGCCGGCCAAAATCGGCTTTCCATTACGCCAATTTCGCCGGCCTTGAGAGATGGCTGGCCATCTCCCGATTTGTGTTGGAACATGGCCGGCCTTCTCTTTCGAAAATAAGCTGGTTAGTGTGCGTTATATGCATGAGTATGACATACTAGTTTATTTTTACACAAACTCACAATTTACGTGCGTTATGGACTAAATTCTATATATCACGCCTAAAAAAGATCGGCGCTGAAATAAAATTCACCTAAGCGTATTCTATAAAGTACGCCTTAATTTAGAGTTTTAAACGTGAAAGTTGATCGTGCTGGGACTTCACTAATTGGATTGCTTTATTCAGTGAACAGTGGATCAGGTATGTGCATGTTTTTGAACTTTTGTGGTTTGAGTTTTTGAAATATTTAATATTTTTTTTGGTAGACTGAAAGCATCGACACTAGTCAAAATATTATTTTGAAACTATTGTTTTGTACACAGTTGGACCAGTGCTTAGATCTAAGTGTGGGTCTTTGTGTAACACTTGGTTTGGAGGTCTTCTACTTTATACTGAATGTGAAGACATAGAGTAGTAAAATATTTTTGTCTGCTGATTCAGTTATGTTTAGAGCTTGTTTGATTTGAACTTAGCATTACTCATTGCTTTTGGATTCAGCTCCGATCTCTAATTGCCTTTATAAAATATGCAAGCATTTGTCAACTTCCTGGACTTTTCACATAGGCACCCCGTTACAGAATCAGTCCCACTGGACCCAGTATTCAGCGCGAGTTAACTGGCCGGGAACAGCTGCCGACCAGTTAACTCAACCGGTCATTTTCAGTGGCATTTAACCGGTTAACGCCGCTGAAAATGCCCGGTTAGCGCTGAAAATAAAGCCGGTGATGTTGGGGCATGACCAGTTAAGTCCTGATATTTAGAACTTAACCAGCCAGACTTAGCGGTCAAATAAGGCTGCATAAAAAGCAAACCTACCTTTGCCTGCTAAGTTATGGCTAATAAGTCTGAATAACCAACAAAAAGAAGGTCCAGGTCTCCCGCAAAAAAACCCCCACATAAAACAACAAAGAAAGCGGGAGAAAAACCAAAATAAACCAGATAAAAACCATAAAGAGTAAGAGCACCAAAGAAGTGTATTAAGACCCTACACGGTCCGTGTTTCGGCCAACCGGCTTTCTTCAGGGGTCTTCAAATTGACATATACAGATGTGCCTCCAGAATTCTCATGGAGTGCAAGGCATAAACGCTGGTGCTGTCTAAAATCGAACGTCAGCGTGTATAAGTCTGAATATCAACTTAACCAGACATGCGCTAGCCGGCATTGAAAACCCCAGATATTCAATGCCAGTTGCCGAAAATGACCCAGCACTGAATATCTGGATTGAACACCGGCAGTGGGCAAAGTACTGCCTCCCACCGGTTGAATATCGGGGGGGGGGGGGGGGGAGGGGGATTGTGTCTGACAACTATTTTTTCCCCCACTACCCATCATTACACTATTTACAAGGGCTACAAAGAAAGGCATTAAAATGCAGTGCAGTTTAATTTAACAACAGAAACGTGGGCCTCTCTAACTAACTTCGCTGAAATAACTTACAAGTCTCAGTGGCAAAATTCTTCTGTAGTTATAATTGAAAGAAATATTTACAAGAGATCCTTTTGCAGATCATTTACCTAACTAGCAGTTAAGCCCGTTAAAACGGGCGAGATTTCCAGCTACCCTCCTCGCCGCCGCTCCCGCCCCCCTCCGTGCCGGGCCCCCTGCACTGACCTGACAGCGCCTCTCACCTCTGTGTGAAAGCGCTGCAGGCAGCAGTAGATCTGCTGCTGCTGCCTGCAGCGCTTTCACACGGAGGTGAGAGGCGCTGTCAGGTCAGTGCTGGGGGCCCGGCACGGCGGGGGGCGGGAGCGGCGGCGGGGATGGGGGGGAGGGTGGAGGTTGGTGCGCGCGAAGTTCGTTTCCAGGCTCCAGCAGCAGCGTCTGACAGTCCGACTCCGTTTCCCTCTCTGTTCCGCCCTCTGACGTCATCACGTCTTGACGCAAGGGCGGGACAGAGAGAGAAGTCTCTACTGCGCATTTGCAGGTGAGTCGGTCACTTGCCATTTATATGTTTGATGGTTAGAAAGGAATAATGCTGTTATGTGTTATCTGCCTCAGGACCCATTTTTTTTTTTTTTTTTTACTTCTTCCTAAAATTTTCCTTCACATTTGGTGAAACTGAGCAAATGTCAAATGGACTCACAACGTAGATCCAAATTTTATCTTGCTATCCAGCAAACAAGAACTTACCTGTGTGAGAAAAAGATTCCCCTACGAAGAAAGTGATGAGCTTTGTGCCCTGTAAGTCGCTCGATCCGCTCTATCAAATCTTTATCAATCTTACTGCTACCAAATCGAACTGAAAAGAAAAAGAAACACATCTAAAAGTAAAGGAGAGCACATCCTTCAGTGTCGAAGAGACATCGGCAACGTCACACCATAAGAAAAGGAAAGAAGGAATCTTGGCTGTAAATGGTTTATAAGAGGTGAGAGATATTATCATGTGTAATAGGTACACACTCCCTACCAGTTGGTTTAGATTTTCACTCTTCAATCACTATGCAAATACCTTTTTATTGTTTTATGGCATACTAGCCGTTAAGCCCGTAAAAACGGGCGAGTATTGCAGCCCTCCTCTCTCCGCTGGCCTCACCCCATCCACCAATCCTCCCCCCCATATCCAGCGACCCTCCTCTTTCCCTTGGCCTCCCCCCTCCCCCCATGTCCAGCAACCCTCCTCTGTGCTCTGCTCTCACCCCAAGTCCAGCAACCATGGCCTCTCCCCCTGCCCTCCCCCCATGTCTAGCTACCCTCATCGCCGCCCCTCCCTCCCCCCTCTGTGCCGGGCCCCCTGCACTGACCTGACAGCGCCTCTCACCTCCGTGTGAAAGCGCTACAGGCAGCAGCAGATCGCTCTGCTGCTGCCTGCAGCGCTTCCACACGGAGGTGAGAGGCGCTGTCAGGTCAGTGCAGGGGGCCCGATACAGAAGGGGGCGGGAGCGGTGGCGGGGATGGGGGGAGGGTGGAGGTTGTTATGCGCAATGCTACTTTCCAGGCAGCGGCGTCCTACAATTTGACTCCATTTCCCTCTCTGTTCCGCCCTCTGACGTCATGACGTCTTGATGCAAGGGCGGGACAGAGAGGGAAGTCTGTACTGCGTATTTGCAAGTGAGTACGGTCACTTGCTGTTTATATGTTTGATTCTTTAAGCAAGTGTCAATGAATGATTCAAAGGTATAGCAAGCAGTTAGCAAAACAATAGCAGACAATGAAATTGCTGTAACTCTAGGAAACAGCACCAGATAGCCATATTACGGTAGGCAGAGGTTTAGAAGGTCAAGCTGAGTCACAAAATTGAGGTTGCCAATTATTTTCTTGTGAAAACTCCACGAGTTCTTTGATAGATGAGGCAGGACTTATTTATTTAATATGCAACATGAAGAACTATAAAACTGAACAACGCCCATTTCACACAGGAATCACAAGATTACACACTTTTTCAGACCATGGATGCATTTTTTTTTCCTATTCAGAAATGAAAAAAATGTACCTATCAGCTTATCATAGTCTATGCCTTTTGCGCTGCCCGTCTGCACTGTCCAAGGGTCAACGAAGTCTTCATCCCCATCCATTTCTGTGGCTGTGCCATTGATGCTCGTTGACATAACGTCTTCCGGAGGGGAACCCGGCTTATAATCCTGACCTGTTGTTTTTTTATAGTCCACCTTTAACTGAAGCAGTAGCTTTACCGCAGATTCAATTTCATCCTAAAATGTACAATGGAAGCAAAGTTTAACACCTATGCTATTTACATATTGTCACGCGACACATATAACTACTACTACAATGCGTAACACAGAATACATTTCTAAAAGTCTCCAACTAATTCAACACCTCCAACCAAGTTACCCAAATTTTCATGGAGCCCACTGTGCCATGGTAAATTACTGCTGGGTAGATGAGCATATCAGATCCCATGCTTCATCCCATACTCTGTCCTCCTTACACTAAGCTTTATAATCATCTGAACAGCTACGAGATGGCTCAGTAACTCCTGGATCACACTTAGGGCTTCTATTTTTAGGTGTTTATCAAACGTAAGAACAGGTGTTTTTTTTTCTAGCTAATTAGATATTCTTTGAGGGTACAAAATAAAAAGAAACACGGGGGGTTCTTTTACTAAGTCATGGTAGCGTTTTTAGCTCTTGGTAGAAATCAGCTGGTGGTAAACACCAAGACGCCCATTATATTCCTATGGGCATCTAGGCGTTTACTGCCGGCTGATTTCTGCTGCGGCTTAGTAAAAGACCCTCATAGAAATATATGGGTAGATGTAGGCCACATAGTCTATCCAGTCTGGCCATCCATACCATCTACTATTTTTTCCTCTCTTAGAGATCCTAAGTACTTTATCCCAAGCTTGCTTGAATTCATATGCAGTCTTCATCTCCACTACTTCCACTGGGAGGCTGTTCCACGCATCCACCACCCTTTCCGTAAAAACGTATTTCTTTAGATTACTCCTGAGCCTGTCCCCTTTCACCTTCATTATAAGCCCTGCTCATTCCAGAGCTTCCTTTCAATTGACCTGTGCATTTATGCCACAAGAGGTATATCTCCCCTCTCCTGCCTTTCTTCCAGAGTATACATAGAGGCATATTTTCAAAGCACTTTGGGAGGCTAAGTTCCATAGGTTTCTATGGAACTTTGGGAGGCTAAGTGCTTTGAAAATGAGCTTGATAGTGAAGTCTATATGTCTGTCTAATAATATAACCACATGTCAGACCAAACACTTGTGAAAAACAAAGATATATAGGCCTAAACAAACAAAATTAGTTTCAACACATTCTGTTTTAAGTGTTTAGATCTGAGCATGAACTGAGCATTAATATTTTGTTTTAATGTATTAGGAATTATTTACTGCCTTGTTGAAGGAATTCACTCAAGTCGGTGTACAGCAAGTTGAAATTTTGAACCAGAGTTATCCTTATATTTTGAGCATTTTTAAAAATAAATTAAAAGAGAGTCTAGATGAAAAAAAAATATATATATAGTTACCAAAATGATGGCTGAACAAATACATAAAAGGTTTGGGGAGTTTTTGAAGACCTATGGAAGAAAAACTTGAGCCAGGTCTGCTGAGACATTTCTACACTGGTCTCTGCTTCAGGCATCTGAGGTTTTTTTCTCCCTTTCTAAATTAAATTCAACCAAAAGGATAAACATATATATTTCAAGTGCTATTGCAATTATTTTTTGTCTAGACCTGAATATTTTTTGTCTACAAGTCTGTCCCCTTTATGACAGAGACCACCGACTATTTACAAGTACTATTGAGGGGTAACTTTCCCAGATGAATCAAATACATATATTTGTGCAGCTGAAACACAGTCAGCACTAAAAAGACACAAAACCTGAGTGGAGGATGATGATCCAAGGCAGGCCAGGGGAAGTAAATACCTACTTTAACTGGTTTGTATTGGAGGTATTTTATCAGTGTTTATTAGTTAAAGTCTGAAATCTGAAGCTCTAATTATGCTTTCCATGCTCCTTTTAGACCCCCCTCCCAAATTAAAATTCCTCTTTCTTATAGGAAACCAGTCAGTTCAGTTCAATTAAAATCTCAGGGATGTTACAGCCCACTGTGATGTCATCAATTATTTTTAAAGATGCCTTGTCATTGGTTAGTTCTTGTGGTCATCAGCTAGCTAATCTCCCCCTTTCACAAAACTGTGCGGTAAGGTCAACAGGTCCATTCACTCACATTGATGCGCGACAGCCGCTAGCATGGCTTTGTAAAAGGGGGCCTTAATGTGTTCCTAGCTCCTATATGTACAGAAAACTCATATCTAATATTTAAGGAAGTACTTATTACACAGAAATTTACATAACTTTCACTGTGAAAATGGTGCACAAAGTTCAGCAACAAAGAAGAAAAGAAGACATCAAGAAACATTCACTCATCTCCCTTTTAAGAATGTAATTCACATGAAGTGATCCAGCCCAAAATACACCAGACAGGTTGATATTTGGTAAAACACGATTCCAAAGTGCCATACTCCTCCGTGAAAAACTGCACTGGTTTCCGATCAAAGAACGTATCACCTTCAAAACCTGCACCCTGGTCCACAACATCATCTACGGTGAAGTCCCAGGTTACATGATTGACTTGATTGATCTCCAACCAGAAATAGAACCAGTTCATCACGGACTTACCTGAATCTCCATTACCCAAATTACAAAGAACTCAAATACAAAACAACCTATGCGTCCTACTTCTCCTACATAAGCACATGACTATGGAACGCACTGCCAAAAGCTGTGAAAACAATCTATGACCATCTAAAATTCAGAAAAATCACTAAAGACCTACCTGTTCGGTAAGGCATACCCTGCCGACCCAACATAAATGCCTCAACTCTGCAACACATCTATACCAAAGATCGTATTAGACATTATCTAACCCTTCCTATCTTAAACCCCTAATGTGCCCGAATCTTACCTACCCTATTCCACCCTAACGTCTAATTATATTTGTTCCTCTACCGGACTAGGCGATTGCCTTTACGGTACTATGTAAGCCTCATTGAGCCTGCAAATAGGTGGAAAAATGTGGGATACAAATGTAACAAATAAATAAATGAAGTCCACATCCACTGTTATTTGACACTGTGTTACGACCATTCTCATGATCATCAGAAAGACCAGGCCTATGGAACAAATAATACAGTGTACATGATAGCTGAAGGGGTAAGACGCTGTACAGGGAAAATGACAAAAATACCTTTGAGGCTTTTGCTGTTTTTAATGATCTGACTTTGTCACCTTGCTCAGTAATACATTGGAACAGCTGTAGTGGAGTTGACAAACAAGATTCACAGTTTTGAAAATCTCCCATTCTGCAGCTGAATATAGGAATGTAAACAACTTTCAGATGTGTAACCGTATCTTCTGATCTGTTATCCAACTACTTCAACCAGCTCTATGGAGGACCTGCAATGGAAAAACAAATAACACTATAGAAACGCATTATCAGCTAGGAAAAAGACCCATTTATCCTCCATAGTTAAAGGAAACGGTTGTCCTGGAAAAGATACAAAGAAGAGAAGCAAAAATATCAAATACGAGTGGCATTTTTAAATTTAACAGGATTGGAGTGGAGGAGTGGCCTAGTGGTTAGGGTGCTGGACTTTGGTCCTGAGGAACTGAGTTTGATTCCCACTTCAGGCACAGGCAGCTCCTTGTGACTCTGGGCAAGTCACTTAACCCTCCATTGCCCCATGTAAGCCGCATTGAGCCTGCCATGAGTGGGAAAGCGCGGGGTACAAATGTAACAAAAATAACATAGATACTATTGGAGATTCTACATGGAATGTTGCTACTCTTTGAGATTCTACATAGAATGTTGCTACTATTGGAGACTCTACATGGAATGTTGCTACTATTGGACATTCTACATGGAATGTTGCTATTCCACAGGCAACATTCCATGTAGAAGGCTGCGCGGCCACATTGGTGATCTGCAAGGGCCGACTTCTACATGGAATGTTGGAATAGCAACCAACATTCCATATAGAATCTCAAATAGTAGCAACAGTGGAGGAGTGGCCTAGTGATTAGGGGTGGTGGACTTTGGTCCTGGGGAACTGAGGAACTGAGCTTGATTCCCACTTCAGGCACAGGCAGCTCCTTGTGACTCTGGGCAAGTCACTTAACCCTCCATTGTCCCATGTAAACCGCATTGAGCCTGCCATGAGTGGGAAAGCGCAGGGTACAAATGTAACAAAAATAAAATAGATACTATTGGAGATTCTACATGGAATGTTGCTACTATTGGAGATTCTACATGGAATGTTGCTATTCCACTAGCAACATTCCATGTAGAAGGTTGCGCAGGCTTCTGTTTCTGTGAGTCTGACGTCCTGCATGTACGTGCAGGACATCAGACTCACAGAAGCAGAAGCCTGCGCGGCCACATTGGTGATCTGCAAGGGCCGACTTCTACATGGAATGTTGGAATAGCAACCAACATTCCATATAGAATCTCAAATAGTAGCAACAGTGGAGGAGTCGCCTAGTGGTTAGGGGTGGTGGACTTTGGTCCTGGGGAACTGAGGAATTCAGCTTGATTCCCACTGCAGACACAGGCAGCTCCTTGTGACTCTGGGCAAGTCACTTAACCCTCCATTGCCCCATGTAAGCTGCATTGAGCCTGCCATGAGTGGGAAAGTGCGGGGTACAAATGTAACAAAAAAAATAAAATAAAAATTTATTGAGGTGTAAGGCGGACAGAATTAACCCTTCAATGGGCACTAACTAACACTTTGGACTCCCCCATAGTGATTTAAATATTTAATTTTTAAAATATCTTAAACAACAAACTGTGCTAATTAGCATAACTATCATATGTCTTTATGCATAAAACAGAGGAGTGTGGTAGCCGTGTTAGTCCACTCTTAAGGTTATCAATAGAAATCAAAATTGGACATAACTTAATACATTTCTTGATTAGCTTTCGAAGGTTGCCCTTCTTCCTCAGATCGGAAATAAGCAAATGTGCATAAAACAGAAAATGAGAGGGTAAGGCATTTATAGATTCTTATTGACAATAGTTATATTCTGACCATGTTCCCCATTATCCTTTCTGCTACCCCCATATCCATTCCTTTCCATCTTTCTACGCCTACCTCTCAACGCTCTTTTCCTTCTGAACCCAATTCCTCCTATGTTTAACTTACCTTCCATTAACCCCATTAGTTTTGCGTCTACCACAAACTGTATATTCTTCTTACGACTTTGTAATTATTTATGTTGTTACTATGTAAGCCACATTGAGCCTGCCATGTGTGGGAAAGCGCGGGGTACAAATGTAATAAATAAATAAATAGAAAGAAGTTAGTTTCTCCAATGTTCAGCCGGAGGCGGGCATTGCTTTTGCTGTCTGCCAGCGGCTTTAAACCCGGATATTCAATGCCGGGCCTTTTCTGGTGACCAGCACTGAACATCCAGGGTTTTTTTTAACCACTAAAACGTTAACCAGCTATGCCAATATTCAGCACTAACCAGTTAACTTTTTAGTGGTTAAAGATAGGACAGCTATTAATGCGATCCTATTTGACTGCTAAACTTATCTGGTTTAGGCGCTGAATATCGGCACCAAATCGAATAAGTTGCACAATATAGCCTGTTATGCACGACGTGCTAACCGATGATATTCAGTGGAGATAACTGATTATCTCCCGCTGAATATTAGCGGTTAGGCGCCGATTATGCTAGTTAACTGGTCAGCAGTCATGTCTGGCTGGTTAAATAGCTTTGACTATTGGTGCGGTAAGAGACCAAAGACTTCAGATATATAAAAGAATCAGCGACTAGAAATGCAAAGGATAAGGTTGTGCCAATATTTATTTTTTATTTATTAGGATTTATTTACTGCCTTTTTGAAAGAATTCACTCAAAGCGGTGCACAGTAAGATTAAATCAAACATAAACAATAGACAATTACAGCAGTAAAAATATTCAAATAATACGAAGCATGGCATAGTATAATACTTACATAATAGAACATTTTAATAGACAGTGTAGGGTATAAGAATAGATGGAACATATAGATAGGTAAGAGAGTAAGAGGAGTTAGAAAATAAGGTGACTGATTTAAAGAAAGTTCCATGTGAGGTCATAGAGATGATTAACTGTTATCTCAGCTAGGGTATGAGTGGATAAACTACTACTGCTTATCATTTCTATAGCGCTACTAGACGTACGCAGCGCTGTACACTTGAACATGAAGAGACAGTCCCTGCTCGACAGAGCTTACAATCTAATTAGGACAGAGAACAGGACAAATAAGGGATAAGGACAAAGGGTAGCAAGATTCTGGAATCCCAAAGAGTAGCAAGACTCCGGAATCCCAAAGAGTAGCAAGACTCCGGAATCCCAAAGAGTAGCAAGCTTCTGTGCAGAGTCCCAAAGAGTAGCAAGATTCCGGAATCCCAAAGACTACTACTACTTATCATTTCTATAGCGCTACTAGACGTACGCAGCGCTGTACACTTGAACATGAAGAGACAGTCCCTGCTCGACAGAGCTTACAATCTAATTAGGACGGACAAACAAGAGATAAGGGAATATTAAAGTGAGGATGATAAAATAAGGGTTCTGAACAAGTGAACAAGGGTTAGGAGTTAAAAGCAGCATCAAAAAGGTGGGCTTTTAGCTTAGATTTGAAGACGGTCAGAGATGGAGCTTGACGTACCGGCTCAGGAAGTCTATTCCAGGCATATGGTGCAGCAAGATAAAAGGAACAGAGTCTGGAGTTAGCAGTGGAGGAGAAGGGTGCAGATAAGAGAGATTTACCCAGTGAACGGAGTTCCCGGGGAAGAATGTAGGGAGAGACGAGAGTGGAGAGGTACTGAGGCGCTGCAGAGTGAATGCACTTGTAAGTCAATAAGAGGAGTTTGAACTGTATGCGGAAATGGATAGGAAGCCAGTGAAGTGAGACTAAGAAGTTAGTTACTTCTTCCATTAAAAGCCTGGTTGAACAGCCAAGCTTTCACCTGCTTCCTGAAGTAGAGGTAGTCTTGTGTTAAGCGGAGCCTTTCAGGGAGTGCATTCCAGAGTGTGGGGGCTACTCCGGAGAAGGCTCGTTTGCAGGTATTGTATCATGTAATATCTTTTGGGGAGAGTGTGGTTAGGGATACCCCTTGGGAGGACCTTAGTAACCTTGGAGGTGTGTAGAGGGTCATCCTATTTTTCAAGTACTCTGGGCCATTTCCTTTAAGGGAAAGGGAAGGGGAAATGGGACTTGATATATGATATACCGCCTTTCTGAGGTTTTTGCAACTACATTCAAAGTGTTTTACATATATTCAGGTACTTATTTTGTACCAGAGGCAATGGAGGGTTAACTGACTTGCCCAGAGTCACAAGGAGCTGCAGTGGGAATTGAACTCAGTTCCCCGGGATCAAAGTCCACTGCACTAACCACTAGGCTACTCCTCCACTCCAGGGTTTTTTTTTTTTAAGGACCTTGAAGTTCAAACATAGAGTTTTAAATTTAGCCCTGTACTGTACTGGTAGCCAATGTAGTTTTTGCAAAAATGGTGTGATGTGGTCACGTCGCTTGCAACCTTCTATGAGTCTTGTTGTAGCATTCTGAATCAATTGGAGCTGGTGCAGACCCTTTGTAGTCAGACCAGTGTAGAGTGGATTACTGTAATCCAGCCTTGATGTTATCATGGCATGCACAACTGGGATAAGAAAGGCGGCAGGGGTCCTGTCTTGTAAGATTTCAGTGGAAAACCTGGAAGATGGAGCTATTTGGAATTGACCACTTTTCTTAGAACTGTCATAGGAGTTCAGCGGTTAGCTGGCGTTGTGAGGTGTCGGCAGCTGCCTAGTTGATATAGTGTATCGAGATTTTCAAAAAGCTTTTGAAAAAGTTCCTCATGAGAGACTCCTGAGAAAGTTGACGAGTCATGGGATAGGAGGCAATGTTCTGTTGTGGATTAGGAATTGTTTATTGGACAGAAAACAGAGGGTAGGGTTAAATGGCCATTTTTCTCAATAGAGGAGGGTAAATAATGGAGTGCCACAGGGTTGCTAACTCCGTGGTTTTCCCACGGGATTGGGTGACTTTTTTTTAGGAAGCAGCAAGCAATTTTCATCAGTTGCGGGTTGCGGTTTTGAGGCGGCCCGGCAGTTGCACAGCCCACCACCCCTCTCCAGGTGGCTGATTGGCTCTGTGTCAAATTTGGAGCTGGAATGAGGCTTGGTGCATCTGAAGCCTCATTCCAGCTCCAATTCTGACTAATAAGAAGTGAGGTGGGTGATGAGGTCATCAGCTGATGACTCATCATCATGCTGGTGTCTGGACTGGAGCGTCAGGAGCACAAAGCGCAGCACAGCAGTCTCGTGGGAAGAGGAGGCAGAGCAAACAAGCTGAAACATGTTGGGCATATAGGCTATTATGTAAAGTGTTTTGGACCTAATAATTTTGAATACGGTTGTTTTCAATTAAAAAATAGCTACTAGCTCAATATTCGCTGCTTTGTGCTTTTGTATTTTCTTTTGTTTTGTTGCTGGTTCATTGTACTGTGTTAGCTTGTTCTCATTAAAAAAAAATTATTCCATATTGTTTGACTAATATTAGCTTCAATATAAATTCAACATTACTACATTCAATAATATCAACAATGACCTTGCTGCATTTATTGAACGTTAACGCTTAACATACACACACACACCAGGTAAAGTCCCTACTACGGTTTTTACCATAAACCAACTACCACATCCCCTACAACAGCTGTGTTAATGTCCAACACTGTGTGTTCACCTCAAGATGGTTTGATAATCTAGACCTAGTGGCAACTGGCACCACTATATGTCCATCTAAAATGTTCTGTAAATATAATAGTCCAGCGTGTTCAACTTATCTTGCCGATCACTTGTCCAGGCATCGATAATCAATCATGTAAATCCAATAGGTAACCGGCTTATGCTATAAGCATAAACCTCCTCAGCACCGTTCTTCAATCTGTCACAGCTGTCGGGACAAAATTCATCACAAACACATCTTTTAGTGGGGCTCCATCTGGATGTTATTCCCACGTTCCAACATCAATTAAACCTCTGTCTTGGTCATCTTGAGGTGAACACACAGTGTTGGACATTAACATAGCTGTTGTAGGGGATGTGGTAGTTGGTTTATGGTAAAAACCGTAGTAGGGACTTTACCTGGTGTGTGTGTGTATGTTAAGAGTTAACGTTCAATAAATGCAGCAAGGTCATTGTTGATATTATTGAATGTAGTAATGTTGAATTTATAGTGAAGCTAATATTAGTCAAACAATATGGAATATTGATATACATGTGACTAATTAATGTAGGTTTACCCCTTGTGTTAGTATTAAAAAAATTAGAGACCATTATTAAATATGCTGTATACTGAAAGGTGGATTATAAATTGTAATTTTGCTTTGAGCTGATTAAGGAAAACCATTCCTCAGGGTCTTAGAAACAAGCTCACCGTACCATATGAAAATCTCTTTCCCTTTTAGTAATTTGCTCTGAAGATGGGGGAGAATGGTGGGAGTACATGGTAAAAGCATTTATTCCTTGGTGAGTGCATTATCCCACCCCAACCCAACACAGGGAAGCCTCTCTCTCCTTCTCCATTCTTTCTTTCCCCCAGATACAATCCTCATTGTGCTCCTCTGCAGCCCTCTCAATCTGACTTGTCCCTCCTCTCTTCCTACCCTTTCAGTCATCTTCCATGCTCTGACTGGGGCCAAAGATGCCTCCCTCCCTCTCCCCCCAAGACCCCGATCAGGAAATTCCACCATTTGCTGCTCATGATCGGAGTCTTGGGGGGAGAGGAAGGGAGGGAGGCATCTCTGGCCCCAGTCAGAGAATGGAAGATGACTGAAGGGGTAAATCTGGCTCATATCTCCTTTCTAAAGAAAAGATATCTGCTCATGAATACACAAGCCTCCAAAAAGATATTCAGTGTGACCTAGAAATCATATTGCACTAGAGGCGGAGTCAGTCTACAGACTTTATAGCAGGATTAGACTGCATCTCCATACTACCCACAAATGGTGAAATCACTCCCACATGCAAACACTCCCATGAGCTCTCAAACTTGAATAAATTGCTCTTAGTCAGGGCAGGGCTAAATCTATATGTCCTCTTTTTCAGTGACTAGACTTGAAGTTCTGTCAAGCAGGGATTATCTCTTAGGCATTTGTATACAGTGCTGCACATATCTAGCGGCACTATGGAAAATGAAAAATATTAATAGTACTATTTCCCATTGCTTTACATGGCTACTCCAATATTATTAGCACAATCCTTTATCAAGCACTTATTTTTTAAAAATAATTACCTCATCTTTAACTCTCATTCACAAAATTAACCATGCACACTTCACATTCATACCATTCACACTCCAACCTCCTCACTATAATTTATTGTCTCTTCCTCTGTGGAGGAGTAGCCTAGTGGTTAGTGCAGTGGACTTTGATCCTGGGGCACTGAGTTTGATTCCCACTGCAGCTCCTTGTGACTCTGGGCAAGTCGTCACTTAACCCTCCATTGCCCCTGGTACAAAATAAGTACCTGAATATATGTAAACCGCTTTGAATGTAGTTGCAAAAACCTCAGAAAGGCAGTATATCAAGTCCCATTTCCCTTTCCCTATTTGAGATTCTACATGGAATGTTGCTACTTTTGGAGATTCTAGATGGAATGTTGCTACCATTGAGATTCTGTTGCTACTATTTGAGATTCTACATGGAATGTTGCTATTCCACTAGCAACATTCCATGTAGAAGCCTGCCCGTGCAGATCACCAATGCGGTCGCGCAGGCTTCTGTTTCTGTCAGGACATCAGACTCACAGAAACAGAAGCCTGCGCGGCCGCATTGCTGATCTGCAAGGGCAGGCTTCTACATTGAATGTTGCTAGTGGAGGAGTAGCCTAGTGGTTAGTGCAGTGGACTTTGATCCTGGGGCACTGAGTTTGATTCCCATTGCAGCTCCTTGTGACTCTGGGCAAGTCGTCACTTAACCCTCCATTGCCCCTGGTACAAAATAAGTATCTGAATATATGTAAACCGCTTTGAATGTAGTTGCAAAAACCTCAGAAAGGCAGTATATCAAGTCCCATTTCCCTTTCCCCCTTTCCCTTATGACATCATAATATCAGAAGTGAGCCAAGTATCGGGCAATCAAGCCATTGTGACATCACTGATGAGGTTGGCTCTTATTGGTGGAATGAGTGGAGGAGTAGCCTAGTGGTTAGTGCAGTGGACTTTGATCCTGGGGCACTGAGTTTGATTCCCATTGCAGCTCCTTGTGACTCTGGGCAAGTCACTTAACCCTCCATTGCCCCAGGTACAAAATAAGTACCTGAATATATGTAAACCACTTTGAATGTAGTTGCAAAAACCTCAGAAAGGCAGTATATCAAGTCCCATTTCCCTTTCCCTCTTTAATACGAATATACTATATCTCTCTGATAACCTCTATAGTTTTCCAAATATGCTCCTAGTATTCTCTTTAAAATCAAATCACATGCTATAACTCTACTGCTCAGAATGCACACATGAATGCTTATATATATATATATTTTTTTTTTGCTGCATTTATATCCCACATTTTCCCACCTATTTGCAGGCTCAATGTGGCTTACAATATAATACAACTACAATCGCATTGATGGAATAGAGAATCAGAGTACATATAACAGATAAGGTGCATAGGAATATTATGGCAATCATATTAACAGAGAAGAATTTCAGAATTATTGCTATTAAAGGTATGTGTACATATATATATATATATATATATATATATATATATATATATATATATATATATATATGAGCAATTATTCTTGATTTCACCACATTTCACCAAACAGCTGTACTGCTAGTGTTCATATACTCATGCTTGAGGACACTTACCATCCGTCTATAAGAACTCTCCCCTATAATAAAATTGTCCATCAAAGTTCATTAGCTTGAACAACCATTTTAGTCAAGTAGATTCCGTCTCTGTATTTCACCTTCTCTTTTCCCCTCTCGTGATTGTATTTAATCCAGTTTCAGCTCCTTATTTGGATTTTAACTCTGATCACTATGTCAAACGCGAAACAGTTGCTCTGTTTCGCTCTAGGCATCTTCAGGGGTTTAACTGTGATACATGGATTAACATTATCAGAGAGTAAAACAAATTTTCTACCAAACCTCAACTAACTTCTAAAAACTTTGCATACCTTTCATTCTAAAAACTCATTTTCGGCTGCAACTGTTATCTGGCTATGGGAACAATGGCGCCCTGCACTGCACAACGCCATTGCATGCAAAATAATGCATTTTTCCTCTTTTTTAATATTGATTGGGTACATCACATCCTAAATATCTAACCATTCTACCTCCTTATTAAGACTGGACAGAAACAGTGTTCTTCATTCAAAAATAAGTCTCTATTCTTTATTAACACTTTTTGTAGTATACTGCCACCTTCCTGTAAATTAAATTGAACCAATACCACAAACTTCAAATCATCTAAAGAATGCTGGGCCGAGACCCAATGTTCTACCAATGGTGTTTTTAACTTCTGCAATTTAATGTTACTTAAATGTTGAGCTAAACCATGTTTAATGTTTTTGACTGTTTGTCCTGTGTACCAAAGTCCACAAGGACATGTTATGGCATATATAACATATCGAGGCATATTTTCAAAGCACTTAGCCTTCCAAAGTTCCATAGGTTTCTATGGAACTTTGGAAGGCTAAGTGCTTTGAAAATATGCCTAATGATGAACTGCATTTGTTCTAGATCTGAAAATATTTTTTCTCTTTTCCTTGATTTGGTATCATTATCCTTTTAGTTTCAATGCATGCTGACAACATCTACAGTCCTTGCACTTTGCATAAAACTCTTCTATTTGGGTCCTATGTCTATGAAAAGACAATTTTTCTCCTAGGTTTTGACCCCGTCTATAGGCAAACCAGGGCAATGATGCCTGAAGCCCTTTATAAATAGTTAACATTGGCCAAAGTTTGCATAAAATTTCTTTCACCCGATTAGTAAACAACACATATGGAAAAATACACGTCATTTTATTCTTGTTTACTGATTTACCTTGTGACTGAAACCACCAAGGTCTATGAGCATTATAAGCTCTTTTAAACGTTCTATGAAGCACTTTATGTGGACATCCCCTTTGCTTAAATCTATTCTGTGTTTCCTGTGCCTGGATCACAAAGTCCTCCTTTTCAGAACACAATCAATGTATATGCAAAAACTGGCCTATTAGTATACTGTTTTTGAAAAGGTTAGGGGTGGTGGTTTTTATAATGGAAAAGTGTGTTTTTATCTGTCTGTTTTCAGTATGCCTTAGTTACAAAATCTCCCACTATATAATGTATACTAATGTTCAAAAATTCAACGCTTAAACCTCTGACATGTGTGGTAAAGGTTATATTTTGATCACATAAATTAAGATAGTGATGGATAGAAAAATGTTTTGCAATATCTCCTCTCCATATTAACAGTACGTCATCTATATAATGTTTTCTATTATATAAGGGTTGTATTTGCTCTTACAGTATATACGTGAAAATCTTCAACTACAACCACATTCAAATAGGCTATTGTAGAGGCCACTGTGGCCCCCACTGCTACCTCCTTTGTTTGTCCATAATATTTTTGCTCAAAGCAGAGTTAATGATGAGGTAATTATTTTTAAAGATAAGTACTTAATAAAGGATTTTGTTATTAATATTGGAGTAGTCATTTGGTAAAAATGTGATAGTTTATGTGACTAGATTGAAATTGAGATCCTTAGTAGAGATATTGCTTTATATGGGAGAAAAATAATCTTTAATTTGAATTAACATTGAATTGCTAGCAGAGTAGATGACAAATCACTAACTGCGCAAAGAATATCTTTCTGCCAAAGGACAGCATTAGCCTTGGGCTTCACAAACGTGTACTGGAGATCCCATAGCCCCTAGAGTTTTTAGTATATGCATAATTTCTCTCATACATGCTTATTGTGGCTATCTTAAAAATCCTGCTGGTTATAGTGCCCTCTGTTCGGGTTTGGAAAGTCATGAATTATCTTCATGTCATTCATTTATTTAGATTTAATTCCCTTCTGTCTCGCTGCACCCTACGCCTGGAATAAACTTCCTGAGCCCCTACGTCTTGCCCCATCCTTGGCCACCTTTAAATCTAGACTGAAAGCCCACCTCTTTAACATTGCTTTTGACTCGTAACCACTCGCCTCCACCTACCCTCCTCTCTTCCTTCCCGTTCACATTAATTGATTTGATTTGCTTACTTTATTTATTTTTTGTCTATTAGATTGTAAGCTCTTTGAGCAGGGACTGTCTTTCTTCTATGTTTGTGCAGCGCTGCGTATGCCTTGTAGCGCTATAGAAAGGCTAAATAGTAGTAGTAGTAGTTTTTGGCATGGATAGTTCAAGGTGAATTACATCAGTAATCAGTAAGTAGCTCCCTACCCCAAAACATTTTCAATCAAAGGGATCTCTAGCTACTAAGCTGTTTTCCAGAGGCACAAAATGAAAGAAAAACTGAGGCCCCTAAAGTTTGTACCTAAAGGGAATGGGGGGGGGGGGGGGGCGCAAAAGTGGGTTAACAGGATTTGAGCCCTGGCTTCCCTGCTTCTTAACTTGCTGCGCTAGCCATTAAGATAGTACCCAGACTTGGTCACTGCAAGACATTACAACCGGGGCCCCTCTGCAACCGATCCGGAACCATATCCCGACCCACCAAACGGCAGAGCTTCCCCCTAGTGAGGGGAACTCACCGGAACGGCGGGGGACTGTGAGGTGGTCTCGTCCTCCTCCTTCAGCAGCTGGCTCCTGAGCTCTGACAGCACATTGCGTCAGCCGGAAACGAGGCGCAGCACCACAAACCTTCCGGGCGGAAACGCAGCTTGTGAACGCCAGGTCCCACCGGGAAACCGTTCCCCATCCCAGCAACAGCAGCTCCAGCCACTTTCAGCACCACAGAGGTTCCCAGTCCTGCAAGCTTTCCGGCTACGGTTAAGCTTGTTTGCAGAGAGGGGATAGAGCGATGGTTCAAGCTCTTGTTTCCGCACGGTTGTGTGCACTGACCGGAAGTTCACGGCAGGGGTATGTGGCGAGGAGTGCGGCGGTGGCTTATGTTATTTATCTCTGTAGTCGCAACTGGTCAGCGATAGCATAATAAGCAGGTGCGAGGGAGGCAGAGGAGTTTTCTGGCCCAGTTTAAAGCTTTGTCAAAAAATACAAAATCCCAGAATAAACCACTGGTAAAATAGAATAGAATATAACTGAAAAACCAGGGTCCAATTAGAGAGGAACAAATGAGAGAACGGATATAATAGAATAAATACCGTTGAAGCTTAAATACGTGTATAAATTTATATTGTTTTTATGGAGTAATCTCAGAGTAAAAACTCACCCCTTACAATAAACAATGGTCTTGATATATTAATCATTGAGGGGATTTGGAAATTAAGAATTTGTGTGAAAATACCTCGTAGCACTACTTACTGGAGTGCTAGAGTGAACACATTGGAGGGGGACTATGAGAGAACGATTGCTAGAGTGTGAAGTTTAATTTTAAGAGCACTGGGTGTTTGCTCACTTAAGAAAATTACAGGAGTAAATCTATGATTGAGAAGCTTAGCCAACCTTAGAGGTATAAATCGCTTTGGCGTTTCCTCGCTTGGGTGAGTTTTTACTCTGAGATTACTCCATAAAAACTATAAATTTATACACGTATTTAAGCTTCAATGGTATTTATTCTATTATATCTGTTCTCTCATTTGTTCCGACCCTGGTTTTTCAGTTATATTCCAGTTTAAAGCTTGGCGGAGGACTTATTGCTTGTCAGTAGATCTGGATACGGTCATTCGAATTTAATGTCTGACTCACTTGCCAAACCTCAGTATCTTGCCGTGTCGGTGGGTTGGAGTTAAGCCTGACATTTTATGGATCGCAACCAAGACCCCAGTGAATTTAGTAAACGCGTATTCAAAAGTACCACAAAGCAGCAATGAGCTCAGACTCTTCGCAGAAGAGCAGACTTGGAGGATAGGCATCACTTTTAATTAGTCTCAAATACTCATTCCCCAAAAGCTCTTCTTAAATTTGGCAGCTGAGTATGTGTGCAAGGGACTAGACTAAGCGTTTGCCTCAAAAACTTAAGTTTGAGAGTTCACTGTGAGTAGCTTAATAAATAAATTGGAAAGCAGGCAGAGCTGAAGAAACTTCGTACACCCTTTCTTACCGACTGCTCTGCCATCCCCCTTTCTCGTCCTAGTAGTTTTCTCTGGCTTAGCCCTGAACAGTAGCCAAATCAGAATCCTAACAATTCCAGTGCCTATATGAATTTCTACTTTTTCTTATATATATATATGTGTGTGTGTGTGTATATATATATATATATATATATATATATATATAAATTCTTTTGTGTGTGTTTGTAGAGGGAGACGTGTAGAAACATGAAACATGCTGGCTTTCATCTGTGTGTGGGCCAGCCTCATTGGCCGCTCTATCTACAGGATGTATTTTATGATTACTTGGCTCAGTGAAATGGTCACAGCATGAGAGAACCTTTTGCCTGTAGGCCACTACCTCAAATTCCAGATAAGGTGGCCTTTGTGAATTGAGACAACGGTCTAAGTTGTGTTCCAGGGGTTATATCTGAAATGTTCACATTGCAGCGTCTATCAGATTCCGATAAGCCCCTGAGTTCTGTTGTAGACGTGATCATTGATTTGTAACAAGGACACGAGTTGGGCATTCGTCCTGATTCTGGTGGGCACTAGGACTTATTTGTGTTGGGGTGTCTGTAGCTAAGCAAGAGTACAAAGCCATAAACTGGGAGACTTCAGTTTGATTCACCACTCATGTTGTAATCTTTAGAAAGTTACTTAACCTCCTTAATTGAAATAAAAAATAAGATGGTAGGATCTTTGGGACAAGGACATGAACTAGGATAATTAACTTGTGCATCACTATATATAGTTTCTATTGTCATAAACTAGTTTGATATGTTCAAAGGACTAGAAAACTATTTTGAATAAACACTGCAGTTCCCAGAATGGGTTATTTTTACGCATACTGTGACAGTAATGAAACTCATTCCTAAGCCATGGTATATGGAATATGATCTTAATCTCTCAAATTTACTGCTAATGCTCACTGTTGTACTTGCATTGTGCCAAAGAGAACTCATTCTGCATCACTTGGAAAATCCATTTAATAACTGGACCAGCAGTATTTTGTGACGAGTTTGTAAAATAGCTGACTGTATGATGTGCAGCTATGCCATGACAGTGAACTGAATTCTAGAATTTATCAGGTTGCTACAGATCTCCTAAATTATTACTTTTTCTTGCAGGCCCTATGCATGGTTGATGAAGGTCTAGTGACACCATTTATTTGTGTCTCTGATGACTTCGTTAGTTTCCTATGATGATTCTGATTCAGAGACAGATGTATGGAAAGCAGAAATATCGGATGGTTCCAATCAGGGGAGAAACCTGGATTGTTCCACCACGTTTCACACAAAACACTTTTCATCAGATAACGTAAACATGGAAATGCCCCACAAACAGAAATCTGTCAAGAATATTGGTGATGTTTGCCCTGGTAGTATAAATGAAGACTTGAAGCCTTGCCCAGTTACTTATTCTAGCAAAGTTGGCTTGGGTACATGTTCAGGACCAGCAAGTACGTACCTCTGTTATAAAAGTCAGGGGCGGTCATTAGACGCTTTGTCTAAATCTGTGACTGTCGGGGCAAATGTGCAGAAGAGAGTGCATGAGGACAATGTTTTTCCAGCTATGGGAATTAAGCCATACATCCCTAAAAGATTGAGGCAAGAGCAGCCCTCTGTGCTGAAAGATTCTACAAAAGATGGGGAAAACCAAAAACAGTTTCCAGATTCCACGATTAAACTAGATACAGCAGGAGAACATTTATCTACTATGACTTCCAGGGTTTCTGACATTATCAAACCTTACTTAGAAGCAAAGTGCAGAACAACAGAAATTCCGCGAAGTCTGATGTTTCAGATGTGTGAGCACCAAGGACCTGTTAATAAAGTCCAGTGGTGTCCTGTGCAGCAGTATAGCCACATGCTTCTTTCAGCATCTATGGATAAATCCTTCAAGGTAATATATTGATGCAAAGGAACAGTTGCTTTAAAGGCACTACATGATAATAGGATGTGAACATTGAAATAACCTAATGAAAACTACTAGGCCACATCCCCATCTCAAGCAGTTTTGTTACAAAGTGAGCACAGGGAATGAGATCCAGCTAAGGGATAGGGCTTTGATAATTATCATTTGTTATTGTCTTAACTATTATTTTTTATAATTATTGAGTAGCTCACTGTTTATGCACGGAAATTAACTTTATAAATTGCATTTTTATTTTGCTGTAGGCTGCACCGGGGCAGTTCTTTGGGATTGAAAAGGCAGATGATAAAATATAATGAAATGAAGTAGCTTTGCTAAAAATTTAACCTGTTTTCTCAGATTTGTTTGAGGCCATACTGCCATTCCAGGTAGCACATTATAAGTTACGTGCAGTTAGTTATGTGTTGTAGTGCATCTGTATTTTTTGCTAGGTTTATCGGATAACTGTTCTTGGAGGTCTTGTTCATTGACAGCTTGACTCAGTTCTAAGGCCAGCCCATATTCTCCGGTTTCTATATAGCGCGTCTAGAGATCCGCGCTGAAATCCAAGCATATTCTATAACATCGTGTGTAAGTTAATTGGCTTAACAAGCCAGTCAGCATTAACAGCACTTAATAATGGGCACTAATCGGCAGTAATTAGAATTTACATGCACAACTCCCTGCAGTAATGTTCTAATTCATACAGACAAAAAGGAGTGTGGTTATGGGTGGGGAAATGGGTGTTCAGAAATTTATATGCATAGTTATAGAATGTGGCCTAGTGTTGTTTCCAGTGTGGAGGAGTAGCTTAGTGGTTAGTGCAGTGGACTTTGAGCCTGGGGAACTGAGTTCAATTCCCACTGCAGCTCCTTGTGACTCTGGGCAAGTCACTTAACCCTCCATTGCCCCTGGTACAAAATAAGTACCTGAATATAGGTAAACTGCTTTGAATGTAGTTGCAAAAACCTCAGAAAGGCGGTATATCAAGTCCCATTTCCCTTTCCCCCTTTCCCTTATGACATCACAATATCAGAAGTGAGCCAAATATCGGGCAATCAAGCCATTGTGACATCACTGATGAGGTTGGCTCTTATTGGTGGAATGAGTGGAGGAGTAGCCTAGTGGTTAGTGCAGTGGACTTTGATCTTGGGGAACTGAGTTCGATTCCCACTGCAGCTCCTTGCGACTGTGGGCAAGTCACTTAACCCTCCATTGCCCCTGGTACAAAATAAGTACCTGAATATATGTAAACCGCTTTGAATGTAGTTGCAAAATACCTCAGAAAGGCAGTATATCTAGTTCCATTTCCCTTTCCCTTTTGTAGGAATATTCATTTGTTCCTTTTGTCATCACTGGCAATGTTGTTAAGAGTGTATACCATTCATGAATAGTCCGCACTCTTTTGAGAGTGTGCACTGTTGATGATACACAAAAAGCAGGGATTTTCATTTTTCTTCTGCTTCTTTTTGTTTGCAAATGACATGAAACAACATGGGAAATGTCATTTCAAAAGAATGCACATCCATAGTAGAATAGTACTTCAAATAGTAAATAACTAGTAGCTTCAGAGTTGGTGTTTTATTTTGAAGACAAGATCTCACCGGCCTCCCACTTAGCCATCTCTCTCCTCTTCAACCAGTCCAAAACTCTGCTTCACGACTCATTTTCCGCCAGAGTCGCTATGCTCACAGCCCTCTCCTCAAGTCACTTCACTGACTCCCTATCCGTTTCCGCATTCAATTCAAACTTCTCTTACTGACCTATAAGTGCATTCACTGTACCGCTCCCCAGTACCTCTCTACTCTTGTCTCTCCTTACGCCCCCCCTCGGGTACTCCGTTCTGTGGATAAATCTCTCTTGTCTGTCCCCTTCTCCTCTACTGCTAATTCCAGACTCCATTCCTTTTATCTCGCTGCACCTCACGCCTGGAATAGACTTCTCGAGCTTGTACGCCTAGTCCCGTCTTTGGCCGTTTTCAAATCCAGGCTAAAAGCCCACCTCTTTAAAGCTGCTTTTGACTCCTAACCACTACTCACTTGCCCTGTACCCTTTTATCGCCCACCTCTTTAATTCCCTTCTCTTAGTTGTTCTGTCTGTCTGTCCTGTTTAGATAGTGAGCTCTTTGAGCAGGGACTGTCTTTTCATGTATGGTGTACAGCGCTGCGTATGCCTTGTAGCGCTATAGAAGTGATAAGTAGTAGTAGTAGTACTGGAGCTGAAGTATTACTAAATATTAATTGGTCCCCTGAGGAATTTCACTAGAACAGGGTATGCCAGCTGATAGAATGCTAATGAAATCTGAGGAAATTGACCTTCCAACCACGACAAGGTTGTTCATGAGGTTTTTGAAATCTTTCTACTATTTGGATAATTGCCCGCCTTATTTGCTTAAAACTCCCACACCTAAATTTTTGAATTTACTAAGGGGTCCTTTTACAAAGCCATGGTAAAAAGTGGCCTGCGGTAGTGAGGGCGCATCTTTTTTGGCACGTGCTGGGTTACATTTTACCATGGCTGGGAAAAAAGGCCATTTTTTAATGGGCCGGGAAATGGGCATGCACAAAAAGTAAAACTAGCATGTGCCTATTTATGGCCTGAGCCCTTACCGTCAGCCATTGACTTAGCAGTAAGGGCTCACGCACTACCTATGTGGTAACCGTGCAGCATGCACCAACATGGCTGCGCTGCTGATTACCGCCAGGAACACCCCTTGCATTAGAACATAGAAAACCATTTTCTACTGCAGGATTTGGTGCATTCCAACTCAGAATTACTGCTGCATGCACCTGCTATCCTGGTGGAAGTGCCGATTTTGCGCATGCTATCTGTGTGTCAGCCCTCCCGCGGCTTTGTAAAAGGGCCCCTAAGTGATTGGATAAACTTTCACTTGAGCAAAAGACTGTTTCCTCCTTCAGGCAGGGACATAATCATTACCCCATCCCTAAGAACTCTCAGAGGTTAACAATTATAGACCTGTTGCCTCTCTTCCCTTACTCATCAAAGTAATGGAAAGATGAGCTCTTTCATTATAAGCATGTCAGGCTTCAGAAAAAATTACAGTAGAGAGACATCGTCCTCGGTGAAGCCTAAAGCAAAAAATTAATTTAATCTCTCCGCTATGGCCTTGTATTTCCTGAGTGTCCCTTTTACCCCTCGGTCATCTAGCAGCCCAGCTGATTCTTTTGCCGGCTTCTTGTTTCTAATATACCTAAAAAAGTTTTACTATGTGTTTTTGTGTCTTGGTCAATGAAAGAATAAAAACTTTTTGAATTTAAATATCTGTACAGTTCAGTTGCTGTTGAGTTTTGCATATGTGCAAACATTTCTCCAGGCTATTAATTTCTGTGATATAATTTGGTTGCCTAGCTCACATGAATGTAGCGATATTTTCCCGAAATTCCAGAATGTGCCACATTTTGCTTGGGTTTCTTTTGATGACTCTGCTAAGGCTTGCAGTGCTTCCCATCGCTGATGCAAGAACTGTCTTCAAAATAGCAGGTGTATGTGCTTTGCTTGGTGCAGATCTGGGCCCTCATGTACCAAATTGTGACTTTGCGAAAGCACGTTTTGTGTAAATAAAAATAGTAGAAAATGCTTGGAAACTTGCTAAAGTGCCAAATTATGTCTTTTACACAAAGACTATGTAAATTTGCCATTGGTGAGGTGCTGTAATGCAGAATTATGTAAAGCAACTCATTAATGGCCAAACTTGCAAAACAGACTTTGTGGGTGTGTTTTGCAAAAAAAAAAAACAACCCCAAACACCTCTCCCCCTCTCCCCCCCCCCCCCCCGCCAAAAAAAAAAGGGATGTCGTTGCAGCCATTTTGATTGTGGAGCTGGCATGGGCAGGATCAACTGGGGCTCAGTCCTGCTAGGAGACCACTAAACCACCATGGCTTCTAAGGTAGGCCCGGGGAGAGCCTGGTGGGAGGGTGGTGCTTTTGGTCGTGGAGGGGGATGGAAGTGGGCAGAGAGTGGTTGCGTTGTGGTTGTGGGGGGAGGGAGGAGTTTCAGACTGGCATTTTGGTCAAAGCCAAAGCATGGGAGGATGGTGATCCAAGATGGCGGCAGTTTGAGATACGGCGCCAGATGTGCTCTGACCTGCGACAAAAACGCTGCTGAAGGGGGTTCCTCTCCTACCGCCAAAATAGGGAAAAGGAGAGACAAAGTCGGGGAAAATCCCTCAACCCCTGCCGGGACTCATCGACTTCAACAAGCGACTCTGGAACAGTTTGGAGTCACGCCGGGTCCCGGGTTGGCTTCTACTCCTGCTGTCGATGCAGGCGCATCGGCGTCTGCTAACAGTGCAGACGGGGTCTCTTTGAGCCCTGTCGAACGTGCGGCTTCTCCTCAACCAGGACCGGGAAGTATGGAGACAAGTCTTGCAGCTCAGTCTCCAAGACGAGACCAACGCGAGCAAGGGGGGAACTTGCCCATACTGAGTGAGAGCTTAAACATCAACAGATTGGAGGAAGAAATGGCGATACCGGTACCTGTGCTGTCTTCACAGATAGTGAGTACATTGGAACAATCTGCTAACGCTCCTCTCCCTGTTTTTTTCTATGGAGAGAATGGAAAAACCGGCCGTAGCAACATTAGAGTCACTCTGGGATTTGACTTTTACTATGCAATCTTCTCTACGATCGTTGATACTTAAAAATACTAATATAATTAAGACTCTTTCTGAGGCTGCTCTTATTATTCAAACCCATGAAATTACTAAACAAGCTTTGGTAGTGAAATCACTAGTTGAAAGATCTCAGAAATTGGAACTTGTGGGACAAATCTCATTAAGGGAGAGGAATTTCACTTCCAGACGCTTAGAATATTTAGAGAACCAATCCAGGAGGCTCAATCTGAGGCCGACTAACTTTCCTAGATCACCTTTAATAACACCGATACAAACGGTTAAAAAATACTTGGTAGAAATTTTAGGTATGTCAGAGGAGTCATTGCCACCTATAACTCGGGCGTATTATTTACAAAGTAATATTTAAAAAATAGTAGGAACAATACAACCCCAAGTCGGAGAAGCAGTGAACCTCACATCCTTTTTGGAATCTTCTTTAGAGATTATAGTAACATAGTAAATGACGGCAGAAAAAGACCTGCATGGTCCATCCAGTCTGCCCAACAAGACAAACTCATATGTGCTACTTTTTGTGTATACCCTACTTTGATTTGTACCTGTCCTCTTCAGGGCACAGACCGTATAAGTCTGTCCAGCACTATCCCCGCCTCCCACCACTGGCTCTGGCACAGACCGTATAAGTCTGCCTAGCACTATCCTCGCCTCCCACCACCGGCTGGCTCTGCTACCCAATCTCGGCTAAGCTCCTTAGGATCCATTCCTTCTGAATAGGATTCCTTTATGTTTATCCCATGAGTGTTTGAATTCTGTTACCGTTTCAAACACGCGTGGGATAAACATAAAGGAATCCTATTCAGAAGGAATGGATCCTAAGGAGCTTAGCCGAGATTGGGTGGCAGAGCCAGCCGGTGGTGGGAGGCGAGGATAATCTTTAGAGATTATAGCTCAAAGAACAACTATGCTGGCTTTGTTTGCCCTGGAAATGGACAGAGATGCAGTCCTGAAACTTTCCTTTCGTCATCTAGACTCTAATTTTTTGGGATCTAAAGTAAGAATTTATCCGGACTTGTCTAGGGAAACACAGAAAAGATGAAAGGCTTTTTAAGCCTTACGTATGAGGACTTTGGCGATAGGTGCAAATTTTGTACTTAAATTTCCCTGCCGTATATTATTTCAAAATAAACAATTTCAATTCTTTGATCCTAAACAACTAGAAGAATTTTTGTTAAGTAAAGAAGAAGTTAATGTACTACTTACTACTACTTATCATTTCTAAAGCGCTACTAGACGTACGCAGCGCTGTACACTTGAACATAGGAGCCGACTCTGTGGGTGTTGTGGGTGCTTGAGCACCCCCAATATTGAGAACATTCTTTGTATTTGTCCAAGGAGGGGTTATTTACATTGGGCTTAGCACCCCCAATAATTTTGAAAAGTTGGCTCTTATGCACTTGAACAATGAAGAGACAGTCCCTGCTCGACAGAGCTTACAATCTAATTAGGACAGACAGACAGGACAAACAAGAGATAAGGGAATATTAATGTGAGGATGATAAAATAAGGGTTCTGAACAAAGTGAATAAGGGTTAGGAGTTAAAAGCAGCAGTTTAATCGCAGATGAAGCACTGAAAGACAGCTTAGGATAAGTAAAAAGGGTGAATTTGCTGTACCTAATATAGTTACTTATTAGATATATATCTATTTCTTATTTCTTTTGATTTTTCCTTGGATCAAATTTCTAAGAATTATTGTGGTCGTTAAGGTGATTATTTTCTAGTTAATCTGTTATATAGCATCTAGGAATACATTTTCCAATTTTGTGTATTGTTACTTATAGAGGTGTATAATATGAGTGTAATAAAATTTATAAAAAACAAAAAACAAAGCATGGCCGAACCTGGATTTCGGACTGGTTTTGGTGCTGAAACTGAATTTCAATCGGCCTGTACTGCAGGGGCGTAGCCAGCCTGCCGTGGGAGAGGGGTCCAGAGCCCGGGGGGAGGGGGCACATTTTAGCCCTCCCCCCGGCGCCGCCCCCCCCCCCCCCCGCCGACATTGCCGCCCTCCCCTCCCGCCGCGAACCCACCGCCGCTGCAGCCTACCTTTACTTTTGCTGGCGGGGGATCCCACTCCCCGCCAGCTGACGTCTTCTTCTCAGTTGCTTCCTGCTCTTCAATTTCTTGCTGACGTCCTGCACGTACTAAGTGCAGGACGTCAGCTAACAAATTGAAGAGCAGGAAGCGACTGAGAAGACGTCGGCTGGCGGGGAGTGGGATCTCCCGCCAGCAAAAGTAAAGGTAGGCGGTGGCGGGTTCGCCGGGAGGGGGGTCGGGGGTGAATCTGCGAGGGCCCCGGCCCCCTCAGGCCCCACGTAGCTACGCCACTGCTGTACTGTCGTCCAAGAGCAGATAGTTTTAATATACACTTGAGTATATCCAGAAGCCTCATCTATATTTATTAGTTTGTAGTTTATTTGATACTCGTAAAAGAGGCCCGTTTCAGATCAAATGAAACAGGCGCTAGCAAGGTGTTTGTCGCCAACACCCCCCCTCCCTCCCTGGCCAACCCCTTCGTTATTCTTCCATTGCTCCGCCCCCAACGTCATGACGTTTGACGCGAGGGCGGGGCCCGGAGCGATTTCCCACCCCCCCACGCCTCCCTGCCTCCCTCCCTGCCAACCCCTTCATTGTTCTGCCATTGCTCCGCCCTCGAGGGCTGGGTCCAGAGTGATTTCCCACCCCCCCACGCCTCCCTGCCTCCCTCCCTGTCAACCCCTTCGTTGTTCTGCCATTGCTCCGCCCTCGAGGGCGGGGCCCGGAGCGATTTCCCACCCCCCCACGCCTCCCTGCCTCCCTCCCTGCCAACCCCTTTGTTGTTCTGCCATTGCTCCGCCCTCGAGGGCGGGGCCCGGAGCGATTTCCCACCTCCCCACGCCTCCCTGCCTCCCTTCCTGCCAACCCCTTCGTTGTTCTGCCATTGCTCCGCCCTCGAGGGCGGGGCCCAGAGCGATTTCCCACCCCCCACGCCTCCCTGCCTCCCTCCCTGCCAACCCCTTCGTTGTTCTGCCATTGCTGCGCCCTCGAGGGCGGGGCCCGGAGCGATTTCCCACCCCCCCCCCACGCCTCCCTGCCTCCCTTCCTGCCAACCCCTTCGTTGTTCTGCCATTGCTCCGCCCTCGAGGGTGGGGACCGGAGCGATTTTCCCACCCCCCCACGCCTCCCTGCCTCCCTCCCTGCTAACCCCTTCGTTGTTCTGCCATTGCTCCGCCCTCGAGGGCGGGGCCCGGAGCGATTTTGGTGGCTTCACCACCACGAACCTTCGAACATTTTTGAAGGAAGTCAGGGCTTGGCTTCACTGACGTTAGTGTCCTCAGAACGTTGAGGGTGAGTTTTATTATAGTAGATACTGTATCACATATCACTGGGTTCTAAGGAGTATATATAACAATCAATACATTTTTAAAAATGTCCTGAAAATCAGATTTTGAAAACTTATATTAGGCTAAGAGATTTGCTCTTTGGGCTTCACAATTTTGTGCCTGATCTATCCAGGAATATTGGCAAGAACACAAGTCATTGACGTTCAGCGAGCTGTGTTGCCAAATGCAACTGTATAGATTAATCAATGTTTCTGTCTCACTTGGAGCAGATTAGTACTTTATAGAGCAGGGGTTTCAAATGCTGGCCTTCAGTTTTTCAGGCGATTTGTAGTGACAAAGATCTTCATGCATACTGCCCTCATTGTATGCACATCTCTTGCATACTGTATTCATTAGGGATACTCTTAAAACCTGACTGTTTTGCAGCCCTGGAAGACCAAAGTGGGTTTTGTTTTGCTACATTTGGACCCCGCGCTTTCCCACTCATAGCAGGTTCAATGCGGCTTACATATTATATACAAGTACTTATTTGTACCTGGGGCAATGGAGGGTTAAGTGACTTGCCCAGAGTCACAAGGAGCTGCCTGTGCCTGCAGTGGGAATCGAACCCAGTTCCGCAGGACCAAAGTCCACCACCCTAACCACTAGGCCACTCCTCCCTGTTATGAGATCCCTGTTATAGTATGTGTATATTTCTTCTTTTTTAAAATTGGGTTGTACATTTGATTTTTTGCCTGTTGCTAGCAGAGAATTTCAGATCGGGTCTTTAGAAATTAAAGCAGGATAAAAGAAAGTATTTAAAAGTGATTGGGACAGATACAGAGGCCTGTGGTAGGAACAAGATTGAGAGGTTGGGTAAAAGGCATGGGGGTGGGGGGAGAGAAAAGTCTTTCCATTGAAATAAGCACAACCTGAAAAATAGCTGAAGACACTGAAGAATAAGATTTAACCTTTTAATTTTCTTCTGTTTTATTTGTTTTGTTTTATTTGAATTTTGTGTATGACTTTGTTACCTGCTTTGGGACCCTGTTTAGTAAGCAGTGCTAAGGGCGTGCTAGTTTTTTTAGCACGCACTAATGATTAGCATGCGCTAAATGCTAAAATCGCCCATAGAAACATAGCACGCACTAAAAACACACCTTAGTAAACAGGGCCCTGGTTTTTAGATAGAGCAGGCTGCACATTTTTAAATAAATAAATAAATACATTTTCAGCTAGAATTCACTGGGGCAGAAGATGCCAAAGCTGAGGTGCCAGCTTGAATTCACAAACCATAGAGTCTGTCTGCGTATGTGGGTGTCTGACATTTTAAAAGCTGTAAATCACTAATACAAATAGTACTCTACTCACCCATTAATCATATAAAAGGGTTTTTTTTTTTATTTTCACACTAATTAATTACTCAACCACTCCAACCACCATGCAGCTTACTTCCACATGTCATGTGCGTCATCATCCGCTCAATAAAAAACAGCGGTGTATATTATGCACACATAATTCCTGCATTAAAGATATTCCACGTTATTATTTAAACTCGAGTCCATTGCTTGCATCGGTACTCCATTCAAAAATCTGATGTCTTTTAACTTCTCCCGTTGTGAGTCATTAACTCACAGATCTTTCTTGATCCAAATGATGAAAATGGTAGTCATCAAAGCTCTCACAATATTCACCTTTAACAGGATATCAAATCACTATTTTCAAAGCACTTAGCCTTCCAAAGTTCCATAGGTTTCTATGGAACTTTGGAAGGCTAAGTGCTTTGAAAATATGCCTCATGTGTGCACCACTCAGTTAATACTTCACCCTCAAACAACAGGGTTTAACTTGTCTTGTGGATCTGTGTCGCAGCATGAGAAAGGCTCACATGGATAGCCATCAAACAGAGATCACTTTTCTAATTAATTCTTAATTCCAGCTGGATTTCTCTGTTCCTCTATGCGAGACCGTATTTCGTGATGTCCTTTATCAGGAGGAACGATAATTCACAACCTATAATCATTTGGAAATATCATAACGTCCTCACACCGCTGTTTTTTATTGCGTGGATGATGACGCTCATGACATGTGGAAGTAAGCTGCACGGTGGTTGGAGTGATTGAGTAATTAATTAGTGTGAAAATAAAAAAACCCTTGTATATGATTAATGGGTGAGTAGAGTACTATTTGTATTAGTGATTTATAACTTTTGTACTCTTAGAATAAGCTGTTTCCCTCAGTAAGACATAAGATTTTAAAAGCTGTGCCAAATCAAATGCACTTTCAATTCCTTCTAAGCTTCTTGTGTGACTGGGAAAATTAGGGGTTCTTTTACTAAGGTGTGCTGAAAAATGGCTTGCGTTAGTATAGGCATGGGTTTTGGGCGCACGCCGATCCATTTTTCAGTGCGCCTGTAAAAAAGACCTTATTTTTTTTATTTTGTCTGAAAAGGGACATGTGGCAAAATCAAAATTGCTGTGCGTCCATTTTGGGTCTGCGACCTTACCGCCAGCCATTGACCTAGCGGTAAAGTCTCACGCGGTAACTGGGCGGTAATGGCCTATGCACGTCAAATGCCACTTGGCGCGCGTCCGAAAATAAAAATGATTTTTTCGGCCGCGCGTATTGATGCGCGCCAAAAAATAAATTACCACAAGAGCCACACAATAGCCAGGCGGTAACTCCATTTTGGCACACGTTGGGCGCGTGTAGATGTTTACGTGGCTTAGTAAAAGGGCCCCTTACTTTCCTATCCTCTGGCTCAGGTTGTGATCTGTAATGTCTTCGTTCCTTCATACTTTATACACACGAGTGTCAAAGTAAAGGCCTCGAGGTCACAGACCACTCTGATTTTTAGACTATTCCTAATTCATTTGCACCAGAGAGATTTATTTAATTTCTTATATAATTGCAAACACCTGAGGTAGTGGATGCAACTATCTCTAATGCATGTTCATTTGGAATATCTTGAAAACTAGGCCAGTTTGTGGCCTATGAGGATTGCAGGTTAGAAGTCGGATACTCTTATCAAGACTGTTCAGCCCAGAGGTGGCTGTAAGTATGTCACAGAAATATTGGAAGCTGGTTTGGATGATTGGCGCTATATAAATTCACTTCTAAGGCCTTGTCCATTGGGATTCCCCTCCTAAAGAAAGTAAAGCAAAAGTATAAACCTGGATGTACACAGAAACCTTGGGCCACACAGAAGCCTCTGACTGGACAATTTGCTTCACAGTTTCAGTGTACACCTGTATGCAGGACGCCCTGGGATTGGACCTTTAGCAAGTGAGCCCCCCAATAATCCTCCTTTTCTACTTCTCTTAGTGGGGTCAACTGAAAACATTCATTAGCTGTTTTATGAAAAAGTTGCTGTTCTCATTTGGAAATGTCTGAGAATAAAACATAATTTCTCTAGTGCTAAACAACTTGTAGAATATTATGAGGTTTGAAATGGTTTCAGCCCTGGAGCAGCCATTTTGTTTTTAAGTATATTTTCCATCTTGCCTTGGTGTGGTTGGCTTGATTTTCAGCTCAGCTGCTGAGAGCTAAGCTCTCCAGATATTATTCTGACATGTCAAATAAAATTCCTTTACCCTTTCATCGTCTGACTGAGCTGAGAAACTTGAATATTGAATAGCATAAACTCTTTTAGATATATAGAATGTGTTGAATATAAAAAGCATCCCTTATGTTATATTTATACTGTGTCAGCCTAGCTCTAATGTGATGAAGTCTTGGTGAGCTACTGACATATTACTGGTTAAATTATAATATTGCATTTGGTAATAATTTGTTAAAAAGAAGTTCTAACATTGAGCATCACCTACCACCACTTACATTAATATAAAGAATTGCCATACTGGATCAGGTCAAAGGTCTGTCAGCTCAGAATCCTGTTAAACATATAAATGATCGGAGAAAGGAGTAACGAGCGAGGTGATCAGATTTGCAAATGGGATAAAATTATTAAAGTTGATAAAACGGTGGAGGATTGTGAGGAATTGCAAAAGGATCTTGTGAGACTAGGAGACAGTCTGGCGTATTTTCAAAGCACTTAGCCTTCCAAAGTTCCATAGGTTCCTATGGAACTTTGGAAGGCTACGTGCTTTGAAAATATGCCTATATTATAGTGTTTAAATGGTAGATGAAATGTCATGTGGACAAGAGCAAAGTATAAGAAAAATAATCCCACCTACAGGTACAAACTGGGTCCCGAGGTAGGAGTTACTACCCAGGAAACAGAGCTGAGTTATCACGGACAAGATATTGAAATTTTCAGCCCAGTGTGGTCACAAAGGCCAAAAACAGCAAATGGAATATTAAGGAATCGCTTGAACAACAGTGAGCGTATCACTATGCCTCTGTGTAAGTCTTCAGTATAACTACTTCTTGAGTGCTGTATGCAGTTCTGGTCACACCCATCTCGTAGGGGATATAGAGGAACAAGAAAAGATTCAGGGAAGGGTGACAAAAATGATAAAGGAGATGGAACACCTACCTTATGAAGAAAGATTAAACCGCTCAGGGAAAGGTGACAGGTGGGATATGATAGAAGTTTATAAAACGTGATTGAAATGAAGGTTAAATAGCAAACATATATTTTTTACTCTTTATGATTCTCTGTAAGAACATCCTGAGTCAGACCAGCCTCTATTGAGCCCAGCATGAAGTCTCCAATGGCGGCCAGTCCAGGTCACATATGCCCAGCAAATCCCAAAATGTAGATCACTTTCTCATAGCTCATTTCAAAGAATGAGCAACTTCTTTCCCAATTTTATCTGGCTAAAGATATATATGGACTTTTCCTTCTGGTTGTCAGTTTCATGAAATGCCGTCTTATTTGACAAGTTAAACAGTGTTCTGCATCAGCAAATGGATGCTGCTGAGGTTATGAAAGCTGGTAGCTTCATTTATGCGTCTTGCTGGTCCAATGCCTGTCATTTGTATCTTATGGAGTCACAAAAGAGAGGGTGACAGCATACAAATATAAGCAGAAGCACAAGAAAAGCAAACACTGGGCCTTCAGGATTGAGAATAATCAAAACCTTTATTCCAGAAATGACAAGACACGGGCCGTGTTTCGGCGTACAAACGCCTGCATCAGGGGTCAAAAAATCCTATAGGTCTGCTCATGGACATATAAGATAAAATAAAGATCCGGATATATTTCCCAAAGTATATTGAAAGTCCGTTTAAGCTTAGAAACGCCGTTATTTATATCTTATATGTCTTTTCTTGTGCATGGTGCTAACCCGGCGGTAATTGGGAATTGCTGCGTTCTGCCTGGTTACTGCCAGGTTACCGCGGGAGCCCTTACCGCCACCTCAGTGGGTGGCAGTAATTACATAAGTACATAAGCACTGCCACGCTGGGAAAAGACCAAAGGTCCATCAAGCCCAGCACTCTGTCTCCGACAGCGGCCAATCCAGGCCCCAAGAACCTGGCAAAAATCCAGAATTTAATAACGATCAATGGACTTTTCCTTCAGGAATCTGTCCAGACCCCCTTTAAACTCAGCAAGGCCAGCTGCCGTCACTACCTTCTCCGGCAATGAGTTCCAGAGTCTAACCACACGCTGAGTAAAGAAAAACTTTCTCCAATTTGTTTTAAACCTACCACATTCTAATTTCATCTTGTGTCCCCTGGTTCTATTATTGATAGAAAGCGTAAACACCTGCGTAGTAAAAAGAGTCCTGGTTGGCCCCCGCCACTACCTCAGGGTCATTTTTCCCGCAGTTTAGTAAAAGGACCTCATAAGGAACGAGACAACTAAGGTTGTGCTGGACCTATTTTTATGATTCAAGCTCCATTGACTTGTCCCTCTTCCTCTCTACCTGTGTCTAGCCCTTTTCGATTAGGCCTGTTAAATATTCATTCAGTTTGACACATCACTGTGCTTCTTGCCAGTTTGATTTCTGCTAATAGTGTATGCATGACTTCAAGCTGGCAAGAATATCTTCCTCGGTGAAACCTGCCCGCCTGGTTACTCTTTCATCCATGTTAATCATATCTTAAAGCAGGGCGGGAGTGTGGCTGTTCTTTTATTCCTTGGAAGTTGCCCTCACACAACTTGCCAGTACATGTGGGTGTAGTTGGCAGAGGTCATATTCTGTTCTCTTCACTCTTCTGCTACTTCTGATTCCTCTTTGCATTTTCTTCTTATCTATCTATCTTTTTCCTTCTCCAACCTCACGTTTATTGGAAGAACTGCTTCCATTTATGGCCGAATTATTGACTTACTACTACTACTACTTAACATTTCTAGAGCGCTACTAGGGTTACGCAGCGCTGTACAAATTAACAAATAAGGACGGTCCCTGCTCAGAAGAGATCTAAAGGACGAAATGTCAAGTTGGGGTAGTTGAGATTTCCTGAGAAGAGGTGTAGTGATTAGGTGCCGAAGGCGACATTGAAGAGGTGGGCTTTGAGCAATGATGTGAAGATGGGTAGGGAGGGGGCCCGGCGTATGGGCTCAGGGAGTTTGTTCCAAGCATGGGGTGAGGCGAGGCAGAAAGGGCGAAGCCTAGAGTTGGCGGTGGTGGAGAAGGGTACTGAAAGGAGGGATTTGTCTTGAGAGCGGAGGTTACGGGTAGGGACGTAAGGGGAGATGAGGGTAGAGAGGTAAGGAGGGGCTGCAGATCGAGTGCATTTGTAGGTGAGTAGGAGAAGCTTGAACTGTATATTCTGTTTTAGGTGATTTTAATCTGTCTACCTTGGTCGGTCCATCGACTGGGGACCTTTCTGTTAATGTTTATCCCCCACTTCTACCAAGAAGCAGATTAGAAAATTTCATCTGGTTAATTTTGAGGATTGATCTAGGTAGAGAAATTGATGTTTCCACCTACTTTTGCCAGTTTGCCCCTAGAAGCTCAGCTGGCTTGCTGGAAAATGGCTTTTTTCTGTTGTTGCCTCCGTTCAGAGTGTCACTGCAGTCTCATTTATAACCCTGGTGTCATTCTGGCCTCCGCTTTCTGAAATGTCAGGGCCACCATGCGGAACACCATTTGTGTAAGCTGCACACTTCACAGGCATTGGCACAATACAAGGAATGGCGATCCACTTCTACAAAGCTCTCTGCACTTTCAAGAAATTAGCTGTTTTGTGGTTCCTTCAAGGTGTGATAAATCAACCTAAAACTCTTTAATGAAGTAGTTAATTCTCTTACTTTTGATTTGGTCTCTGCTCCCAGTTTGGATCCTCGGGTTGTTGCAGCTGATTTAACATTTTTTTTTGCTTTGGACTACTATTTGTGATTTACAATTGTTTTTCTCTCCTCCGGTTTGATCCCACCAAGAGCCTTCTCACCGGTTCAGGATTTGGACAATAACGCCCTTCCAGTTGTTTGTTTGAGTTTTTCTTTCTACCCATACAGTTTCTATTAAGGTAGCTTTTTCTTCTTTGAAACCCTTCTCTTCTTTCTAGGATCCATTACCTGCCTTTGGTGAAGAAACTGACTCCAGTGCCTCATGCCTTATTTAAGTTTGGTGCTACAGTTAAGTTTTTCATCAGGGATCATTCCAACTGCTTAGAAGCAGCCCACCATTGTTTTCCGTCTCTAAGAAGCCTAAACTGAGGCTCCGATGCTGAGAAGCAAATGCGGGCACTAGAGGCCATTAGCGCTGGACCGACGCCCACATTGGTACTGCAAAATGTTCACAGCTGGTGAACATTTTTAAAAATACACGCTAACAGGGTTATTAAAATTCCTTCCCAATGCTCAGGGTTTGCCAGGGCATTGGGGAGGAATGGGGAGACCCTGTTTAGCATGCATTTGCATGCTTCAAGGCCCCTCACCCCCCTCAAACACAAGAGGGCTTGGAGGTCCAGTGGACCTCCAGACCCCCCAACCCCCTCAAATTTATAAGTTAAGGCCCACCCAGTCCATTCCAGAGTGCACCAGGCAGGGCGCTGCCATTTAGAGGTAGCGCCCGCAGAGGAGGAGGGAGTGCTAGTCTCTCCTCCAACTTAAAGGTAACAGGAAGAGGTTGGGTTGGGGGGAACTCCCACACTGCTAGACCACCAGGGCTAGCCTTCGGGGGGGGGGGGGGGGTCGGGTCAATTCAGGCCCCCTGTTGCGGGTCCCACTGGACCACTTGGAGTGTGTGTGTGAGGGTATGTGCTCGGGGACGGTATGTGCTTGGGAGGTGGCTGAGGGGCCTGGGGGTCCATTGGAACTCCAGACCCCCTGTGTGGGGTGGGATGGGTCGGGTTGGTTTGGGGGGGTGAGGGATTGGAGGGGGGGTCCACTGGACCTTCAGGCCCTTATGTTTGACAGGATCGGGGGCCTGAAGGTCCAGGTTTGACTGGCGGAAAAAACCTCTTCTGCGGGAGGATTGTGCCTTGAGTGTGTGCCCAGGCACAGTCCTCCCGCAGAAGTCCCCCTATGATCAATGCTAATAACAAACATAAATTTGCATGTTATTAGTGTTGATCATAATGGCGTTCTTTCCCCGTGCTGTTCTGGCGGTAATTTTATGCCACTGTTTGGAACAGTGCAGGGAATTTGATCATCGGCACTTGAATCCCTCAGTTTTATCCAGCTATTGCTCCATCTCCCAGCTTCCTTCTTTTGTCGTCAGCTGTCTTTGTTCCTGGATAAAACTTTCATCTTGCATATGAGGCAATCTGGTTTTAGGAAAATCAGAGCTTATTAATTGCAATGCTGAATGAGATTGCATCTCCTTTTAGATGCTGGCAAAGGTTTAATTTTAGTTCTATTACACTTATTGGCCTTTGATCTCATAGATAATTTCCTTCTACTTGATTGACTTAAAGAAATTGGTATTGGGGCTATGGTACTTTAATGATTTCATGATTATTTACATCAGCGTTCTTTCTGTGTGGCAGTTGCTGATAACATCATCTGAATTTCCATATGACTGCAGAGTCCCCAAAGGGCCTAAGTAGAGCTGTTGTAGGATTAAAAACGGCACGATTAAATTTTTAAATCTTACGTTGACTGGTCTGGCATCGCTGTATTTGCCTGCCTCACAGGCAATGTCTGCAAAGGAAGATGAGTAGCAATCTTAGGTGACTGCTTTCAGGGAATTTTGTAACCTAACTTTGGCTGAAAGTAGACGCCTAAATTTAGGTGCTCGGCTTTTTATTGGTTGTCCTTTAAATCTCTAGTTTTCTTCAAGACCAATAGAGCTGCTGAATGTGCAGTATAATATGCACATCAAATAATCTAGTAGTAATTCTTGTTTTGATCATAAAATCCTTGGCAGAAGAAATCTGAAGTCTTATTTTCCATTTCTCCCCACAGTTCTTGCACGTTATCATATTCTACAGGTTCTAAAGCAATTCCTGGACTTTATCTTGCTAGAAGAAACCACTAGGGGGCACTGTCAGATAACAAATAAGAGTAACATACAGTAGTTTCGCATTCCAATTGCACGATCTTGTTAACTCTTCTTGTCCCATTGGATACTGAGCTGAACTTTCAGCGTGGTTTGTTCTTTCCTTGGTTCAAGTGAAACTTACCTGTTTAAATCATTCATACTAGGAATTGTATGCATCAAAAATGAATTTAGAAAATTCTTGTATTTTAGATTTAATTGCTTGCCTCTTCAAAGCCAGGCGTAAGACAAGTCACATTCAGGTGCAGTAGATCACGACAGCTGTATAAATAAACCTAAACAAACTGATTTTTTAAAGAATAACATCCAGAAATATGTTACATATAAATATAACACACAGAGCGAGCAAAATTCAAAATGTGATTCATACCACTTTTAACAAAAGATAGGAGGAAAAGACCTCAGAAAAAATGACTTGCCACAGCAGGTCTACGGCAATTAGACAATTCTTGTCTGGCGCCTGTTTTCTATAATCGTCGGTCAAAACCCCCCAACCAACCACTTAGGTCGGAAAAGTGATTGGTTGGGGGTTTTTGACCGATGATTATAGAAAACAGGCGCCAGACAAGAATTGTCTAATTGCCGTAGACCTGCTGTGGCAAGTCATTTTTTCTGAGGTCTTTTCCCCCTATCTTTTGTTAAAAGTGGTGTGAATCACATTATGAATTTTGCTCGCTCTGTGTGTTGTACCATTGAGGTTTATTTCGAGTGAGATTTCCCCCTTTGCATACATTACTGACATATAAATATAACACATTGAACTATTACAGTAGAGAGTTGTTATAAAAACAGAAAGAACCAGTTCCCAGTATGGTCCTAAGAAACAAGATGGCAAGCGATCCGCAAAATCCAACGTGGATACAAACAAAGCAGATCAATCAGTGATATGGTTCAAAACTTTATTTTCAGAGATTCGCCCGACACAGACTGTGTTTCGCCCACAAGGGCTGCGTCAGGGGCTAATAGTCCAAGCAGGACATGAGATTGAAACGTAAAAAACCAGCAGGGTGCTTTCCTCAGTCAAGATGAGGACATCAGCTCAATGCACAGGGTAAGTCTCTGGTCGCATCTCTCAGCTGCTGGAAATCTCATGTCCTGCTTGGACTATTAGCCCCTGACGCAGCCCTTGTGGGCGAAACACAGTCTGTGTCGGGCGAATCTCTGAAAATAAAGTTTTGAACCATATCACTGATTGATCTGCTTTGTTTGTATCCAGTTCCCAGTATGTCCTTGTTTTGTCCAGACAGGCTTGTTTCAGGAGGCTCTGGTGACCAGTTACGTTATGTGAGTTGTATGATTGTTTCGAAGTGGAAGTGGCACAATGTTGCCACTTATTTATTTATTTACAAACATTTATAATCTGCCCATTCTGGGTGGAGTACGCTGAGAAATACATAATCAAATGCTTGTTAATCCATAATTATTATCTCTCTGTATATAAAAGGCAACCCCAACGTTCTAATGAAGCCTCCACGGAAGTTGAGGCGCCCGAGATATCCGGTGTGCCCATGAGTGTCTGCACCGCCCTCGCGTCAAAATGTGATGACGTCGAGGGCGGAGCAATGACACTCGAGGGCCGAAATGGAAACGGCACAGGCACGGAGGCGCAGCAAAAAAAAAACAAAACAACCCTCCCCACACAGAGCGAACCACGAACAACGTCCGACGGTCACACGGGGGCAGGCAAGCAGCTCGGAGGGACGGAGGGAGGGGGCCCCTACCATTATAGAACCTTGCTAGTGCCCGTTTCATTGCGCTCAGAAACGGGCCTTTTTTCCTAGTCTAACAATATTTTGATGATCTGAGATACCAGTTTGTGTTTATATATGTACTAGCCGTTGAGCCCGTTAAAACGGGCTAGTGGGTCGCCACTGCCCCCCCCCCAAGTTCGCCGCTGCCAGTACCCCCCCCCCGAGTCGCCATCGCTGCCGCCACCCCTCCACCCGGCCCGTCTCTTCGCTATTCAACTTACATCTCCGCAGCAGGCAGATCAGCTGAGCTCCCGTCGGCCTTCCTTCTCTGCCTGTGTCCCGCCCTTGTGTGACGTAACGTCGGTGAGGGCAGGACGCAGGCAGGGAAGGAAGGCCAACGGCAGCTCAGCTGATCTGCCTGCTGCGGAGATGTAAGTTGAATGGCGAAGAGACGGGCCGGATGGAGGGGTGGCGGCAGCGGCGACTTCGGGGGGCACCAGTATTGGCAACCTTGGGGTGGGGAGTGGTGGCGACCTCGGCGGTTCCCTCCCCTTCGCGCAGTTTCCCTCTCTGTCCCGCCCCCCGTCATCACGTATTGATGTGGGGGCGGGACAGAGAGGGAAGTCTCTACTGCGCATTTGCGAGTGAGTACGGTCACTCGCCGTTTATATGTTTGATGTATGTATATATATTGTTGTGACTTCTCCAAATTCAAAGTCATGTGGAGACAGGTTATAAATTCAGAAGACTCGGAAACTGCCCTGCTTCCTAGCTGGCTACCCACCATTAGTACCACAGTTAACTTTAAATGACTTTTTCCACACACAAACCACAGACAGACCTTCACAAAATACAGAACAAGGGATCACAAATTAGAAATAGAAATATGAAGACCAAAACTGAACTGGAAACCTCAAGAAGTTAAACTCGGGAAGTACTGCAACGCTCCTTTTGTACTGAACTCAAACAGTGGTGTAGCCAAGGGGGGTACCCATCCCCCTTTCCTCCCCAATAAGCCAGCTGGCTACACCACTGAACACAATACAAAGATATCAGCAATACACACATCCTAAAGCTAGCATATTCCAATTAATACAAAATAAAACACTTTTTTCTACCTTTGTTGTCTGGACATTTTATTTTTCCATTGTGTTGTTCTCAGTCTCATCTCTGCTCTCCTGTCTGTCTTCTGTTAATTCTCTTTCCTGTGGCTGTTGTACATTTTGTATTTTCTTCACTCTCCTGTCTTGTTCCATTCCTTCAGCACACCTGTCTCTCCCATATTGCTCTTTGCCTTTTAGCTCTTTCCTTTTTCTTTTCTGCCTCTCTGTCCACTCATATTTCACTTTCTTTCTCACCCTTCTTTTTTTTTTAACTTTTCAGCTACCTTTCAGCTTTCCATCTCTTTCTCTCACCCCTAGTTCTCCCATCTCCCTCCTTCACTCGCTTCCTATTCCCTTCCATCTTTCATCTACTCCCCATTGTTACATTTCTACCTCTATACTCACCATCCTTATCTCCCTCACCTCCTTGCCACCCCCTCCCTCTTGGCCTCTCCCACATGGCCTGGCGAGAGTTGTTTCTTGCTCACTGCCTTACGGCTGCAATTGGCTCCCTATGGTCTGAGGATTCCAGACCTGTGGTGCTTACCTCCCTCTTGGCGGGAGTTCTTTCTCTACGTTGACTGCTGCTCCGTCTCAGTTACCCAGGAGGGTGGTCATTGTGGCTCAGAGACCACTTGGGGGCTGAGAGAGTCTCTTGGGGCATGGGGCCTTCTTGTAGTTTTAGTCCCTCTGGGCCAGGAGAATGCAGCGCCAGGTCTGCATTTCCACAAGTTGTGCTCCTTTCTTGTTGGCCTCCTGGTATCACCTTCTTCTCTGGCTGTTCCCAGGGGCTCCATCTGTGCATTTTGCTTGTTGAGCACAGTTCCATCGCTGCATGCTGAGCGCAGCTCTGTCGCTGCATGTTGAGCGCAGCTCTGTCGCTGCATGTTGAGCGCTGCTCCGTCGCTGCATGTTGAGCGCTGCTCCACAGTTCCAGGTTGGCTTCAGCTTCATCGCTCCATGTTGAGGACAGCTTTATCATGGCATGTTGAGTGAAGTTCCTTCGCTGCATATTCTGCAACCTTTCATCTCTGCATGTTGAACGCAGCTCCATTGTCGCATGTTGAGTGTAGTTCTTTCTCTGCAGGTCTCAGTGTGGGGCACAGTCCTGTGTTTGCGTGTAGAACACAGCTCTGAGTCTGCCTGTGGAACGCAGCTCCTTGTCTGTGTGTGGCATGCAGCTCTCTCTCTCTCTCTGCGTATGGAACGCAGCTCCCTGTCTGCATGCAGTGCGCAGCTCCACCCCATGTTGAGTGTAGCTCCATCTCTGTGTGTTTAGCACAATTCTTTTCTGCAGATTGGGCGCATTTCCAGGGCGGTATGTTGAGTACAGCTATGTGACTGCAGGTGCTGCACAGCTTCATGTCTGCATAGGAAGCATAGCTCCTTACTGGTGTCTGGAGCGCAGCTCCTTGTTTGCGTGTGGAAAGCAGCTCCTTGTCTGCGTTTTTTACACGGTTCCATCGCTACCACAGCTTCAGTTCTGCAGGTACCTCTAACATCCAGCTCTTTCAGTGGGGCACTGCTCATCCTCTGTCTGTTACTCTCAGCTTCTTCTCTGCTTGTTCAGTGCATTTCTGTCTTTGCCAGAGGTGTGCAACTCCTTCTCTGCCCGCGGTGCGTGGCTCAGTTTGTGTGCTTTGAGTTAAGTAGAGAGGTGTGGTAGCCGTGTTAGTCCACTCTCAAATCCATTTGTTCTCGTTGAGCATGGATCCTACTTTGTCTGATGAGCTCAGCTTTGTTTCTGTCCCTTGAGCACAGTTCAGTCTCTGACTGTGGAGCGTATTTTCCTTTGCCGGTTGGGCACTGTTTCACCTTGTTGGTCAACCCCAGCTCTTTTCTGCGGGTTGGATATAGTAACTTCTCATCATCTGTGACTTACCGCAGTTAGATTGCTAGACAAGGCTGTCTTGTTTCCTGTTAGCTGCCATTCCTGTGGCATCTTTTCTTGCCATAGCCTCTTGGTGGCTGGCGAGAAGCTTCTCCATTGCTGGAGTTTGAATTCGTCTCTGTTCCTTTTTTGTGTCTTCTTGGCACCTTGGGGGTCTTTTCTCCGCAGTGTGACTCTTGACTCTCTTTCTTTTTGTCTCCTTTTGTTCTGTTGGCTCTGTTCTTTCATCCCTAAGTCCAGAGCGAACTGGTTTAGGAGTACTCTCTTTCTACGGTTGTACCTTAGTATGCTGCTGCCCTTTTCTTCATGGTTCTCCTGGAGAGACTAGCACTCCACTTAGTTGGTTCTCTGGAGTCTCTTCTTCTTCTGTGGAGTTTGATACTCTCACTAGGCGCAGGGCTGGGTGGTTCCTGGGCCTTGCTTTCTTTCTTCTATGAAGTGTGGCACACTGTTTGGGGTTGCATACTTCTAGTACTTGTAAGGGCCACTTCCTCTGACCATCTTGTACTCAAGGCAGACCGGCAGGTTTGGGAGTTAGCCTTTGTCCTGCCAGGGTTCAGAAAAGTGGTTCCTGGTCTAGGAGACAGTTCTTCTCCTTGTTGCTCGGATATGACTGTTGCCTCCCTTCCAAGGGGGGTCCTTTGGCATGAGTATCTTTGCTGCTTCTTTTGCTACTCTCGGGGTACGTAGTTTTTCTTTTGCTCAGGACGTTTGTTTTACGTCCTACAGCTTCAGTTCCTTTTCTAGTGTCTAACTCTGTTCCATTTTAGCAACCTGGTGGTTCAGATATTCGAATCCCTTTCTCTTGATCAGTTTTTGCTGTGTATATAGCTTTGTTGATTTTTCAACCTTCTGCATTCTTCTTTTCTCCCCCCCTCTTTGGGAAACTGCTTTGTTACATCCCATTAGTCTGGACTGGTATGGTATAGATGACAAGGAAGGAAAAATTATATTCTTACCTGATAATTTTCTTTCCTTTAATCATACCAGACCTGCCCAGATACCCACCCTGGCTAATGTCTGTCAGAGTGTTGTTTCGTTTAGGTATCCCTGGCTGTTCCATGACGCTGCAATACGGTGGGATGTCCTACAGCACTACCTATTCAATCTCCTTCCACTTGTTGTGCCAGCTCTGTATGACTCCTGTTACTTCGAATCACGGAGTTCTTTCACCGGATTCAGGGGTAGATCTCTATGTGCTTGGGCAAGCTCGGTATTGGACCATTCCCTCCCGCTTACTTTACTGTGAGGGGAGGTTGCAGTTGCCTTTGGCCAAGCAGGAACGGTGAGGTTCTACATATTGGCTCCAAAAGTTTGCCTGTTTGTATTAACTGTGTTTTCTTCTAGACTTCAGAGCACCATTGCTTGGCTATTCGAAATACTGAACGTTCCAGGCTGCACGATACCCTTAAGGGGCGGTTCACTTGGAACTATTTTCTCTGTCTCCTTCTGCTGGTAGATGGACACAGCCCATTAGTCTGGACTGATCTGGTATGATAAAAGGAAAGAAAATTATTAGCTAATTTTTCCATTTTTTCAAAAAGTGTGTTTATAAAGAACATGAAAAAGTTGACCCTCTACAATATGTATTCTGATCATCACATTCTGCTACTCATGAAGCCCCCCCCCCCATTTAAATTTTTACAAGTGATAAAACAACTTGCCGGAAATACAGAGAAAATAATACCTTTTTTTTTTTTTTTATAAATGAGTGATGTGATAGCCAGCTGGAACCAATGACAAGTTGTGCCCACATTAATGTCCTCTAGAGCCTGGCCATGGACAATGGATGTGGACCCACAGATGTTAAATGCCTTTTTAAAAATTTTTTCCCAGTGCATAACTGTTCTTGATTCTTTTCACTTGTGATCATAAAGCCTTACTCGCTTCCTGCTGTCCTTACAGCAGCATTGTTAGCGACTTCTTTTGAATGTTTAAATAGCTTTTTGAGTTTTGAGAGGAAGCCAGAGCAGGTGGCCTCGGAGCATTTGTTTCTGTGCGTAAACACAGGAAACGTGTTCCTGTTTGGAGCAACTTCATTCATTTCTCATGTAAATATTATTGTATATTTCATTTGTTTGCTTTTGTGCTACCTTAGCATGTGAGAAAGGTGAAGAGGAAAGACAAATTATAGATCTGTAAATGAACAGTGATTCTTTATAGAAAGACGAATTACTCATTACAGCTTTTGAAGTTAGTTCCTTTGTTTTATTGTCTTTGTTCCTTTATGGCCCTAATCTTCTAATCCTGAATTTGCATTGTCAGCATGTCCTGAGTATTTTGAATTGTGCTTTATATGTGAATCATAAGTCTTTTGCTTCTCTTAATAGGCTACATGCATGGAGATGCATATATAAATATGTACATGTCAAAATTCATTCATTAGCACTTCCTGCTTATCCCCCATGGCTGAAGATATAACCTCTTAATCTGAAGTGAGGATCGTGACCCCAATGATCAGAAGCTCCACGTTGAACAGTGCTGTAAAATTAGTGCCGGAACAGTGTGGGGCAAAAACGCCCTTGCGATCAGAGCTAATATCATGCAAATTTAGGCATGATGTTAGCTTTGATCATAGAGGAAAGGCGTGGGAGGCATGCTCAGGCACAGTCCTCCTGCACTTGTTTGACAGGTCCAGTCTGTCAAAAACCAGGACCTGTCTAACTCGGGAGATGGAGGTCCATGGGACCCCCATCTTTGCTTTGGCTCTTGTGGTCTAGTGCCCCCAAGCCCCCCCCCCCCGGACAGCGACATGGGGACTGGAGGTCCAGTGAACTTCCAGTCCCCCCTAACCCCCCTCACACTCCCCAAAAAATTCCTGTTGGCCCAGTGGGCTGCAAATCTAACCCCCCCTCCACCCTGGTGGTCTATCAGCCCCTCCCACCTGCATCTCTGTGATGGAGGAGGGAGTAACACACTCATTCCAGTGCTGCCTTCAAATTGGCATTACCCTTCCCTGCCCAGTGCTTCCCTACCATATAAGGGAGTTTTGGTGCTTTCTTTCCTTGATTTGGAAGGACAAAAGCAATTGCTGTAAAATGATCTTTCTCACAGTGCATTTCAGTGCAATAATAAGCGAGTCATGCATGTCTGCCTTCTCATGTAGCAGATCAGTATTCTGAAACTTTGGGGTCTCATAGAGATCAGTTGACCCACCACAGGTGCACGCTGGCTATGTTTAACACATATGTGCTTCCAGACCTGTTCATCATTCCTTTCTTATCTGCCTGTGAAGCCATCTTAATTCATTTAGGTACATAGAGAGGACAAAAAAATAAAGCTTATCTATGACTCAGTGGCATAGCCATGGGTGGGCCCACTTTGGACTCAGACCCACCCAACAGCAGCACACCTCTGATGTGCCTGGCAGGGATCCCCAAGCCCAGCCAGCCAAAAACTCCCAACAACTCTCCCTCCCATGTACCTTTTAAATAGTAGATCTTTGCCAGCAGTGAGCAGCGACTGATACACATTGCTTGCGCCGGCCCCACAATCTCCCTCTGATGTACTCCTGCCTATGCGGAAACAGGAAGCCGCATCAGAGGGAAGGCTGTGGGGCAGGCGTGAGCAGTGTATGTCATTTGCTGCTCTCTTTTGATAAAGATCTACTATTTAAAAGGTACACCGCGCCGGGGGGGGGGGGGGGTGCGGTTTGAGAGACCGTATGACATGCATGCAAGTGGGCAGGAGAGGGAGAGACTGAATCACCTGTGGGGCAGGGGGCAGGCCCACCCGTAAAGCCAGTATTACGGTCACATATCTCAGAGATATGTGACCGTAATACTGGCTTTACATCAGCGGATTATGTTTTTGGCATCTCTGATTCAGCTGTTTTTTTCAGACCAAATCAATCCTTCATACATTTATTGACAGGACATTCCACATACGCCTTATATTTGGTAGCAAAGGACTCTTGTATAGCCCCTGAAGCAGCCCAGTTGGGCGAAACACGGCCTGTGCCGGGCTGTTTATATTTATATAAGAATTGCTATATTGTTTGAAATAAATTACATTTTTCCTTTTACACGATCTGCTCTTTTTACTTTCCACCTTGGAGTTTGCAGACCGTCTGCCTTTGTGCTTTCTTGCCTGTGGGAGAGACTGTTGCTTGCTGGGGTCAGTGTCCTGCTATGATCTACCAGACTTACAACAGGAGATTCTCTTTGTGAATGTTAGAATTTCTATATGTGACACAACCAGGGGCGTAGCCAGACACCCAATTTTGGGTGGGCCTGGGCCTAAGATGGGTGGGCAGAAGAACCTCGCCCCGTCCCACAGGTGATTTGGTCTCTCCTTCTCTCGCCTGCATGCCATATGGTCTCTCAAACATCCCCCCTCTCCCGTACACCTTTTAAATATCAGATTTTCACCAGCAGCGAGCAGCAACTAATACACACTGCTCATGTTGGCCCCACACCCTTCCCAATGATGCAGCTTCCTGTTTCCGCCTAGGCAGAAATACATCAGAGGGAAGGCTGTGGGGCCGGTGCGAGCAGTATGTATGTCACTGCTCACTGCAGGCGAAGATCTGCTACTTACAAGGTATGCAGGAGGGACACTTGTTGGGAATTTTCGGCTGGTGGGGCTTGGGGATCCCTGCCAGCCACATCATAGGTATGCTGCTACTGGGTGTGCCTGAACCCAAAGTGGGTGGGCCTGGGCCCACCCAAGCCCCCCCCCCTTGGCTACGCCACTGGACACAACTAAGTGACACCTGATGTTCCTCCCTGGTGCCATGCACATTTTACTCTCCACGTGTAAGTTTAGTGATCTTGTTTGCTTTGTCCCTGCTTGGGATTCTACCGTACATCAGGGTGTTTCTGGATGATGGTCGTTAAACCTGGGAAGTGCTAGATTGAAAGCCCACCTCTTTAACATTGCTTTTGACTTGTAACCACTCCCCCGCATTCATTGATTTGCTTGCTTTATTTTTGGTCTATTAGATTGTAAGCTCTTTGAGCAGGGACTGTCTTTCTTCTATGTTTGTGAAGCGCTGCGTACGCTTTGTAGCGCTATAGAAATGCTAAATAGTAGTAGTAGTAGACTCCATGCAGTAGTATCCTTCCAAAGATTATGCCAGGCAGCACCTGCAGTTAAATGAGGGCCTTTTGATGTTAGCCACACTTATTCTGGATCCCGCGCATGGTATGGGGTCCTGGCTTGCAGCTTGGGAATCACGACTTTCATGATAAAAGCCTCTTTATCACATACTAGTTTGCATAGCAACTGTTGCCAAGTGAAATCGGCATCTGTTCTAAATCAAAATTCTAGCCTTAACTAGCAGCGGTATTTCAAGCAATAATAAAAATTAAACACCCATGGTAAGGACATGTGTTATTTCACTATACAAATGTTTCTGATGATTGATACCCCAAATGAATAGTTATTACAGTGATTCAATGGAGGCAGCCTTTCGGAATAAGAGCATGAAGGGCAGTTCTGTAATCGAGATGCCCACATTTAGGAAATGGCCCAGAGTACTTGAACAACAGGGTCTCCCTCTGTGCACCTTCAAGGTCACTAAGGTTCTCCCAAGGAGTATCCCTAACCACACCCTCTCCAAAGGACATCACACATTGTGATACCCACCAGCGAGCCTTCTCCGGAGTAGCCCTACACCAGTGGTGTAGTGAGACCTGATATTTTGGGTGGGGGGGCCCAGAGTTAACGTGAGGGGCACTAGGCACATAGGTGTGAGTAGTGCTCGATATACTTCTAAATAGTGCCTTACAGTGCACTTAGTAACATACATAGTAGATGACGGCAGAAAAAGACCTGCACGGTCCATCTAGTCTGCCCACGATAAACTCATATGTGTATACCTTACCTTGATTTGTACCTGTCTTTTTCAGGGCACAGACCGTATAAGTCTGTCCAGCAGTATTTCCCGCCTCCCAACCACCAGTCCCGCCTCCCATCACCGGCTCTGGCACAGACCCCGTATAAGTCTGCCCTCCCCTATCCTAGCCTCTCAACCACCAACCCCTCTTCCCCCCGCCACCCAATTTCAGCTAAGCTTCTGTGGATCCATTCCTTCTGCACAGGATTCCTTTATGCCTATCCCACGTATGTTTGAATTCCGTTACCGTTTTCATCTCCACCACCTCCCGCGGGAGGGCATTCCAAGCGTTCACCACCTTCTCTGTGAAGAAGTACTTCCTGACATCTTTCCTGAGTCTGCCCCCCTTCAATCTCATTTCATGTCCTCTCGTTCTACCGCCTTCCCATCTCCGGAAAAGATTCGTTTGCGGATTAATACCTTTCAAATATTTGAACGTCTGTATCATATCACCCCTGTTCCTCCTTTCCTCCAGAGTATACATGTTCAGGTCAGCAAGTCTCTCTTCATACGTCTTGGAACGCAACTCCCATACCATCCTCGTAGCTTTTCTTTGCACCGCTTCCATTTTTTTAACATCCTTCGCAAGGTACGGCCTCCAAAACTGAACACAATACTCCAGGTGGGGCCTCACCAACGTCTTATACAGGGGCATTAAAACCTCCTTTCTTCTGCTGGTCACACCTTTCTCTATACAGCCTAGCAACCTTCTCGCTACGGCCACCGCCTTGTCGCACTGTTTCATCGCCTTCAGGTCCTCAGATACTATCACCCCAAGATCCCTCTCCCCGTCCGTGTCTATCAGGCTCTTCCCACCTAACACATACGCCTCCCTTGGATTTCTACTCTCTAAGTGCATCACTTTGCATTTCTTCGCATTGAATTTTAATTGCCAAATGTTAGACCATTCTTCCAGCTTCTTCAGATCTTTTTTCATGTTTTCCACTCCCTCCGGGGTGTCCACTCTGTTGCAAATCTTGGTGTCATCCGCAAAAAGGAAAACTTTACCTTGTAACCCTTCGGCAATGTCACTCACAAATATATTGAACAGAATGGGCCCCAGCACCGATCCCTGAGGCACTCCACTACTCACCTTTCCCTCCTCTGAGTGAACTCCATTTACCACCACCCTCTGGCGTCTGCCCGTCAACCAGTTCCTAATCCAGTTCACCACTTCGGGTCCTATCTTCAGCCCTTCTAGTTTATTCAAGAGCCTCCTGTGGGGAACCGTGTCAAAAGCCTTGCTGAAATCTAAGTAGATGACGTCCATAGCACGTCCTTGATTTAATTCTCCTGTCACCCAGTCAAAGAATTCAATGAGATTCATTTGGCACGATTTCCCTTTGGTGAAACCTACTACTACTACTACTACTATTTAGCATTTCTATAGCGCTACAAGGCATACGCAGCGCTGTACAAACATAGAAGAAAGACAGTCCCTGCTCAAAGAGCTTACAATCTAATAGACAAAAAATAAATAAAGTAAGCAAATCAAATCAATTAATGTGAACGGGAAGGAAGAGAGGAGGGGGTAGGTGGAGGCGAGTGGTTACAAGTGGTTACGAGTCAAAAGCAATGTCAAAGAGGTGGGTTTTCAGTCTAGATTTAAAGGTGGCCAAGGATGGGGCAAGACGTAGGGGCTCAGGAAGTTTATTCCAGGCGTAGGGTGCAGCGAGACAGAAGGCGCGAAGTCTGGAGTTGGCAGTAGTGGAGAAGGGAACAGATAAGAAGGATTTATCCATGGAGCGGAGTGCACGGGAAGGGGTGTAGGGAAGGACGAGTGTGGAGAGATACTGGGGAGCAGCAGAGTGAGTACATTTATAGGTTAGTAGAAGAAGTTTGAACAGGATGCGAAACCATGTTGTCTCGGATTTTGCAACTTATTGGCTTCCAGGAAATTCACTATCCTTTCCTTCAGCATGGCTTCCATTACTTTTCCAATAACCGAAGTGAGGCTTACCGGCCTGTAGTTTCCAGCTTCCTCCCTATCACCACTTTTGTGAAGAGGGACCACCTCCGCCGTTCTCCAATCCCTCGGAACCTCTCCCGTCTCCAAGGATTTATTAAACAAATCTTTAAGAGGACCCGCCAGAACCTCTCTGAGCTCCCTCAGTATTCTGGGGTGGATCCCGTCTGGCCCCATGGCTTTGTCCACCTTTAGCTTTCCAAGTTGTTCATACACACTCTCTTCTGTGAACGGTGCTCTATCCACTTCATTCTCAGGTGTACTTTTGCCAGTCCCTCTCGGTCCTTCCCCAGGATTGATAGCAGATTTCTAAATAAACAAGTCTGTTCTGCATCAACATAAACCACATGCACACTTACAGAAACCTTGGAAACACTGGCATTTTAAAATATAGTCACACTATCCCATAGCTTAAACTTGAGTCTGATCAACATCTCAACACACATTACCAACAAAACTGAAAACAATTAACAAAATAACTAACTTTCGCAAATCTACTACTACTACTTAACATTTCTAGAGCGCTACTAGGGTTATGCAGCGCTGTACAGATTAACATAAATTGACATAAAGGACAGTCCCTGCTCTAAAAACCTATCTCTTCAACAAGGCCTACCACGAGAATCCATAACTTAACTATTACACTTCACCACCCCACCCTGACTCTAAACGACGTCTTTCTTT